>NC_139624.1:82071099-82096099 GCF_964638095.1 Poromitra crassiceps
CTTGACTCACTTTTTTGTAGCTTTCCACCAGTCAAAACCCAGGACAACCCGGGTTGAGTCGTACTATTTCTAGTACCACCTCTGTCAAGGTTCCAGGGCTGTGGACCCGGTACCATAGAGACACTGCATGAAATAGGCCACGCCCATCACGGGGGAAAAGCTCCGTTCATTTCCACACACCAGCGTCATTTTCCTTGAATTAAACATAGCTAAAAGCTGTTGTGTGGTGGGCTGCGCACACAACAAATGTAAAAAATCGCCAGTTAACGTTTTTTTGTACTCCTGAGCAAAACAAGGAAGCCATTGAGAATTGGCGAGAAGAAAAATGTGGATCTAGCTGTCAAGGAAGTAAGTTGGAGTGTTCATCTTCCGTATATACGATCTTTTTGTGCAACACGCAACCATGCACGTGACATAGGAGAATGCCAGGATTGGAGTTTTTTGGGGGGTTTTCCCCCGTCTTGGGCGTGGCTTCTGAATGATGACGCGTTACGCAGTGTCTCTATACGGTGACGTGAAAACACGGCAGGCGCAGACAACTGATTGGTCAGGCAGAATCATGTTTACTGTGTCTCTGGATACTGTCAATGCTGGATATACCAGTTTAGTGGCACTTACTGTACCGTCTCGTGTGTGTAATGTTATTTCCCAAACTCTTCTGTTATTTCCAGCAGTCTTTTGTCTTGCTGCCTTCAGCTCTGGTGAAATAAAATCGACCTCCTTGCTCAGCCTTAACATGACGGTTGTTTTCAATTGTTTTGAGAGAGAAAAGTCCATGGCTCGGGAACCCCTTGTAGTTGGTGTGTCACGGCTACGGCTCCACTAGGCCGGAGCCGCAGGTTTTCCTGGCGCCCGGCCGGGCTGCTGGCTTCTCCTCTCCCTGTAGCGTAACCCCCATCCTCCGCGGTGCGGTGCGCAGCGCAGCGCAGGCATGTAAATAACAACAAAGAAATATCCATTCTCCTGGCCGATGGTCTCATTTGCTCATGTAGGTCATATAGAGGCACCAGTATTTCATAACCAGTTTAAAAGTTCCGTGTATGGATTTAATTCTAACGTTAAACTGGCCCCGTGTATGCTCCGCGGTGGGCAGATATGCGGTCGCTATGCCGACCAGTTGTGTGGTGGGCGGAGGCGAGTAAACTTGCGGTGGAAGCAGACAGTGTATCTATCAGGTCGAGACAAGTAAAGCCGGAGTTGAGACGAGCCGTACTGTGCAGTGCCCTGTGGTGGAAATGAGCCATAAGTAGAGCGGTCATACACACAGCGAGCGTACGTACGCCCTTCTTTATTCCAGTGTAATGAAATGCTGCAAACTGAATGGCACTCTGGCCTCTCTATGCCGCGGTCCCTTTCAGAGCGCTGAGTCTGCCTTTGTGTTGAGAGTGTCAAGATCTGGGTCCTGCTCCTCTGTGCTCTTTAGTGGTGCGGTGGACAGACGTCAGGGCCTCCAGCTCTCAGCTCTGACACCGCTCAGGGTTAAAGTCCCATCTTCAATCCAAGCAGGGAGACAATCCAGCCATCAGTACGCAACCATGCACACACACAGACACACACACACACACACACACACACACACACACACACACACACACACACACACACACACACACACACACACACACACACACACACACACACACACACACAACCATGCACACACACAGCAGCTGATCTGACACCCTTGTCCCCCTGCACCATAATGGCTATGTGACCCATTAGTAGGAGATGGGCCTGTCATAGGGGACAAAGATTGGGCCTTGGAGGTTTTGAGCGCCGGGCCACATTGTCAGCATCAAATAGCTTACTGCAGTCTAAAAATGTATTGTGTGTGTGTGCGTGTGCGTGTGCGTGTGCGTGTGTGTGTGCGTACGCGGTGCACACAGTGCAGTGTACACGGGGGCAGCCTCTTGTACCTCCATTTGGACTCCCATTAGAGATGGTTGACAGGTGTGCAAGGCTTCTCCACCCTCCATTTGTTAGTTTATTTGTTTGGTCGCTGGATTGATCTAGTTATTCTATGTAAAGGCTTCAGCCAGGCCACAGTAAGACATAAAGGCTTCAGGCAGGCCACAGTAAGACGTAAAGGCTTCAGCCAGGCCACAGTAAGACAAAGGCTTCAGCCAGGCCACAGTAAGACGTAAAGGCTTCAGCCAGGCCACAGTAAGACATAAAGGCTTCAGCCAGGCCACAGTAAGATGTAAAGGCTTCAGCCAGGCCACAGTAAGACGTAAAGGCTTCAGACAGGCCACAGTAAGATGTAAAGGCTTCAGCCAGGCCACAGTAAGACATAAAGGCTTCAGCCAGGCCACAGTAAGACGTAAAGGCTTCAGCCAGGCCACAGTAAGACATAAAGGCTTCAGCCAGGCCACAGTAAGACATAAAGGCTTCAGCCAGGCCACAGTAAGACAAAGGCTTCAGCCAGGCCACAGTAAGACATAAAGGCTTCAGCCAGGCCACAGTCAGACATAAAGGCTTCAGCCAGGCCACAGTAAGACATAAAGGCTTCAGCCAGGCCACAGTAAGACGTAAAGGCTTCAGCCAGGCCACAGTAAGATGTAAAGGCTTCAGCCAGGCCACAGTAAGACGTAAAGGCTTCAGCTAGGCCACAGTAAGATGTAAAGGCTTCAGCCAGGCCACAGTCAGACATAAAGGCTTCAGCCAGGCCACAGTAAGACATAAAGGCTTCAGCTAGGCCACAGTAAGATGTAAAGGCTTCAGGCAGGCCACAGTAAGACGTAAAGGCTTCAGCCAGGCCACAGTAAGATGTAAAGGCTTTAGGCAGGCCACAGTAAGACGTAAAGGCTTCAGCCAGGCCACAGTAAGACGTAAAGGCTTCAGCCAGGCCACAGTAAGACAAAGGCTTCAGCCAGGCCACAGTAAGACGTAAAAGCTTCAGCCAGGCCACAGTAAGACGTAAAAGCTTCAGCCAGGCCACAGTAAGACATAAAGGCTTCAGCCAGGCCACAGTAAGACGTAAAGGCTTCAGCCAGGCCACAGTAAGACGTAAATGCTTCAGCCAGGCCACAGTAAGACATAAAGGCTTCAGCCAGGCCACAGTAAAACGTAAAGGCGTCAGCCAGGCCACAGTAAGAAGTAAAGGCTTCAGCCAGGCCACAGTAAAACGTAAAGGCGTCAGCCAGGCCACAGTAAGAAGTAAAGGCTTCAGCCAGGCCACAGTAACACGTAAAGGTTTCAGCCAGGCCACAGTAAGACATAAAGATTTCAGCCAGGCCACAGTAAGATGTAAAGGCTTCAGCCAGGCCACAGTAAGACATAAAGGCTTCAGCCAGGCCACAGTCAGACATAAAGGCTTCAGCCAGACCACATAAGACGTAAAGGCTTCAGCTAGGCCACAGTAAGAAGTAAAGGCTTCAGCCAAGCCACAGTAAGAAGTAAAGGCTTCAACCAGGCCACAGTAAGATGTAAAGGCTTCAGCTAGGCCACAGTAAGAAGTAAAGGCTTCAGCCGGGCCACAGTAAGAAGTAAAGGCTTCAGCCAGGCCACAGTAAGACGTAAAAGCTTCAGCCAGGCCACAGTAAGACGTAAAAGCTTCAGCCAGGCCACAGTAAGACATAAAGGCTTCAGCCAGGCCACAGTAAGACGTAAAGGCTTCAGCCAGGCCACAGTAAGACGTAAATGCTTCAGCCAGGCCACAGTAAGACATAAAGGCTTCAGCCAGGCCACAGTAAAACGTAAAGGCGTCAGCCAGGCCACAGTAAGAAGTAAAGGCTTCAGCCAGGCCACAGTAAAACGTAAAGGCGTCAGCCAGGCCACAGTAAGAAGTAAAGGCTTCAGCCAGGCCACAGTAACACGTAAAGGTTTCAGCCAGGCCACAGTAAAGGCTTTTGCACACCAAGTCCGTATTTCCGTCCGAAATTGACGCACGGAAAAAAAAAAGAATACGACCTCATTTGTGTCAATCATCGTTGACACACCGAGTACGACAATTACGTCCGTCATTTAAGTTTTCGGACGAGGTTCGATTTTCTGCGTTTTTCGCATCAGTCAATAGATTTTTGCGAGCTGGGACCCGTCTGTGTTTTCAGATGACGGATTAAAAAACACGCATACGAAAACAATCGGACTGTGTGTGCAAAGACCTTAAGATGTAAAGGCTTCAGCCAGGCCACAGTAAGACATAAAGGCTTCAGCCAGGCCACAGTAAGACGTAAAGGCTTCAGCCAGGCCACAGTAAGACATAAAGGCTTCAGCCAGGCCACAGTCAGAAGTAAAGGCTTCAGCCGGGCCACAGTAAGAAGTAAAGGCTTCAGCCAGGCCACAGTAAGACGTAAAGGCTTCAGCCAGGCCACAGTAAGACGTAAAGGCTTCAGCCAGGCCACAGTAAGACGTAAAGGCTTCAGCCAGGCCACAGTAAGAAGTAAAGGCTTTAGCCAGGCCACAGTAAGATGTAAAGGCTTCAGCCAGGCCACAGTAAGATGTAAAGGCTTCAGCCAGGCCACAGTAAGACGTAAAGCAGGGGTGCCCAATACGTCGATCGCGAAGGTAGTGTGGTCGATCGCATGGCATTGAGGGGGGGGATTTTTTTATTTTTTTTTACTGTTTTTCCACTGTTTTTCCACTGTTTTTCCACTGTTCCCACTGTTGTTCCACTGTTCCCACTGTTTTTCCACTGTTTCCACTGTTTTTCCACTGTTTTTCCACTGTTCCACTGTTTTCCACTGTATACTCAGTGTATAAATAAATATGTTTGGTAGATCACTTTGACTTGGTCATTTTAAAAGTAGCTCCCAAGCTGAAAAAGTGTGGGCACCCCTGACGTAAAGGCTTCAGCCAGGCCACAGTAAGACGTAAAGGCTTCAGCCAGGCCACAGTAAGAAGTAAAGGCTTTAGCCAGGCCACAGTAAGATGTAAAGGCTTCAGCCAGGCCACAGTAAGACAAACGCTTCAGCCAGGCCACAGTAAGACAAAGGCTTCAGCCAGGCTACAGCAACTTTTCAATGGTTTGGTCAAGTCAAACCTGGCCAGTTTCAGCCATTTAGTCCCTGTATTTGGCTTTGTGTTTGATTGTAGTGGAGGACACAATAGAAATATAGAATTTTCCCAGTGCTGGATTCAAGGGCTGTCTTTTCAATCTAGCATCATGCCTGTAAAGCTCAGCCTCTGAGTTAGTTGAATATTGTCACGCAATTGACAGAGCATTGGTTTGCTCACGCTCCCAGGAAGGAGGCAGAGACGAGGGAGAGGTACAGATAACCAAGCCCAACATCCATGGATATCTCTGTGCTCGACACCACTGCTCTTATATTTCCAGGGTTGAAAATCAATAGGGCCACTGCTGATGAAATGTGCCGCTCGAGTGCACACTGAAGCCAGCAAAGTTGAGCTGGACCACGTCTCCTCACCCAGTTCACTTGATTTCATGCTGTTTTTAAATGCAAAGGAGATTCCATTTCATTCTCCTTTTGCCATTTTCCCTTTTCTCTTCTTTTTTTCTTTTGACTCTAAATCCAGATTTCGGACGCCCCGCGGGCTGAGTACATGTGATCGATTTCTAGAGAGTGTGTGTCATGGCCGCCCTTTTAGGAGTGGTTTTGTAACAGAGGCACAAAGACGCGTGGAGCCATCATTCAGCCAGCTCGCCTATTGTTCACTTAATTCATGCTGAAAGATCCAGGTCAGGCCAGCAAGCACCCTTCACAGGTTAGAAGTCAGGGTTCCTCTCCATAACCCACAGGCAAGAACAACAGCACTTTAGTCCAGGGGCAAGATGCATTATTATCCACTAGAAATATCTTTCCACAGCTGTGTCTTCTCTATTTGTAATGTGACTGTGAAACTAATGAGAACAGAATGTCTCTGAAATGATATTTGCTCAACAGGGTTTGCAGAACAGGGACCTGATATGAGACGGGATGAGAGCATCAAGCGTGGTTATTAGTTGGAATGTGTTCATTGGTGGAGTAGGTTCAAGACGCTTTTGAATACATACACCAGGCTATTATTGTCCAACACGGTTGTCTTCTGTGGGAGGAGCATTATGCTAACTTGAGTCCATCTGAATTAAACATGGCTACGTGCTATTACTGTATCTCAGATGTACTGTAGATGCAGCTAGTTTATTTAGCTTTTATCTCTTTTCACAAAGTGTCCCTCAGCCCGGCTACTGTAAGTCTTTAACAATGAACTGCTCCCACTCGTAGAATTTCCCAAAGAAGCTATCTTCTCCCGTCAGCGAGGGAAGAATGCACACAGCAGCCATGCAGCCTGGCTCTCTTGTGAAGGAGAATTAATCTGCTCCAAACAACCTTTTATTTTCTCTGCACAGCTACTTGTCAGCCTCCACTAGAAGCAATTTGTTTTTGGCCCTGCTTCTTCAGGCTCATGTAGCAGGACTGAGAGAGCAGTGTGGCATGTTGTTTCAAAAAGCAGAGGAGGGGGGAAAAACAGTGTTTTAATCTGATTAGACCTGGCTCAAATCCCAACCCGGGCCTGAAGTGCAGTGCTTGTGGTTTGTGAACGGCTTACGCTAAGTCTGTACCATGGAAATAATCTACTCTTAAAACCCAGGAAACAAATCAACTATGCTAAGGACATAAGTCGCTGTCATTACGGAGTCATTAGGAGAAACATTTCCATACAGCATGCAGGCCGGCCCTGCTGGCAGAAGGGGGCAGTGTGTGTGTGTGTGTGTGTGTGTGTGTGTGTGTGTGTGTGTGTGTGTGTGTGTGTGTGTGTGTGTGTGTGTGTGTGTGTGTGTGTGTGTCTATGTATTTATGTGTTTGTGTGTGCATGTTTTAAACATAGAGGTACATAGGCCTATCCCTGTTTATTCACATTTGCGTGAATTTGTACATTTTACATTATTTCTCTACTGAGTATAGGCTATGCGCCTGTGTGTGTGTGTGTGTGTGTGTGTGTGTGTGCGTGTGCGTGCATGCGTGTGTGTGTGTGTGTGTTACATGTGTGTGGACGCATGTGTGTGTGTGTGTGTGTGTGTGTGTGTGCGTGTCTGTGTGTCTGTGTGTGTGTACGTGTGTGCATGTGTGTGCGCGCGTGTGTGTGTGTGTGTGTACGTGTGTGTGTGTACATGTGTGTGTGTGTGTGTGTGTGTGTGTATACGTGTGTGTGTGTGTGTGTGTGTGTACGTGTGTGTGTGTGTGTGTGTGTATGTGTGTGTGTGTGTACGTGTGTGTGTGTGTGTGTGTGTGTGTGTGTGTGTGTGTGTGTGTGTGTGTGTGTATGTGTATGTGTGTGTCTGTGCTGCTGTGGGATTGCAGGATGACTTCTCGGGTGCTGAATAATGAATCAAAGCTTGAGCGAGGAGCAGAGTCACTGCAGTAGCTTGTCTCTCTGCTCTGCTTTCACGTTATATGGGCTAGCTGCTAGCTGCTAGCTGCTGCTAGCTGCTAGCTGCTAGCTGCTAGCTGCTGGGCACCTTGAAGAAGCCCTAACAGGGCCAAGTCCCAGCTATCACCTCCACAACCACACAGCATTCACACACAACATTCTCTTTGATAGGCAGTTAAACGCAGGCCTGACCACTGAGAATAACCTGGATCAACTATAGTAGGAATTCTTTGGATTGATTGGATAAGTATGTTCCATCCAAGTATACGTATACAGTAATACAAGAAGAAGAGGTCGTTTAGGATCAATGGGAAACTCATAAACATGCACTCCAACAGATGGGATCAGCCATCAATAGAAAGGAGGAAAGCAAAACCAGTTGGAGATCAATATTCAATCAATATTGGAAAACAACTCAAAGGAGCAATAAAGTAGAGGAAACCTAGAGGAGAGGAAATGCGAGCCTTTTCTATATATACACTCAGCCACTAAGCAGCACCTTGTAGGCATGGAGCAATACTACAATGCCAGATCTTCCTAATGACAGTATTCTGCTGTCTTACACAGCATACCTACCATGTTGTCAGCCACAGCCTTTCATCGTCTCATTAATAGCCTCCCAACACAGCGCACATTTCAATATCAGTTTGCGCTCATTATCTCTCTTCTCTGATACCGTTTCATTTTACGCGGGCTAAATTAAATGTAAAAAACCTTAACGCAATTTTGCTGGAGGAGAACATGGCGGCTAATTGCATTAGGCTGAACTGTCGGTGGCGTCTGCAGCGGGCTAGGCCCCCATCACTCTCCTGCAATTAGCGCTGGCTACTCCCCTCCGCAGCAGCAGGTGTTGTTCTGCCCGTGCCAGCACTCCAGCTGATTACCTAAGCCCGCGCGCTGCGAGCTGCCCCCCCCATCCGTCTAGGTTACCGCACCACCACGGCTCGGTGCTGATATACAGAGAGCCACAATTACATTACTGTAGAGCCCACAGATACAGATGGTGAAATATATACACCACTGTCATGCTGAAAGAGGAGACGGTTGCCGAGCTGGAGACCGGAGTGTTACGGCGCTGTCATGTTGCAGGCAGAGGAGACCGGTTAGCTGTAACCTTGGGCTGGAAGGTTGTAGTGTATTGATGCGAGAAGCCAGGAGGATAGGGGAGAGAGCGGTCTGTGTGGAGTGTTAGAAGCTCAGAATGGTAGTAACAGCGATGGACTTGCACGCATGCGCACGTTGACACATGCACACACACACACACACACACACACACACACAGCAGGAGGTTGGCAGCATTCCAACAGACTCAGAGCAGTTGGGCTAACCAAATTATGAATTTACAAGGACTAAATTACATAGCTAGTGTACACACATACTGTCACACACATCAGCGCATGGCATGCACACACGCGCTCCTTCCTTCTCTCTCTCCCTCTCTCTCACGCTTACACACACACACACACACACACACACACACACACACACACACACACACACACACACACACACACACACACACCAGGGACACAAACACAGCCAACATCAAACAACTGAACTTGAACTTTGGACAGGTATAGAAGGTTCAGTGCATGAGATGAATAAGAAACTTTAAGGACAAAAGAAACAGTGCCACAGCTTTTTTAGTGCCATGTATTCATTATTCCACCCTCCCATGTCAAGGTTTCCATGTACTCTATTTGAAACGTAAAATAATCCAAAATAAATTGAAGTTAGAAATTGAGACTGAAGGAAATTAGACAAAATGCGCGAACATTAGCCTTGCCCATGGTACAGTAGAAGGCTATGCTGTGAACGATTTCTTAAAATGATGGGCTGTTACAGTAGTATGTAGTTGATCTTGTTGGCAATGGCATTCCTGCCTGCAATACCTGCATGGCCTGTAGTTCCACCAGGCCAAGATAGAATGTTTGCAGATGGTGCCAGTGTCACAGCGCTCAGGAACTACCCCTGGTGAGACGCAGGAGGAGCCAGATCTGGAGTCACCTCACAGTGCCCGTAACATCCAGGTGATGCAAGCCCCAGACCCACACAGAGCATCAGAACATCGTCGGGTCAAGTGCCCCCTAGCTAACAAGGAGAAGGAGTGGCTCCAGTTCGCCGATGATACCGATTCCATCTTGGAAGCAATGGCCAAGGATGAAGCTGATTGAGGCCTCCAGACTATGACCACCATCAGCAGCAGCCTAGCAGCTGAAAAATTTGGTTGGAGGAGAAGAGAACAATGAAACTCCCTTACACTACCCACATTTTTCCTTAGTCATTAAGTCGCCACCCAAAAGTCAGTTATGGGCCCCTTTGAAAATGGCCCTGACCGTTTTAGCCTACATTTGGAGAGTTATTTAGCCCCCTTGCCAACAGGATAGCATGAAATGGTTGGCAGTTGGCACCAATGGATACCTTAAGTCTTCTGGTTTCATATGCTAGCAGAACCATCTCTCTAGCTACAAGTGAGTCCGCTACAGCCTCTGAAAGACAGTAATGTCGGCCACAGCCTCTTAAAGACTAATGTCGGCCACACACAATCTTCAAGGATTGGAAGATTTTCTTTTTTCATGCACACATCCGCGACCTACTCAAAACGGCCCCACGACCCATTTTTGGGTCACGAGTCACGACCCACCAGTTGAGAAACACTTGTGTAAATGTGCATGTATCTGTTTCTTTCTGTGATGTTTGATCTTTCAGTGTTTAGTTCAGTTACAGTAAAAATGCTGTGGAAAGTCAGGCACCTTAGGACACCTGACAGTCATATAAAATACAGCTGAAATCAAATCAATCATAATAAAAACCAAATGGCAGGCACAAGTGAATTTCAGGGCTGCGTGTTAGGTGTGACCCTCATCACTTGCCATCCAGAGAGATGTTATTGTGTCACTGACTAGTGCGGTGGTCCTGCTGTGCCGGTGCTCTCAGTCTCCATGATTAAAGAGACACTGCACAAGACATGACTCACTCACTGAATTCCACCGCTCACATGCCTGCTGCAGGGTCTATCCTTCAGAGATGTTATGTCAGTTGAGAGCAACTTAAAGGGGGACTAAACCTCCAGATTTCTGGCAAAACTGCATTCTACTTGATTTGAAAATTCTGCAGGCAAGATGGCCACCTATAGTCCCTTGTAGCCTGGCAGAATTTCTAGCCAATAAACTAACTAATAACTTGGCCAATAAGTATGTAACATACAAAATAAAACAAACAGTAATGTCTTCATTTGATGTAGAATGCAGAGGACTTGTAACTGGTTCGTTAAGCTCGCATCCCAGGAATATTGTATTTACAGGCAGTATTTTCAGTGTATCAGAGATAGAGTACGTTATAAATATAGCCATGTTATAAACAACAAACAAACGCTGGTGGTCCGTAAGGAAACAGTGTTATTCGAAAGGGTTAAAAGTTATATCAATTTGGTCATTCAGCGGTGTTTTACTGCCATGTAAAGTAAGTAACTAACGTTGGCCGCTAGCATTAGCCACAGTAGCCGATTACCCATAATGCCTTATGTTATCCCAGCACCCAGGAACGGCTTGCACTTTATTTAATGCATAAAATAAAGCAGGTGGGGGCATGGTGGTGCAGTGGTAAACGCTGTCACCTCACAGCTAGAAGGTCCTGGGTTCGATTCCCACCTAGGACGCTGTGAGCGTTGAAGGAGTGCGTGCCCGTCCGCATGTCCTCGAGTGCCCACCGCCCGGGTGGGGTCGTCAAAAGGGCCTTTCTGTGTGGAGTTTGCATGTTCAGTGGAGTTGCTACTGCCCATGTCTCGGAGGAAGCATGGAGCCAGTTTCGGCTCTCCCCAGATCGGCAGAGGGTGGAGCAGCAACCAGGATAAATAAATTAAAATGAGCACTAATGGGGGATAAAAATGGGATAAAAAAATCAGTTCACATTGATTCACATTGAAGTACACCACGCGCAAATACCACCGTGACGTAACATTGTATCAAAACGGCCATTCATTTGAGGCCCCCCAAAAAGCAAGTTTGAACCCATAGAGGGCACTTATGCTGCTGAAAATGATAGAGTTTGTAAAATTGTAACAGATTGGTCTCAAATGTGGAGATTTTGACCAGAATCCTTTACACACCACCCAAAAGCCATGTATTGGTTAAAAGCTGAAAAAAGTGTTTTTGGGTTTAATCCTGCTTTAACTTACTCGCTGAATCTATTAGAGGAGAAAATACAATGGGTGCCTTTTTTTGATCACTGCCGATTTGCCTCATGCCCCCACCATCAGTGCTTAGATTGAAGCAAAGCCTCAAGCTTTTATCAGTTCTGGAGTTTGTTGGAGTGAAATGCTGCCCAGATCTCTGCTGCACACCAGTCATCTCCAACCACATTTAGGGACAGACACACATCTCAAGAACGGCCCTGCCAGGCCTGGTGCCAATTATGCACAGAACAAGTGCTGAAGAGTCAACATACAAACACATTGACGCATGTGCACACACGTTCTCCCACTCCTCTCTCTGCTCTTAGTAATCAGTACAAAGAGCCAATTGACTCCCCCAAGTCCCATTAACTCTGCTGCAGCCTATTTGCAAACATCACTGGCTTTAAGTTGGATGCCCAGGAGCCGCAAACAATCTTGAGCCCTAAACTTGTCAATGCTGCATAGAATACTTCTAGAATACTGCAAGTCATATACATATGCATTATGCATGTGTCTTGTCAATAGCTAACTGAACAGCAGTTCTATTATCAGTCTACAGCATCAGACTGTTGCTAATACAAGCAAAATGTATATGAATAACGCTTTTAACCCAGCATTTTCAAAAATATATTCGATATAAATAAAAAAATCTTAAAATACAATTTATTTTGAAGGCCATGATAAAGATACCAACTCATAATAAACTAGCTAAATACGCTGTATACAATCATTTTAAAAAGCAACATCTTAGTAATATTGACAATTAAAATGGCAGAGTTGTCATAGTGTGCCTAGTCAGAAGGAACTGGCTCTGGCCATGTTGTTTTTTATGTGTTTTATTGATATTGTTGTGATTGGTGGATCACTTCTTCCCCATGGAGACTGTGCACCCATCTCTCCCATGGTTAATGGCTGTTCCTGTTACTCCAAGTGAGACACCCCTCCCCTATATCGGCCCTCAGCCAATTTACATCTTATTATGTCTATCTGGGTGAGACCTAGTATCTCAAATAGAGAGAAAATGACTCTCCATTTCTGGGGAAATAGTGACTCGTTTGAGTCAACCCAACATTGAGGTCTTCTGTCACTGTGTCAGAGGTGTCTGAGAAGATAATATTGTGTACAGTATAAATTCTGGCCATACAGTGGATCCATCCATGGAATTGTTCCATATTTTCACTCTATTATCAAAACCCTAATGTTATTATTAACTACACACATATAATGGTTACCTTGCAGAATAACTGAATGATGCAGACTGAGCACTTCCCATTTTTGCTGGGAAGCATTTTACCCACATCTGTGAATTTATTTGAGGATCTGTAGGTCCTACAGTATGTTTGAGGGAATAATATTGAGATTATGGATTCGGAGGAAATTATCTAATTTCGCTCTTTCATGATAGAATGTAGGCATTTAATATACGGTAACTTGGATTGTACTCACATGCACGTAATATAATTACAGTATCTCTACTATATGGCATTTGACATTTCCTAAAAATGATTCTCTCATTATATCAGCACAGACACAAAGACAGGGAACATTTGAACTTGTACAGTACTGTATGTGTAAGTTGAATACACACACACACACACACACACACACACACACACACACACACACACACACACACACACACACACACACACACACACACACACACACACACACACACACTATTGTTCTTGTAAGACATAAATGAACATTCTCCTTGTGATTATTGTACAGTTAATGAAGCAGGGCTATTTTATATTTTATGTTGACATTGACATAGTAAGCAGAAACAACATATTAATTATTGGATACTGATCTGACCGATATGAATATGAATCTGAGAGGACAATGAATTTAGTTATAAGAAGCCGGAGGAGAGACTCTCACTAGGTTTCCTCTTACTAGCAATGACTGGGAAAGCCTATCTATTAAATCAGCCAAACTGTGACCAGTCCATGATGACTAAGTGAGTAAAGCTGGCTAAGTGACATTCAAAAGTTAAGTCTGTCTGTAGGCGCTTTCTGCTCTGACATCAGCTTCAATCATACGCTGAACTATTTCCTTGTGATTTATTTTCCATCGTGTTCCCATGTACTGTGTGACAGTCATTCACATTCCAAGCTATGTTTCAATGCTGTCATTATTCATGATAAATGTCATAAAGATAACAAGCATGTTGAAGAGGCTGTAATTGCTTGTGACAACACTACAAAATCATAAACATTAAAACATAAGCACACTAAAGAGAATGGAGGTCCTGAAATAAAGCATATACTGTACAGGTGTAAATTGAAGTGGTGTAGTAGAGTGTTGCCATTTTGAAGGTTGAATTGAGCTGTCAGTAAATGTGATCTGTTAATTCACTAACATGCTTAGTAATATCTTAATAATATATGCAGAATACCCATATGTATTTACTGTGTATTTACTGTTATATATATATATTGTCTCAGTTTTTGTTAATCTATTGTGTTCAGCTTTCTGTGAAATTATTTTTCGTGAACCAAATTATAAGCATGTTGTACAGTAAATAGTTGATTGTATAGGGAACCATTGGATTCCATGTATTCGCTCCCCCCCCCCCCCCCTCTCTCTCTTTCGCTCATCTACATGTTCACACACACACACACACACACACACACACACACACACACACACACACACACACACACACACACACACACACACACACACACACACACACAGCGGTGGTGAGATGGGATCCTCTGATTCAGCAAATCAAAGGCCTCTCCTCCTGTCCGTATCATCGATGCTGCTGGAGGGCCACAGAGGATGCCGGGGCACGAGGCGGGGTGGTGGGGGGTCCGTGGGGGGCAGGGCAGGCAGGCAGGGGCTGGAGCTGCAGATTATTCTGGAAATTGCCAGCTGCAGTGTCTGCAATCAGGATCAAACCGGTTCCGGGTGGAGGGGGGAGGGGGGGGGGCTGGCGTGGTGTGGGGGTAGGAGGAAGTCACTGTCGATTTTTGTCAAGCCAGCCCGTGCCTGTGTCTCCCGGCCTGAGCGGGATGACATTCGCGAGGGGCGACGGTGGTGGAAACGTCCCACCACCTCATCCTCCTCCTTAATAATTCATCTCCCTGCCAGCGCTCTCTGCAGGTCTGTGGCCGCGCTGCTCGCCTTTTTAATGGAGCCTGTGATTACCAACACTGACGTCTTTAACATTGAAATAATACACACAGACACACCGGGCCGCGGAGCTAAATCGATGGCACGTTGGGAGGGGAGCGTAATGCATGAGCGTGGCACACGCAGCAGCCATCTTGCCTCCTACGGGATAACGCGGGGATATACCGAGCGCGTATAGAGGCAAAAACACATCCTACAACCCTCCCCCACCCTGCCCCCAATGATACTGAGGACGCTTTCTGTCTCATTCCCCCCCCCCCCTGAGGATAGCAGGGCTCCTGGGGCGAGTAGCAGAGCCCTGGGACAGAGCCTGATTAAAACTGCCTGTTAAGACAAAGGCCCCGACACTGCAGCTCGCTCGCGCTCTAATCCTAATCTGTATGCGTCCGCCGCAGCACGTGTTTCCTCTCCGCGCTCGCTCCTCTGTGGCATCGGGAGAACGACGGAAACACAGCGGCAGCCATTTTGGAACAGCTGCATGGAGGAGTTCTTGTGTAATGGAGGAGCTCTCCCCGGGACGCCGACAGAGACGGAAGCCTGCTGCAACAAAATCCACTTGTGCTTCGCCTGTGGCCACATTTGGCTCCCTTCATGCCTCCTCCGCTTCCATACATACCAAAATGTGCCGCTACGCTGCGGTCGCACGAGGAAGAAAGCGAACGCACTATCGCAAGGGCAGCCCCTCCTCTTTTTTTGACGTGACCCCACAGCTTTGAGGTCAAACACATCACCTCGCGGTTGTTTCTGTGACCACGGCCACCGACGAGATTATGTCCGTGAGATGCTTTGACTCCAGCATAAGCCGCCATTTCATTTCGGCTAATTTAAAATCGCCCCCCCCACCCCACAGGGGAAGATTGAGAAGTAGCCCGGTCACCTGAGAGCAAGAAGGATGGGGCTAACAGTACAGGGGGGAAGGTGAGCAGTTTATTTGAGCAGCGAGAGAGGGGGTGTCTGCAGAGAGGGGGTGTCTGCAGAGAGGGGGTGTCTGCAGAGAGGGGGTGTCTGCAGAGAGGGGGGTGTCTGCAGAGAGGGGGGTGTCTGCAGAGAGGGGGGTGTCTGCAGAGAGGGGGGTGTCTGCGTGTCTCCAGTGAGGCGGGGGTGATTTCTTTCGGCAGGCCTGCAAGTGCCCCGAGGCGAGAGGGATAAGGGCCATAGAGGAGAGGCAAAGAGAAAGAGATTTT
This sequence comes from Poromitra crassiceps, assembly GCF_964638095.1. NCBI lineage: Eukaryota > Metazoa > Chordata > Actinopteri > Beryciformes > Melamphaidae > Poromitra > Poromitra crassiceps. The sequence continues at coordinate 82,086,913 of NC_139624.1, forward strand.
GCAACACGACTGCACCAGAGCCATTAAAAATATAACAAGGGGATGAGTGTAACAGTGTATATTTAGCATCGACGAAAGATACTGCAATGCTATGTGGTGTTATGATGGCCGTTCATTTCTTTTGGGACAGTGCCGGAGCTCAGAATCAAAGCAGAAATAAGTCACAGCAAAAATAAGTGTTTATCATTTTGCTCTTACTGGGGTATAAAAGAAGCGGTGCAGCCGTGGCCACGCTCAGTGCAAGAGGAAACAATAGAGTTTGATCATGCATTTGGTTCAGTGCTTAGAATGATGGATGCTGGGAAAGAATCCTGGCTGTGGGAAAGAAAGAATGGAGAGGATTACGAATTTCAGCAAATCAGAGCATGTGGAGGAATTTCAGTCGCTCTATTTTCCTCTCACCCATCTCTCTCCTCCTTCTCACTCCCATCCTTTCATTGTCTCTCCCTCTCTCTTTTGTCTCCATCTCGTGCTCCTTCCTTCTCTTTGATAAAGTAGCTTTTGCACTCGGGTTTTTCTATTGACATCTGCCCACAGTTGAGCTGTCCGCTTTGCCCATTCTTTACTCTCTAGTCTATATGGCTGTGTCTTCCACATCTAACAGCACGAGCAGTTCTTTCTCCCCGAGGCATTGTCAGTGTAGAGTCTGAGTATTTATCCAAGTCTCTTCTTCACTCTCATAAAATAATGATGAGTCTGTGCTGGAAAGTGAGGAATAATAATAATATAAAACTATTTCTTGCATGTTAAGAAACTGTTGTTGAGATTAAGAGTAATCATTGGTTTTAATTGAGTGGCTTTTTAATCACATCAAGTAAGTAAAACCCGACGGCTTAATATGATTATTTTTTTCTCCTTCAAACAGTAAGGTCAGAAACCCCATGAAATCAATTTTGGCATATTTATGACAAAATAAGACCAGAGTTTTTGCTTAATAAGATTGTCTGATGTGATTGATGATTGTTCAGCTACCTCAGAGCAAAACCCCCAACCACTCCTCTATACCTCAAGCGAATTGAAATGGTAATTACTTCTCCTCATTATGGTTTTAATCAGAGGGGTGCTATTTTTTCAGTGTTTTATTTTTTTATTTTTTCAAATAATGTCAGGACAACAAACAATTTATCTGCCTTTCACTGACCTTTTATTGGTGTTGACTGTTTAAAAAAAACAAGATTTAATTAGAAAGCAAATCAGTGCACTAATTACAATGATGATATCTACCAAGATATAGAAGTAGCTCATATTCACAGGCAAGTTTTTATTCTGTACTAATGGATAGGAGATGGGCTTGTAATTGCAGGGTGCTGTGGGGAGTGTGGTTGCAGCAGACTGAAGGGTCACTAAGAGCAAGGTTCAAGCTTCTTGATATTTCCCACAGAAATAAATATATCCAGAGGTGCGTCTAGACTCCACTCTTTGGAGGCACCTTTGCCTCCGGAAAGTCAAGAAAATTATTTTGCGATCTAAGAAGGGCTCTGGGGTGCTCATACGCAAGTGACAATCATACCGAAATTAAAGGATAGAGCCTCCATAATCCACTCCACTGGCAATCTCTGTACGACAAAGTGTTTCTAAACAGATTGGGAGGTGAGCAGGGGGGGAAACAGACTGACAATCACTGGGGTCTTTTTCTGAATAGTGGTGAAGAGATGAGAAAAGGTTTTTTCCTCTGAACTGGTGAGGGGAATATCATATGTGTGGAGCGTGACATGGTCCACAGAGGAGAGTGACATGGTCCACACATAGAGGAGCGTGACATGGTCCACACTTAGAGGAGAGTGACATGGTCCACACATAGAGGAGCGTGACATGGTCCACACTTAGAGGAGCGTGACATGGTCCACACTTAGAGGAGCGTGACATGGTCCACACTTAGAGGAGCGTGATGACATGGTCCACACTTAGAGGAGCGTGACATGGTCCACACTTAGAGGAGCATGATGACATGGTCCACACTTAGAGGAGCGTGACATGGTCCACACTTAGAGGAGCATGATGACATGGTCCACACTTAGAGGAGCGTGACATGGTCCACACTTAGAGGAGCGTGACATGGTCCACACTTAGAGGAGAGTGACATGGTCCACACTTAGAGGAGCGTGATGACATGGTCCACACTTAGAGGAGCGTGACATGGTCCACACTTAGAGGAGAGTGACATGGTCCACACTTAGAGGAGCGTGATGACATGGTCCACACTTAGAGGAGCGTGACATGGTCCACACTTAGAGGAGCGTGATGACATGGTCCACACTTAGAGGAGCGTGACATGGTCCACACTTAGAGGAGCGTGATGACATGGTCCACACTTAGAGGAGCGTGACATGGTCCACACTTAGAGGAGCGTGACATGGTCCACACTTAGAGGAGCGTGACATGGTCCACACTTAGAGGAGCGTGACATGGTCCACACTTAGAGGAGCGTGACATGGTCCACACTTAGAGGAGCGTGACATGGTCCACACTTAGAGGAGCGTGATGACATGGTCCACACTTAGAGGAGCGTGACATGGTCCACACTTAGAGGAGCGTGATGACATGGTCCACACTTAGAGGAGCGTGACATGGTCCACACTTAGAGGAGCGTGACATGGTCCACACTTAGAGGAGCGTGACATGGTCCACACTTAGAGGAGAGTGACATGGTCCACACTTAGAGGAGCGTGACATGGTCCACACTTAGAGGAGAGTGACATGGTCCACACTTAGAGGAGCGTGATGACATGGTCCACACTTAGAGGAGCGTGACATGGTCCACACTTAGAGGAGAGTGACATGGTCCACACTTAGAGGAGCGTGATGACATGGTCCACACTTAGAGGAGAGTGACATGGTCCACACTTAGAGGAGAGTGACATGGTCCACACTTAGAGGAGCGTGACATGGTCCACACTTAGAGGAGCGTGATGACATGGTCCACACTTAGAGGAGCGTGACATGGTCCACACTTAGAGGAGCGTGACATGGTCCACACTTAGAGGAGCGTGACATGGTCCACACTTAGAGGAGAGTGACATGGTCCACACTTAGAGGAGCGTGATGACATGGTCCACACTTAGAGGAGCGTGATGACATGGTCCACACTTAGAGGAGCGTGACATGGTCCACACTTAGAGGAGCGTGATGACATGGTCCACACATAGAGGAGCGTGACATGGTCCACACTTAGAGGAGCGTGATGACATGGTCCACACATAGAGGAGCGTGACATGGTCCACACTTAGAGGAGCGTGATGACATGGTCCACACATAGAGGAGAGTGACATGGTCCACACTTAGAGGAGCGTGACATGGTCCACACTTAGAGGAGCGTGACATGGTCCACACTTAGAGGAGAGTGACATGGTCCACACTTAGAGGAGCGTGACATGGTCCACACTTAGAGGAGAGTGACATGGTCCACACTTAGAGGAGCGTGATGACATGGTCCACACTTAGAGGAGCGTGACATGGTCCACACTTAGAGGAGCGTGACATGGTCCACACTTAGAGGAGAGTGACATGGTCCACACTTAGAGGAGAGTGACATGGTCCACACTTAGAGGAGAGTGACATGGTCCACACTTAGAGGAGCGTGACATGGTCCACACTTAGAGGAGCGTGATGACATGGTCCACACTTAGAGGAGCGTGACATGGTCCACACTTAGAGGAGAGTGACATGGTCCACACTTAGAGGAGCGTGACATGGTCCACACATAGAGGAGCGTGACATGGTCCACACTTAGAGGAGCGTGACATGGTCCACACTTAGAGGAGCGTGACATGGTCCACACTTAGAGGAGCGTGATGACATGGTCCACACTTAGAGGAGCGTGACATGGTCCACACTTAGAGGAGCGTGATGACATGGTCCACACTTAGAGGAGCGTGACATGGTCCACACTTAGAGGAGAGTGACATGGTCCACACTTAGAGGAGCGTGACATGGTCCACACTTAGAGGAGCGTGATGACATGGTCCACACTTAGAGGAGCGTGACATGGTCCACACTTAGAGGAGAGTGACATGGTCCACACTTAGAGGAGCGTGACATGGTCCACACTTAGAGGAGCGTGACATGGTCCACACTTAGAGGAGAGTGACATGGTCCACACTTAGAGGAGCGTGACATGGTCCACACTTAGAGGAGAGTGACATGGTCCACACTTAGAGGAGAGTGACATGGTCCACACATAGGCTACGTTCACACAGCCATCCTTAGTGCTTGAATCTGACTTGATGCTCACATCTGATTTTTTTGTGTGGCTGTTCACACAAACCTTTTAAAAGTGGCCCATATCCGACTCCAGTGTGAACAGATCACAGACATGAAGTGACCCGCATGCGCAGAAGAACAACAATACGCAGCACAACAATACGCAGTAAAGACAGCAGTAAACATGGCGGTAGCTGACGATGTTGTTTCATCTGTTGTTCACGGTTTAATTTCAATGCCCGCGTGTTGGTCCTCCCCCTCCCTCCTCCCACCAGCGCAGAATAGTGACGAATGTCGCTCTGGAATGATGTAAAAGTCACATTGAAGTGGTGGACACACTGCCAGGAAATTTTTGGATATTGAAGACATTTCGGGAGATGACTTGACGAAAACGCTGAATGAAGCGTTCGCTTCGGCCTAGACGACTGGTCTGGGCCACAGTATGTATATTGGGGTGAATGATTGATATTGTATTTGCACTATAGTTTTAGCAATACAGTGGGTGGCGGGAATGCACCATTTAAGGATGCCAACTGCCATAAAACTCAACAGAAGAAGAAGAAAAAGTCACATTGAAGCATTAAGTCAGATATGGGCCATATATGGGAACTATGTCTGTTCACACCGGTGTCACTTTCAAAAACATCAGATTCTAATCTGATGTTTTACCACATTTGAAAGTAGCCCAGGTCGTCTTTAAAAAAGTCACTTTCAATGTGACTTGTACTGTTCACACAGTCATGAAAAAGACTGATCTGAGTCACAGTAGGGGGGAAAAGATTATATTCAAGCACTAAGGATGGCTGTGTGAACGTAGCCTTAGAGGAAGACTTCTTACTCCAAGAGCTGCATTATTCTCTCAACGTGAGTGAAGCTAATGGGTGTCCTTGCAAACTCTCTCCTCTCATCATTGAAAGGACTCTCTCCAGTCACCACAATGCCTCCATAGCTACTGTAACACGAGGGAGTTTGCTACACACTGGAATCTCCATCCATTTGATAACAAAGCACAAGTGGATCTCATCTCCTTCTCTCAGCAGCAATAGCGGAAACATCAAATATTGAACTGGATAATTTTGGTGTTTAAATTCTATGAACTTCTAGATGGGCACCAAGGACAAGCCTCTTCACACGTGTAATTTAAATCAGTGGCCGCCATTCTCTAACTCTCAATCTGCAATCAAGGCGGAGGGCGGTGAAATATGTTCAACTCCAAACCAGGCCATTTGAATATGAATAATACACAAGGTGGAGTGCATTATGATAATAGCTTTCAATTACACAATATATCTGCATATCTATCTATCTCCTTTACTTCTTGAATGTTGTGGAGAGGAGTGTGAGACTTCTGAGGACACTCAGGACATGAGAGCAGCACGGATGTTAGATCATCCTTTCTCTCCCGCCTCTCATAGTCACTTGCTTTATGTCAGCATTCGCCGCCTGCTTCTATCAATATCAATTAATTATCATACACGACGACCGCACACTCCAAAATGATAAATGCCTTTTATCTATCACTTCTGCAAATCAATGGCTTCACAATTACCATGCTAACATTTCCCTCATAATCTGGCTCCATCGATTGGAAATTCACAGTGGACAATTGGCATTGAAGATGTATCAAGAGGGGAATCGATATTATTAGCAGTGAGAGCTAGTGGGGATGTGCGAGCTGTGACAAAGGATTAAAAGAAGAGTCTGGCAAGAAGACAATGTAAACAAGTCCAAATTAATCGGATCAGAAACACTGTCAGCCAAACACAGACTGTGTGAGACCGGCATCGATTATCTGACCAAGTCGTAGTCGTAGCAAAGATAAAGGCGAATAGGTTTTTCCATTGCAACATGGGGAGCACCACATTTTTTGTAACACTCGCCCTACTCTTCCTCTGATTGGCTGTTATGGTTCTGTGCTGTTGTCCCATTGGTGCAAGGAGGCATTTTCAGGCCAAAATGGCGGCAGTGCTGTTTTCAAAAAGCACCAGAGCATCAGCTCCTGCCTTCTATACTCTTTGCTTTGGTCATAGTCGACTGTACAGCTACTGTTACTCAGTTTGCTCAGGTGGGACATGTGACAGGATGTTAAGTCAGGGGTTAATCTTTACACAGCAGCCATGTTTGCCTGTCATACGGCGGTTGTAGCGCATGTCTAGTATGGAGTCCCCGCAGACCTCCATGACCATGTGACCAAGCCCCCAGTGACCCTGCTGTGGATGCTGTCTGACCCCTGAGGTCAGGGTGGAGGGGGGACAGTGACAGGTGACGCCTCTCCCTGACGCCACGCCACTGACCCTTGACATTTTAAAAAGCGTGGCTTTTAGAGTGGCCGCATAAATCTTTAAAAGAGATACTTACCCACACTCTAAACATAGTGTAGGCATAGCATTCTTCTGAAATTGGAGTGTAATTTCACAGTTATTTTTAATAATTGATATTGAATTGGTCTGATTGCGCGTTATAAATGAAATAGTGTATTTGGCCGTTTTCTTATGAAACATCACCTACATCAGCTGTGTGTTTTGCATCAGTTTGTTTCTATTCATTTAGAGTCCAAATGAACCCTTTTACAGTAAAAAAGAATGGATTGTGTTCTGTGGATTTACACTTCACAATTATTAATTATTAATTGCCTTTCCTATAGCAGCTCTGTGGATGAATTTAGCATCGTTCAATTTCATGCTGATCATTTTGGCGCTGTGTAGTTCACTAAAAACGGTTTCATTCCTGATGGACTTCATTGTTTTTCAATGTAATTAGCTTCTCAATACAGGAAAAAGATGAAAGCTTTGTCTTTAAAGATGTCTGTTTAACACATTTTAAGATAGTATTATAAGTCTTTCTGGTCTGTAACTGACTAATGCAAAGTCTGATTTTCAAAGCTATGCTGTGGTCTGCTCTAAAGGGCTCCATACGGATTGATGCAGACACAAAATATAATTGGGAAACAAAGAATAAGACATTGTGATGATATGTATGAGTAGGCAGACTACTGTATATGGATGGTGGGGAATGGCAACTCCAGTTAACAGTTAATTGTCATTACTTCTAAAGGGGAAGCGGGGTGCTTTTTGCTTTTCAAATTAAGAACACAGTTGTTTTCACAGTTTCTCAACAGAAAGCCTTTTTGGTCTCTATGCATATTTACTTCATTTGTAAGGAATAGAGTGTTAGCAATGGACTAATTACCATAATTATACACGTTTCTATGGAAACCCACGAGGCCTGGTTTGAGTCATTATGTTTTACCTCGCAGACGATTTTAATTGTTGTGATGCAAGATAAGAGGTAATGCCTGTTGGCATTTAAAAAATTGGTGCACGATTGGCTTTTAACAGCTGCCTTGAAGTTTCACTTAGTGGCCACAATCTTGTTCAAGATACAATTTAACACCCATATACCAATGTGGGAACCAGTGGGTTATTATTCCAGCATAAGAGTAAAATCAAAACTTTCCTCGTTGTTGTTCATGTGTGACTGTCATTTCAAGGCAATCAAATTCAATTCAAATATTGTTATATAATAACACAAAACATTATATATTAATATATAGATTTTAAAATATCTATGTTAATATGTCAGTAATCTAATGTCTAAATATGCTGTTGATTTAGGCTATATTGTACAAATTATCAAATACATTTTTTAAATGATCATTCATACAATTAATTCAAGATAAATATTAAATACATATTAGTCTATTGATAGAGCTTGTTATGCAAGGAGGATATCCCTTCTTCTTCTTCTTCTTCTTCTTCTTCTTCTTCTTTTTTTTAGTTATGATGCCAATATGGCCTTAACTATTAAGTCACCAAGTTTTAATGTCTTCAACTAAAATAATTAAGCCATAATAGTTTTAGTTGAAAGAGACAAAAGTCATTTAATAATCCAATTGAAAGCATATCTCACATTCTCCATAATAATTGCTTGTGTTCCCCAGCTTTCTGGGAAAGTAATCAAACCACGTGACTCCCAGGTGAATGGAGGACTGGCTGCCCTGTAATTCTGCCATCCAGTCCTCAGAGGGCAGTCTACAGAGGGCAGGACTTGGATCCAGCCATCTAACCAGCCATCTAACACAACAGATCTCAATCAGTCATGGTAGTTGGAGTTTGGGCCTGGACTCATCACTCGCTATTACAGGCGTATTGATCATTTGATTACACAATATGGGACAAATTTCCCATGATAGATGACACTGTGACAAAAGAAAGACTGTCGACACTGAAGGAGTGAGACAAAAAAGGAGAGATGATTACAAAAAAAGTAGAAAGGGGGGCCAACGCAAACATGTACACATAGTAACTACACAGGCTCCAGCTGGTTTATCTCATGACATAGATTGTATAAAAGTCTTATTTGGAGAAGAGGGGGTTTCCCAGAGCCGCAGCTCCGCCTGCTATTGGTCCGTGATCGGCAAGCAGAAGGCTATGATCACTGGACAGGCGACCTGTCAATCACGCCCAAAACATGGTATTTTTTATCGGTTATTTTAGAAGAAGCTGTAAACATGTTTATTCCTGCTGTAAAGTCGGGCATTTTAACATGGGGGTGAATCGGAACTGACTCTCTTTTGCAGCCAGCCTCGAGTGGCCATTCGAGGAACTGCAGTTTTTACTGCTTCCACATGGGCCTCAATGCGACCAAGAAAGCCCGCCCCCTCCCTCGGCTTATCTGCACATCCCAACTGAAAGGCATTAGTGAGAATGTTGCATTACATTACTGTATAATTGGTTGTATGCATGAGAAGGTCCTAAATTGAAACCTCAGATTACGGCCTGGTAACTAGGAGAACTTCTTTTGGTATAAGAATAAACCAATCATCGACACATGTATCACACAAACATACACTCACAGACACACACACACACACACACACACACACACACACACACACACACACGCACACACACACCGAGTGGGGTATGCAGGCATCAGGCTCGTGTTAACATATTATGTGATTATATGTGCAGACTCTCAAATTAAT
>NC_139624.1:82101099-82139535 GCF_964638095.1 Poromitra crassiceps
GGCAGAGTGGGTGGGGGTGTATGTGATAGGGGAGGGTAGAGTGGGTGGGGGTGTATGTGATAGGGGAGGGCAGAGTGGGTGGGGGTGTGGGGGTGTATGTGATAGGGGAGGGCAGAGTGGGTGGGGGTGTATGTGATAGGGGAGGGCAGAGTGGGTGGGGGTGTATGTGATAGGGAGGGCAGAGTGGGTGGGGGTGTATGTGATAGGGGAGGGCAGAGTGGGTGGGGGTGTATGTGATAGGGGAGGGCAGAGTGGGTGGGGGTGTATGTGATAGGGGAGGGTAGAGTGGGTGGGGGTGTATGTGATAGGGGAGGGCAGAGTGGGTGGGGGTGTGGGGGTGTATGTGATAGGGGAGGGCAGAGTGGGTGGGGGTGTATGTGATAGGGGAGGGCAGAGTGGGTGGGGGTGTGGGGGTGTATGTGATAGGGAGGGCAGAGTGGGTGGGGGTGTATGTGATAGGGGAGGGCAGAGTGGGTGTGGGGGTGTGGGGGTGTATGTGATAGGGGAGGGCAGAGTGGGTGGGGGTGTATGTGATAGGGGAGGGCAGAGTGGGTGTGGGGGTGTGGGGGTGTATGTGTGGGTGTGTGTCAGGGGTCACGTGGGCTCGAACATGAGACACCTTTTAACCAATCCGACCATAAGTAACAGTGACCGAGTGCTGCTTCCCCTCTGTTACACAACTATAAAAAGTGTAGTGAGAAAAAAACACTATTAATAATTTGTACTGCATGTCGGGTTTGCATTTGTGTGACCGTGTGCATGTGTGTCTGTCCACACACTAAATGCACGTATGTCCCTCCTCAGACGCTTTCTGCGACATTCCCGAGGCAGCATGTATAGCAAAAGCCTGTGTTTACCTCACCCAGAGGACCTTACACTGCAATCCAGCCATTGATTTTCCTCTAACACCTTCAGCCCTGTCTGTGTGACTAAGCCACTTTTACCGGCTGTGACACTGCTGTGAAGAACACAGCAAACATCCAAATGTCACCTTCTTCTCCCTCTTTCCAGTATGCATGAAATCCAGGATTAGTGTGCTACCCTTTGAGCATGAATTAAATCCATGTTGGATGTGTTGGTATATCTAATTCATATCAGCTCAGTAAGCATGTTGTGTAAAATGAACTTTTGGTGGTTTTGCTAATTATATCATGACTTGGACCTGTTTGCCGTTGTATTTTGTTGGTCTGTTGTGTGTAATTAGAAGTGTAGTTTCTAAGCTAGAACAGATGTATGTACATCCCCACAGTGTAGTTGGGACGATGACAAACATACCCTAATTAATTACCACTTCACCTGAATGTGATGTCAGTTCTCAGCTCCCGAGTTTGTTAGCTGCCCTTAATTTCTTCTCTGGTGAGTACAGAAATATTAAGCTACTAGTTTCTAGCACATTGCATACACAGGCACACTGATGATACAACACCATGCTTTATTATAAGATGCCAGGCTATGTGCTGTCTTTCAACCATAAAAACACGTGGCGTTATACTTTTTTTTATTTAATTACCGTTATAATATGCTGTACATAACTGTATGGCAGCAATCCATACAGACTAAAGAACCCAGAAGTACATTCTCCCACTATGCGATGCCAAAATATTTGTATATAAGATTCAAGATATTTATTTGTCACTCCATTGTACAAGTACACATGTGTGAGATTCTTATACTAGGGGGCTCCATTACAAGACATACAGTAGTGCAGGTACAGTAGCCTGGGTGAACCCAGCCTTCAATGTGACGTCACAGACTAGGCCTGTAATGTAAGTTTCTTTTTCTACTATGCCTGTAACGTAAGTTTCTTCTTCTACTATGCCTGTAACATACGTTTCTTCTTCTACTATGCCTGTAACATACGTTTCTTCTTCTACTATGCCTGTAACGTAAGTTTCTTCTTCTACTATGCCTGTAACATACGTTTCTTCTTCTACTATGCCTGTAACATACGTTTCTTCTTCTACTATGCCTGTAACGTAAGTTTCTTCTTCGTGACTGATAGTACATAGTGGTCACGTGGAGGCTGGGTTTACCCAGGCTACAGTATATGTACATAATAAATAAGCCAAACAGTGAAAAAACACAATACAATAGCAATAAAAATAGAATAAATAAATGAAAACGGCACCACTTGTGCAGAGAGGATTGAGAGGATTGTCACAGCTAAGATAAGAGATAAGAAGATAAGATAAGAAGTAGTTACGGTATGTCCTTTAATCAATTAGATTCTTCTCAATAAACAATCCACTTGATTTGTAGAAAATAGTTTGAAGACACTGTGATGATGCTTGATAGCACGGCAGGTATAGAGAGGAGCGAAGAGACTCGTCGTCAAATGTCTCATCTGACACTTGAAAATAATTGGCCTGTCTGTGTGTGAAAATGTCACAGCATTCAAGTCAGATCCTCTTTAAATCCTGGCTTAGCTACGCGAAGGCCTCCAGAATCATAACTTTCTGTGTCCATGATCATTGTGGCCTATAGGGTGAGCGAGCCGACAGTGTTTCCATGGTGTCTGTGCTGTGTGGCGCTACAGGCCTACGTGTGTAGAATCAGACTGCAGCGCGCCGCTCCCTCTGCAGCCTGCTAAAAGGTCACACGGGGGGCTTCCTCCGTAACACGCCGCTTGCTCCCTGCGCTTATCTTCTAATCACTGCAATTACCACGGCAACACTTGTTTGTTTGTGTGGCGGGATGGTGAATTAGTTTGTTTGTATCCTGTTTGACTGGTAGCGGGCGTGCCGGGCGGCCGTCTCGGGAGCGCTACTGCGGTTAAAGGCTAGGGCTGGTGCTGCCTGCAGATGTGGGATCTAAATGAGATAGAATAGCCGCCGCCGCCGCCGCCGCCATCATCATCATCTCTCTCTCCCTCTCTGTCCCTGTGTCTCTCTCTCTTTGTGTGTCTCTCTCGGAGCTAAACACACTCCACTGGGAAAATGCTGCATCAGGTCATCTATCAGTGTCTCCACACAGCAGCACCACACCCTCCCTATTCACCAAGGATGCTGGCCAAACTGTATGGAGCTGTTAAGCCTGTACACACCCACATGTCCACATCTACAGTATAGTGCGCTCCTCCTCTCTCTCTTCTTTTTCGACAGCCAGCATTCCATCACAAAATGTCGTCCCTAAATCTTTATTTCCTCGCCTCTAACAAGCTATCTCCTCTCTGCTCTCACATCTCTATTTTGCAGTCTACAGCGAGAGGGGGCGGTGATATCTTGTTCCCTTGTCTTGTTCAGAGTCGGACACACACCGGACCAGCCCGCTCGCTGTTTGAGAAGAGGAGGACTAGCATGTACAGTAGGGTGCCGTCCTGCCCCCTGCTCCTCTCTGTCACCTCTTACCTGGACTCACATCTCCATACACTCTCTAATTGTCCCATTAGATGAGGAGCTCTGGCTCCAGACCCATCTCCATCCTAGCAGGGCTCCTCTCCAGACTAATTATAGCAGCCCGGTGCTGCTCTAATAGAGAGACTGAGACCTGGAGACCAGGAGGAGCAGACAGTGCTGCACGAGAAGGATATGCTATAGAACAGCAGAGGATTAACAAAGGCATGTGATTACAGTGGTATAAGTCTTATACTATTACTGTGAAGGCATTGCGTGTGCACCAGAGTAGACTCTGGGGGAAGATTATGTTATTTTGATTAGCACTATTTATTTTATATACGTCTAATTTTAGTGAAGTGGGTTCTGCAATTTTGGTCACGTTTTTGGTCACGTTTTTTGTTACACTCAAGCAAGTGTGATTCACAAATGATGTCATAGACATTCAGGTTGCACTTGAAAATGAGATCCAGGTCTCAAGGTGATTCACCTGTATAAATAAAGGTTAAATAAAAAAATAAAAAAAATTGTGACATCATCACTGATGATTTTAGTAAGTGGGCTCTGTCGGCGTTTTTGGTCACGTTTTTTTTGTCCCACATTGTGAGATTTGTGATGAGTGATCAGTAATGATGTCACTGATGATGTCACAGTGTCTATGACATCATCAGTCAATGTGCGGACTCTACTCTTCTCTCACTGACGTCATCAGTGATGCGAAGTTGAGCAATTGTGCGCTGAGTGATGTCACATCATTCCATGATGTGATCAGTGATGGTCACTCGACTCGAGCAATTGTGATATCATCAGTGAGTGATGTCATCAGTGATGCGAAGTTGTGGAATTGTGCACTGCGCATGCCAATAGACCAGGCGAGGCCACGCAGCAGGCGAGCTGCAGGGTGGGTGAGGCCGCAGTGAGCCCGCGCAGCGGGCAAGCCTAGGAATCGAGGAGATTTCTAGTAATAGATATTTGCCAATAGCACTTTTTAGTAATTTTATCAAGAAACAAATTTGCTGAATTCCTGTATGTGCATTTTTATAGCACATACATGAATCTATGATATAAAATGTCAAAAATAGCATCCATTCAGTTTTTGTATAGCATAGAAGGTGCCAATGTTAGCTTTAGCATTTCCCTACCTACTGGAAGCTACAGTACATAGGCCAAAGCAGCTATATTTAATACTGCTTGACCTTCATCGGGAAACTGTAGGTGAGCCGCGTGGCAGGTTCAGCTCACACGTGCACACGCAGGCACACACACACACACACACACACACACACACACACACACACACACACGCACACACACACACACACACACACACACACACACACACACACACACACACAAACAATGCACTGTATATATATGTGTGTGTGTGTTTCCTCTCTGACCCACCATGTCCTCTTTCCATCATCTTCTACCTTCCCCCCATCATCTTAATGCTAGTCTGTGCTGCCTGTCTGAGTTTACGCAGCATCATTCACACACATCCAGTCCTCCTTGTCTTTTTTGCACTCTCTCTCTCTCTCTCTCTCTCTCTCTCTCTCTCTCTCTCTCTCGTCCTCTCATTCTTTTGAAGTCTTTGATTCACATACATCCTCTTGAAGAGCTCCTATATGTCAGCCGCCCAGCCAGAGAGACAAAGGCAGGCCTGAGTTAATTACCTATCATTTAGAGCAGATGGCTGCAGATGATATGTAAATGGCTATGTGTGTGTGTGTGTGTGTGTGTGTGTGTGTGTGTGTGTGTGTGTGCGTGCGTGCGTGCGCGTGCGTGCGTGCGCGCGCGCATGTGTAGGGATGCCTACATGTGAATCAGAGACTGACTGTGCATGCTATTTACATATACCTCTATCTCTGCTTCTATATTTTTTGGTCTCTCTCTCTCTCTCACACACACACACACACACACACACACACACACAGGGAGACGAAAAGGGGGGATTGCAGTTTGAATTGTGTGATATGGATTATTTTATCCCTCCCAGATAAAGTGTTAATGACTGAAACTATAATTACGGGTTGTGATTTTGTGCAATTACTTGCAGCCTCATTTAGGCTCTCAGCATATTTATTCAAATCTATGTCTCGCAAATTGTTTCTTTATTTTAGAATTAAAATAGTGTGTTTGTGCTTTCAATCATTTGCAGTCATTATATTGTATGTCGATTGTTGAAAAGAAAAGATAGAAGATAATGCACAAGTTGCCTAAGTATTTTTCTGTGAAGCGTGTACTCGCGCCAACAAAACATGGTGCTGAATCTAGGCCATAGTAAGTCAATTGAGATGTGTTGTTTGTAGTCCGTTTTTCTTTCATGGTTTCTCAAGAGAGTCTCTCCTCACAATCTAAAGAGACTCTTTATTGTGTGTTTTTTTGGGAAGCCAAGCTGACTTGACAGCGAACTCAAGACGCTGTGTTCTGTTTCTGAGCATGAAGCAGGAGACGCAGTAAATCAATGATGAATGTACAATGAATCAGAGATATATGTTACAATGCACTCCATGACACAGGAAGAAATGTAACCACAGAGGGAGGGCAGGAGAGAGAGAGAGGGGGAGAGAGAGACAGAGACAGAGAGAGTACCGGGTAGTTAGATCAATAGTACTGCTATAAAGACCCGTCCGCTTTTGACTTCACGCTGTAAATTAAGCCTTCTCTGCGCCAAGATCTTTTCCAACAAGGTGTGTGTGTGTGTGTGTGTGTGTGTGTGTGTGTGTGTGTGTGTGTGTGTGTGTGTGTGTGTGTGTGTGTGAGTGTGTGTGCGCGTGCGCGCCCGTTTTGCTTTATATGTACATAGCCTACTATAACACACCTCTGGTAGGGCTGGGTGATATGGACAAAATCAAATATCACAATATTTTTTGACCAGATACCTCGATATCAATATTGCAACAATATTGTAACAATATTGTAGCAATATTGTAGCGTTGACTATTGGTGCTCTCACAAAATATTTACACAATGACATTTTTGATAAATAATCATCAGTAGGCTAATGTGGATATAATGACTAAGTGGGTAAAGGCAATCACAACTTTACTATAATGCAGCCTTTAAAACCAGGAAAAGACAACATTTATGCCATATCACGATATTACGATATCCAAAATAGAATCTAGTCAGAAATCACCATATTGATATAATATTGATATATTACCCAGGCCTATAACCTCTGGTAGTATCTAGTTGTGTCTGATGTGTGTGCATTGAGCTCTAGTTGTAAAGTGTGTGAAATAATCTCTGTATGTTTATTCTCCACCAACACCCCCAGCAGGAGTCTGTGATTGTAGTCAGCATGTGCGACTATAAGTTTGCAATGCCACAGATGGAGACCCACTAATTTACTCATTATGGAGATTTAATAGGAGAGAATACTGGTGCAATGATCAGATGTAACGAGCATAGTCATTCAGTGTGTTTCAATTTGTCATTCAATTTGAGGTGAATTCATATTCAGATCCATCTGCCCTCTGCTACCTTTCAGTCATTTCATAAATAAAACACTCCATAAAATAGATAAATAAATGAGCAGACATATTTGAATAGATTTGTTATTTGTCGTGCTCAAGCATGACACAATCAAACAGTCTAGCAGCAGCAAATAGTGCCCATTCACATGATGGTTAGCCCCCTACTTGGTTCCCTGGTGGGCAAAGCTATTTCCCAGCTCTGAAACGTTACCACAGCTGTAGGCCTTTAATGGCATGATGATGGCATGAAATATAGCATACCTCATATGAAGAGTCATTTACAAATGGAAGAAGGCTTGAGTGCATCCTATTGTTGTATCAATTCATGTCATCATATTAATTCAAACGGCAATAGTAAAATATGCATGAAAATATAACATTAGCAAAGGTACAGATTTGTGTAAATTGCCATTTTTTTTTACATGTGTTACTCAAATATAGAGAAAAAATAATATTTTTTTTCTATTTCAGCAATTCTCTTTTGATGTTCTTGGCGCATTATAATATTTTAACTATCTTTTGTAATTATTAGATAAGTCTGTAAGATGTAGCCTATTGTGTGTTGCATCTATTTCACCAAATTCAGAGCCATTGAATCAGCATTGTCTCTGGCACTGCTCTGGTGTCAAGTCAATGTGGATGCTAGGAAATGGAACCTATGGTCTCTGTGCTTCATGTCATGGCAACGAGGCCCTCTACTGGCAACAAGAGTCTCTGTGCGGGCTCCATGTTATGACATGATATGGAAAATACAACCGGCCTCTCCTCTGTGTGCAGCAGTAGTGCTTGGGGGGTATTTCAGTTTTGGTTCCTCGCCTATAGTCATGGTCTTACGCAAAAAAATGCTTTCCTTCTGATATTTTACCTTTAATGAAAACAAATTATAAACATTAAAAAGACACTTCTTTGTGTGGTGAAGGCAAATGTGTCTGAATTTACGTTATTTAAATGAATGCAAAGGAAAACACTGTGATACAGTCACTGCACTATGGGCTACCGTAATTAGCAACATCCTGTATCGTCCACTCTGCCTTAAATGTATCTAGTCCAAAATAAAATTGTGTTAAAATTACAGCAAACTCATAGGATATTAATGCCAAACTTCACACAGGATTTTGACTAATCCTTGGTTGCAGCTATGTATATTTACCACCCAGGCCATTTCTCAGGATGACCCTCCTCACCTGGTTCTGTGTGGCTGTCTGCTATCCCACTGACATGAGACTCACTGACTGCACACACTCCCTCGTTCACACACATCATGCAGACACATTCCTCCCTTCCGCTTACACGTGCAAACACACGGTATCTCTCCCTTCCCCCCCCGCAGAGAAAGTGTGTGTGCCTTTGATCTGGCCTTGCTCATGGTCCATATCTCTCCTGGAGCAGAAAACCATTATACACACTTTGTATCCAGATACACTTGTCATGCAATGGTGAGCTCAGATCCCAGGGAATCAAAGGTGTGGGTGATGCCTGCAGAACCAGCATTAATATGTATGAGAGCCCGAGCTGCCTGACTTAACCCCGTGATGTAATTGCGGTAGCCGCGAAGGTCAGTGCCTTCGCCCAGCCTGTGCACGATATCAAAGCGCGGATGTACGCTCGCCACTTCCTGTAGGTTTCTTTATGAGATTATCTATGCATTTTGAAGGTGGAGGATGACTCTGATGATAGGGGCGTGTAAATAGATGCAAATCTGTTTTTAATTGTGTTATCGGCACACTTGCATGTTCTCAGGGGTCTGACTCTCGCATCACAAAATGTCGCTCTCGTGTGCGCTCCTTGGACACACATCACAGCGAGCCTTTCATGCAGGGAGCAAAGCTGTTTACAACCCTCCCAGCCGCCAGCCCATGTGGTCCCATTCTCAAGGCTGTGCTGGTTCTGAATATAATGGACCTTCCTTTTCTTCATGTTCCAGCTCTGGCCCTGATCTGGCTCCAAGGATCCTGTATCAAAGCAAAGCATCCAAATGTTTAATGAGAATCACAAAATGTGTGTTTCTTGAATATAGACCCACCCCCCCTTCCCCCTCGCTACAATACGAGATGTATAATATCCCTTGTAAGTGAAATCCAACACAGAGGGCGTGTGTTAGAGATGTGTCCTGGGGTGACTTGGTGTGCGATGTGCTTTGTGTTGAGCTTCAGTGATTCCCTCTGCATTGTTTGCTGGTTGCTTTGGGTCCTGTGAATCCCTCACCCAGTCACCCGTGCAGCTGATTGATAGAACCAGGACAGAGAAGAAGAGCTCCTATCACACAGCTGTGACAGCTATCAGACCTGTACAGGAAATTCAAGATACTCAACTCACATTTCGGCACTTCTGGACTGGAGGTATAGCCGACATGTATTGGATTGAAACGTTGTTGTAACTTTCCATAACATATAGTTTTGTGCCCAATCATTTTCTGACATCTGTATATGATAATAACACCATATAAATCCCTACCCTCATGGCCTCAGATGGCTTTTCCCACATAATAGATCATGTGTTTCTGAGAGGGAACAGGTTGCCAGTTCTGTGGGAAACCCCTGAATTAGCGACATAGTGGGGCAGCTCCTGTACAGTAGCTTTCCAAGAGCCTCTGTCAATGCTAATAACCACAGTGGTCTTGCAGAGAGCTCCCCCAGGGCTGTTTGGCCGTGCGAGCAATTGGAGGGCGGGGGTGACGTTGGTAGGGGGGCCGGGGATGGGGAGGGTTTGAGCTGATGCCTCTCAGACTGTCTCAACTCATTTAGCTCTCCGGGCGGGGCCCATCTCTCATGTCGAGATGAAGCTCATCATACCCCCCGCTGTGTTTGGAGATGACTGGAGATGGTGGAGAGCAAAGAAGCGAGGAATGGAAGGCCGACAGAGAGAAATACAGACAGACAGACAAGCAGATACTCAGAGGCTCGGCTAGGGGGCTTAAGTCCTTCTGGGCATGCCCCGGCCGGTGCTGACATCAGCAAGGGCAGTCGCTACCCCCACTGAGCAGCACGAACCACCAAGCGAGTGGAAAGAGAGAGGGGGGAGGGGGGAGGGCAAGGCGGAGGGAAGATGGCCGGGGAAGGGAAGGGGCTACAACACTTGTAATGGGATCATTGGCTACAGTGGGGTGAGTCGATGTGATCAATAGAAAGTGCACATGCAGCACAGAGCCTTTAATGGCCCTTAATCTCCATCAGGCCTGAGCAGGAGGAGCAAAGCCAGCCTGCATCACATTACACACTCACCCTACACTCTAACCGTGCACTTAGACTCACACTTAGACTCACACTCACCCTACACTCTAACCATGCACTTAGACTCACACTCACCCTACACTCTAACCGTGCACTTAGACTCACACTCACCCTACACTCTAACCATGCACTTAGACTCACACTCACCCTACACTCTAACCATGCACTTAGACTCACACTCACCCTACACTCTAACCATGCACTTAGACTCACACTCACCCTACACTCTAACCATGCCATAGCCACACACTTGACTCACACTCACCCTACACTCTAACCATGCACTTAGACTCACACTCACCCTACACTCTAACCATGCACTTAGACTCACACTCACCCTACACTCTAACCATGCACTTAGACTCACACTCACCCTACACTCTAACCATGCCATAGCCACGCACTTAGACTCACACTCACCCTACACTCTAACCATGCACTTAGACTCACACTCACCCTACACTCTAACCATGCACTTAGACTCACACTCACCCTACACTCTAACCATGCACTTAGACTCACACTCACCCTACACCAGGGGTCAGCAACATTTTTGATATGAAGTGCCATTTTCAATTTTGCTTGTCAATCAGTGTGCCACACCAAGATGAATGACTCGCACATCAAAATTTAACGTTATTCCTTCCAAAATCAGGACATTGAAGTAAAGCACTATACAATATACACAGCACGGTCCTTCTCTGTCTTCGGCGCTGGCATTTTTCATCTGCTTTCTGCTGCCCAAAGTGCCCAGAGCCATGTATATAGGATATTTACGGTAGTGACCCACTCTCTGCCTCTGATTGGTTGCCTTCTATGGCAGCAGCTGAGCAATCAAGTAAGATAGTGGCATTGCTCTGCTGCTTCCATGGAAAGCAACCAATCAGAGGCAGAGAGTGGGTCACTACCCTAAATATCCTAAATAACATGCCGCACAATTGCAAATGGCTGTGAAGTAGGTAATTTGACAGCAGGGCACTTCAACATTTCTACAAAAAATCTCAATTGCGCACTTATTGCTGCTGTGCGCTGCCGTGCCAGTGGTTAACCCTTCGCGTGCCAGAGGTGGCACCCGTGCCATAGGTTGCTGACCCCTGCCCTACACTCTAACCATGCACTTAGACTCACACTCACCCTACACTCTAACCATGCCATAGCCACACACTCACCCTACACTCTAACCATGCCATAGCCATGCACTTAGACTCACACTCACCCTACACTCTAACCATGCACTTAGACTCACACTCACCCTACACTCCTAACCATGCCATAGCCATGGACTTAGACTCACACTTACACTCACCCTACACTCTAACCATGCCATGCACTTAGACTCACACTCACCCTACACTCTAACCACGCCATGCACTTAGACTCACACTCACCCTACACTCTAACCATGCCATAGCCATGCACTTAGACTCACACTCACCCTACACTCTAACCATGCCATAGCCGTGCACTTAGACTCACACTCACCCTACACTATAACCATGTCATAGCCATGCACTTAGACTCACCCTACACTCTAACCATGCCATAGCCATTCACTTAGACTCACACTCACCCTACACTCTAACCATGCCATAGCCATGCACTTAGACTCACACTCACCCTACACTCTAACCATGCCATAGCCATGCACTTAGACTCACCCTCACCCTACACTCTAACCATGCCATAGCCATGCACTTAGACTCACACTCACCCTACACTCTAACCATGCCATAGCCGTGCACTTAGACTCACACTCACCCTACACTATAACCATGCCATAGCCATGCACTTAGACTCACCCTACACTCTAACCATGCCATAGCCATTCACTTAGACTCACACTCACCCTACACTCTAACCATGCCATAGCCATGCACTTAGACTCACACTCACCCTACACTCTAACCATGCCATAGCCATGCACTTAGACTCACACTCACCCTACACTCTAACCATGCACTTAGACTCACACTCACCCTACACTCTAACCATGCCATAGCCATGCACTTAGACTCACACTCACCCTACACTCTAACCATGCCATAGCCATGCACTTAGACTCACACTCACCCTACACTCTAACCATGCACTTAGACTCACACTCACCCTACACTCTAACCATGCCATAGCCATGCACTTAGACTCACACTCACCCTACACTCTAACCATGCCATACCCATGCACTTAGACTCACCCTACACTCTAACCATGCCATAGCCATGCATTTAGACTCACACTCACCCTACACTCTAACCATGCCATAGCCATGCACTTAGACTCACACTCACCCTACACTATAACCATGCCATACCCATGCACTTAGACTCACCCTACACTCTAACCATGCCATAGCCATGCACTTAGACTCACACTCACTCTAAAAACACGATTTCAGACGGCAGCCCGTCTTTATTGTCACACGAACACACTACAACACATGCATGCGGCCACTACACACACTCATGCTGACGGTGGCCGGTGAAATATGTCCTCTGCATTTGACCCATCCAGGCTTGTCCTTTCCTCCAGGGGGCAGGCCAGGAGCAGTGGTCGCTATTTCTTTCCAGCGCCCGGGGACCTTCATTGGACCATCATTGGACCAACTTCAGATGTTGTCGTCACTGGTCGGATGACGATCTTCTGCATGTTTTTAGTGGGGGGTTATGTACGGAGGAACCCCCTGGGGGGTACGGGGAGAACATGCAAACTCCACACAGAAAGGCCCTTTCGACGAGATAGCCCACCTAGGCAGTAGGCACTGAAGATATGGGGGGTCACAACTCCAGCGCCCACAGCGTCCCAGGTGGGAATCGAACCCAGGGCCTTCGAGCTGTGAGGCGACAGCGCTTACCACTGCACCACCGTACCTACACTCTACACTCTAACCATGCCATACCCATGCACTTAGACTCACCCTACACTCTAACCATGCCATAGCCATGCACTTAGACTCACACTCACCCTACACTCTAACCATGCCATACCCATGCACTTAGACTCACACTTACACTCACCCTACACTCTAACCATTCCATACCCATGCAATTAGACTCACACTTACCCTACACTCTAACCATTCCATACCCATGCACTTAGACTCACACTCACCCTACACTCTAACCATGCCATAGCCATGCACTTAGACTAACACTCACCCTACACTCTAACCATGCCATACATGTACCCATGCACTTAGACTCACACTTGGACACTCACATATGCAGTGCACAGTCGCACACACATTTTCACAGAGTCCGGAGTCCCGACCCGTGACTCCCAAGACTCCCGCCCTCAGCAGCCAGCATTTCATATTTCATTCCTAGGTACCTTTTCATTTCATTTCAAATGCATTACATTTCAGACCTTTCCATTCTGCCCTAGCCCTTGCAATGCATAGCCTTGGCCTGAGCACACGATCCCAGCACAGGACACGTTCCCACCTTTGAATTCAATAAGCAGCTTGACCATAGCCAGCATAGTCTCCAATCATCATCTCCATAAAGCACAAGAGATGCTCTTGTCCAGTGATGAAGTATAGATGTGCTGCCATGCCTCTGGATGCTGTGCTTTCTCTCCAATCATTTCTCCAGTTTAAATACTTACCGTAATCCGTCTGCTACATAGATTAAAGTTTCATATATGAAGCTTGTTGCCGGGTAAACTGTGCGCAGCCAAGTGTCCTAATGGAGCAGCACAGCTTATTAAACATACAGAGATAGAAGTCTGTGAAATAAATACTGTAACAGTTCTCTCAGTCGCGTTCTCTCTCTCTCTCTTTTTCAATCTGTAGCTCTCTCTCTGCGGTCTGATTCTCCTCTCTCTGCCTCTCTCTTGCTTTCTGTCTCACTTATCCATTAATAAAAGAGTGGATGGACAATAACCTGAAACCTCAGGGCAGAACAAGGACAGTGTATGGCCTATTGTCAAATGAATAATGGTGGCCCAGATATGTCCAGACCATCTTAGGTAAGAGACCTCACCTAGAGCCTGCAGATATTTTAGTCTGGCTCCCTGTGGTTGCCTCCCTCTACCCCCCCCCCCCCCCCTTTTTTTTTGCATCACCTGTATTCACTCACTTTCCAGTAGACCGAAAAGTATAAGAAAATAGAATCAGTTATCTTTTTACCAAGTTTTTGTTCATGTATTGTACTTTTTGTAGATCTCTGGAGGACAGTGAAAACTGTGTACTTTGAGTACCAGCGGCATGTATACACACTCCTCAGGCTGAGAGTAATCTGACTAAGACCTAATCACAGAGCCCTTAGTGATATAAAGAGCAACATGTGTTGAGTGGAGTTGCATCAACATGGTTGCATTGCTTACATAGCTGCATCTTGTTGCCAGGAAACACCTGAATAGATTGATGACCCTGGGTCTTGTTTTGTTCACTGCCACTTGAAACATTGCCTATACAGTATGCGTTACGTAAACATTTTCTTTTCCCCACAAATACACAGAGTTGTGAGTACTTATAAAATATCATCTGTTAGATTACTGACTACCTGCTTAAAATTGCATTCAGCAACACATTCAGTTGGATTACTCCAACTCAGTGACGTTGCACCTACTTTTTGAATAGCTGTCTTTGTCTTTGTAGATCCACGGAGTATGACGGGATATGAATTGCTTCAAATGTCTCATGTTTGAATAGGTATTGTCCTTATCTATATCCACAGCTAACCATGATGTCAAGTTGTCTAAAAACAGTCATGCCTATCATCCCAATCAAAATGATTTCCCCCTTGTTTCCCCCATGCAATCCAAGTAATTGCATATTTTAATCATTTACGTATCCGTGATTTGAGTACTGTTAGTATCTGTAACTAGCACATTTAAACACAAACCTGTAGTTGTAGCCAGATGAGTGTCGTCCCCTCCAGCACTGTAAATAGACCAGGCTGTACAGCAGGAAACAGCACAGTGAAAGAAAAGTCATAGTCATAAGGACGCTGGGTGATTAATCAACACTAAACTGTTCCTAAGGGGAAGCAAGGAAAGGAAATTAGAATGTTGCAATATGAGCTCAGTTCGACCTGTTTTTAATGTGAAAGTACAGATATAGCCTACTACACTGAGTGGTTTCATATGGTTATTTTCCATCATCTTCATCATCTTACAAGGCTGCACGCAATGTATACAAAGTGAGAATTAAATGTTTTTGTAGTTTGTGATTCTGAGGATTTGGCACCACCCTTCTGTTTGAATTAGTTAGCGATGCTATTGTGCTTAGAAGTCAAAGCGGTATGAATCCATTCCGCTCAACAGCACCTGCAATTGAATACAAGGACAGGCTTTAAAAAATCGTGAATCTCCTAATTCTGCCAAACCAAACTGTTAAGTCCCATCTCTTCCCCACCACAGATGGCTCCTCCCTGTGGGCTTTTCAAACCACTACAACTCTGCCACCAAAATGTACTGCATGACTGCTCTTTAAACCTTTATTCAATGCTATAAATATGTAAACAATTACAAAATAGATTACATTAAATATCAATGCAAAGAAAACATTTGAAATACCGTAATAGAATTACAAAAACAAAAAGATAAACTATTACACTCTGCTTGAATAAATATGAATCTCATTCCTCTCTCATTGTATGCAAACAAAAATCTCCAGTTTAGGTCTACATCACATCATTATGTTGGGAAGATGCTCAGCCTCCACTTTCAGTTCATAGATAATGATATAACCATGGCAACTGAGACACCTTGGAAAAGGGCGGGTGGAAAACTTAGACATTACTGTCAGTCAAAGCCGCATTTCTACAAATGAAAATTGATTATTTTACTGGCTTGTTGAGTGACACATTGAAACCTCAGCACAGCTTTGAAGATAGGGCTGAGGGTTGAGGATCTCATTATGTATTGTCTTAGAAGCAGTCACCTTTCTGTGATAATACTTGGGGTCACATACCCTGCAGCAGCATCAAGCAACACATATAGATGCTTCAGTACTGTTCACGAAATAGAGAGGCGTATTTTTATTCACAGTTTCAGGTTGCCTCCGAACCCCATCAATCAACATCAAATGAGGTTGTTCTCTGAATGTGTGATCAGGTCTCTATTCATATTTAGTACAAAATCATGCACAAGTAACACAACAGCATGCAGAAATGAAATGAAAGAAGGGATGGACTTACAGTAGCATCTCAGTATGACGGTGCATGAAGCATAACATTATTTTCCATCTACTGTGCTAAATTGTTCTAAAGCACCAGCAGTGTATGCTATTTAAGAAACAATGGAAGGAGAGTGTGATTGTTACCGTGGGAGACCATCAGTTCAATGAACAAGGTAAGAAGCACCAACAAACCAAGAGGTCTGTAATTAAACACTGTTAGCATATTTGGCCCTTTGTGCATGTCTACACTGTCACATGCAACCAGTAATTGTGAGGGCATTGTGAACGGTATAAATAGAGTTCCCCTACTTAGTTTGTGTGTTGTGTGCACAGACAAATGGAGGCAGGAAGTGTGGCCTTTTCAATGGCCGCCTGTGAAAACCTGACGGGTGTACAAATTAACACACAGGAGGAGAGAGAAGTTGCAATCCAAAGCCTCCACTGTTATAATTACAGCTCTTTATTCCTCCTTGAAAAACATAAAGGGGGATTTCTCTCACTCTCTCTCTCTTCCCCCCTCTCACTGCAAAGCCTGGCGAGCTGCTATTAATTGCTCCTACAAAGAAAGATGTGGTCGCATAACAAGTGCTTCTCATCCTGCTATAATTGTGTCTGGAGGAGTTGGAGGGCATGATGATAATAAAAGAGAGCTTTGCCGCTTACCGGAAAGGGAGCTTTAGGGCAACTGCATGATATAATGGCGCACTCTGGTGGACACACACTGAAACACGTTACAACCACAAAACAAAATGTGTTCAGAGCTGACAAATAGGGAGACAAATTGACACTGGGCCAATAAACCAAGGGCATAAAGATTGTGCCCTGTTTAATATCATAACTCACATTCTGTAACATCCTCACCATACCTTCATGTAGATTCTACATGAAGGTATGGTGAGGATGTTACAGAATGTGAGTTTTTAGTTCTACATTGTAGAACTAAAATCATTCGTTGCACTTTAGAAACACTGTGTCTGGTTCTGTTGTACTGCAGAATTTGGGGATACTAAAGTGATGTAAGTCCAAGTACACCTCCTGAGCCATGTGCATCTAAAATGTGCACATTGGGATATCTAACACCTGAAGTGGCATCACTGTCCTCATATAATCATATAATGGTGCATAGTGGTGGTGGTGTGATGGACGGCCATGTTGTCAAACCTGATGGGTCTCATGCCATCCTTTGTGCAGAAATTCTGCATCCATGTCTGTTTCATTTGATTATCTCCCTGTGATTGAAGTCACAATGGAAAGCACAGAGCACTGAACCAGTCGACCACTGTGCGCTTACTCCCCCGCGTGCCCTCTTATGACATCACTGATGTCACAACTTCACATCACTGATGACATCACAATTGCTCTTATGACATCACTGATGATGTCACAATGCCTATGACATCAGTGACAGTCATAATGCACAATTGCTCAAGTGACATCACTGATGACATCACTTCCGCGTCAAAATTGAAAGAGAACATTGGCCACATGCTCCCTTTTATAATAGATATCTTATATTTACATTTAACTTATATTTATATTTAAGTTTCATCAGTTTGCTGATATATTGGGCAGTACCGGTATATATTTTATTATGAGATATTTGGAGTGGAACTGGGGGAATAGCGTGATCCTCCCACACGCTACTTCCTACCGGTGAAATTCATTGGTGTCAGGTGAAAACAAGGGGCTGGCGACTGCACATGTATCAGAGGAAGCATACTTGTGCTAGTCTCTCCCCAGATCGGCAGAGGGGGTAGACGGTGACTGGGACAGCAGGGGGAATTAGCCAAATACAATTTGATGGAAAATAGGAGGAAAAATACGGAGAAGGGGGGAGTTTATATATATATATATATACTGTATATATACAGTACACACACATATATATATAGTACATATATATAAACTCGTGAACAGTATTTTCAATGAGTTTATTCTAGTCAGTGCTTCTCACAACAAGAGGGTCCTTTAAAGACAGCAAACAGGAAATGCCATGGTGGTCTGTCATCACACTATATCGCTTACAGATGTCTAGATATTATGAGCCACATTTCTTCACTCGTCCTGGTGGATGAAGTCAGTGCCTGCATGTCTTTCTGAATCTTTACCGCATCTTCTTTCCCTCAAGGTAGATAAAACCAAGTACTGTAGGCCTGGAACATGCATGAATATATTAACCCCACAAGTACTGTCATGTATACATATTAATGGTAAATACTGTGGTATTACACCCCACAAGTACTGTCATGTATTTGCGGGGTGTAATACCACAGTAATTACCTTTAATACGTGTATACATGACAGTTATTGACATGACATGACAAAGGTCAAAGTCATTTTGGTTGGACTTGGAGATGAGACATTCGGAGACAAATCAGTAAAAAAGACAGGAGCAGGGTTTGCGCTAAACATAAGTAATGTTTATTTAGCTAGTGAGTTACCTAGAGGAGAAAACTGTCACATCCTGTCACATGATGTTTTTGCTTTTTGGGGGAATCCCAATCAAGCCAACAGGAGGCGTGATATGGGGGTTCTCCCAAAAAGGGCTGGAGTTGTTGAGGACAGACAGCCTGATTGAGCCTGAGGTACAGTACAGTACATCAACATCAGAGCAAAGACGCTCGCTCACCCACCACCAGCGCTAGTTCTCCCACAGCAGCTTTCTCCTCAGACAAATGCACTTCAGAATCACAAGAAAAACAAAGATGTGCCGCTGCATAATGGTCATCTTTTGGTACACAGAAAGGGATGCAGACAGGAAGGGGAGGGGCAGAGGGAGAAGACATCCTGCGATTGGCATGATTGATTGTGGCCGTTTTTCCCAATTAATTCCTCCCACCTGTCGATCAACCACAGCCTCTGTCTGAGGAGGATGAGACAGCCGAATACAGATTCAAGTAAAGATTTATTTATACATGTCATCTTTAAATCTCTTCAGGAGGCCATTAAGCTCACCAATATATCCCAAACATTTGAGGCATTGAAAGAAAAAACAAAAATAAGCCTGGTGAAATCTTCTGACTACTCTGGTTAGTCAGTTAGTTGATCACAAATATAATGAAAGAAGAGGAAGAAAGCAGAGTTAGAGAGTTAAGGGTATTGGTAGAGGCTGTTTAGAGGGACTGAAAGTGCTTTAAAAGACAGTTTTCAAAGTGGGTTACTGTACGTTCTTTTTCTCGTCAGACAGGAACACGGGGGTTTGATGCACCGGTCAACTGATACAGATGATTCCGTCTATCGTCGTGTTCAAGTGTTCAGATATATCGTCGTCTTCTTCAGCGGAAAGATTGTGAGAGCCTTTCCTCCTTGTGGTTAGGCAAAATTATTTAAGGTCCTACGTCATTATTAGTGTTGTAGTTCTAGCAGAGAGCTTGCTTCAAGGTTACTGTTTATTTCTGTTCCGCTCCTGGCAAGAGAGAGAGAGAGAAAAAAAGAGATGAATGAATGAATGGATGGTATTAGAAAGAGAGAAATATGAAACAAGCATAAATAGCAGGGCTCAGAGCTGCTTTCCTGCTCTGATCTCACAGCCTCCGTTCATGTGACACATGTTAAGTAAAGCTACTCATTGTACACTTGATCACTTACTGGAGGGCGGAAATCCAAGTTGAAGACTTGTACCTTACTTAGGCTTTTTGCCACACAGTTCATTTATTTTCTAATGTCAACAGATACGGTTGCACTCGTGTCTGAGGTGACGGTGGGATTACACTCGCTTTGAGCCCGGAAAGGTACCTGATCTACTAAAGCACCGCTGATTACACTACTGATCAAAACCCACCGAGGAAGGAAGCTGATAATGTCTTTACTCTTTAGAAGAGCCGTCTCAGATGATTGCATTTTGTTGCGATCTTCGTTCTCACAGCTTGGCCAATCTCATTCACGCAAAATTTAAAAAAGTGCACTTATAACGAATAACGATACAGTGCAGAATTAACTGAATGTCTCTATTTTGAGTCTATGTTCTTTGAAGAGCAATTTTTTTTTTTATTAATCATCATAACTCAAAATACATGCAAAAACACATTTAGCTGTCACATACTGTAAGTCTTTGGAGCAAACACCCAGATGTAGGCAAAAGCCTAGATTTCAGAGGGGGGGGGGGGAATATTTCACTATCACTATGTAAACAAAGCTAGCAGCCTAGCACTCAGTTTATAGTGTCGGTCAACAGGAGAGTGACACTGCAGTTCCAGACTGGGGCTCCTGGGGCTTGTTTACACTATTATAGCTGGGATTTTCTACTTTGTGTTACAGGTTCATGGGGGTTTTAAAAATGTTATCCATCTATTCTAGTAGCTCTTAAAGCAGGGTGAAGTCAGAGGTCGCTAACGGGCTCTCAGAAGTCTCCAAAGAATGATTAGTAGAATTGGCTGTCATTTAAATTTACAAGTAAGCACAATGAGAATGAATCAATTCTGGCTATTTGGGATCCTCGCAATACAGCTATGTCTTTAGAAGTCTTCCTGTCCTCACAATACAGCTATGTCTTCAGAAGTCTTCCTGTCCCCACAATACAGCTATGTCTTTAGAAGTCTCCCTGTCCTCACAATACAGCTATGTCTTCAGAAGTCTTCCTGTCTTCACAATACAGCTATGTCTTCAGAAGTCTTCCTGTCCTCACAATACAGCTATGTCTTCAGAAGTCTTCCTGTCCTCACAATACAGCTATGTCTTCAGAAGTCTCCCTGTCCTCACAATACAGCTATGTCTTCAGAAGTCTTCCTGTCCTCACAATACAGCTATGTCTTCAGAAGTCTTCCTGTCCTCACAATACAGCTATGTCTTCAGAAGTCTTCCTGTCCTCACAATACAGCTATGTCTTCAGAAGTCTTCCTGTCCTCACAATACAGCTATGTCTTCAGAAGTCTCCCTGTCTTCACAATACAGCCATCTCCTTCAGAAGTCTCCCTGTCTTGCATTGTGCAGGGAGGGACACATTAGAAATAATGATTTTGTACAGTATGACTCCTACAGTTCTGTACAGACATGGATAAGGAGTCCTTATCCATGTCCTTATTAAGGACTAGCCATACTTTAGATGAAGAACATTCCTTTCTATGAGATTTCCTATGGAAGGTACTTCTAATGTGTATCTGGTAAACCTGCAGCTAATTTTCTGGTGGCAGAGAGACAAATCTGAAGCCTGGAGTCCTTGACCAAGAATCACCAATGTTGATCCAAATTGCAAATTCAAGCAATGTGTTTTCTTTAACGTGGTATTGCAATAATAGTGGCACCATTTAAGATACCACGACTAGGCCACGCTCCAGTAAGGATAATGGTGATGGTGATAACGGTGATGGTGATAAGCTATTCACAGAAGAGATTGCCCAAAGAATATTTCAGCCTCGTGAACCCTGGAACCCGAGTAATCACAACACACCTTAAATCAGGGGCGTCATGCAAGCCACAATTCTGAGGGGGTGACATTCAGCAGCGACCAAAGGTCACCGGCTAAAGATTTTTGGCGGTGACCTTTGGTCTGAATAGATCTGCAATGATTCAATCAATCTGCGCAGATAAAGTGTGTGTAATCCACTCATGATTGATTGATTTATCTATCAATGGGTCCATTTAGCTATTTCTAAAATGTTGGCCATTTGAAGCCAGATTTAGAGGAATATCTCAATTTAAATTAGGATTAGACTGTTGATGTCATTATTCAGTTTTAACCATCAATATTTTGCTCCTTTTCTCATTAGGGTAAATACTGTATATTTATTTAGAGATTTTGGTCAATTATTTGTGCTTTTATGGTTATTAGCTTAGCCACTCACTTCTACACTGCTGCCACTTTACTTGAAATAGCTCAGTCTTGCTTCACCTAAAACATTAAAAGACTATATCCACAATGCAAACTATTTTAAATAACTGCATCTTGACCTGGAGACATCAAATGGAATTCAGTGTTTTGTTAACTACAGTATAACATGTGATAGTGGTGGTAAAAACCAACAGCTCACTGCCATAACAGCTCTGGCTAACATTACAATGCTAACTTTAGCTGCATGGTAGGTACAAGTAGCCATAACTTGCTATGCAAACTATGCCTATAATAACTAACAACATTTCATTTTCACATGTTTGAAAAGGGGATTGATGCTCTACTACTAATGACCACCATGAATTTTGTCTTTTTTCCCCAAAATGGGCATGACGCTTCTGCCTTACAGTAAATATCAAATATTCAAGTCAAGGGTGTGTTCAGGATCACAAAAAGCAAGAATGCTGTTCAGCAGTGGGGGGGGGCACTGGGGGAAAATTGCATTTCAGAATATCATAAACTGGATGTGATCTAAACCTGTGTTGCCCAACAGACCAAAAACATGGAATTCAAAACAGCCTGGGGAAATAATAACCTTCATGGACTGACGTCACTGAGCATATATAACGGTTGACTTTTTGTCCCATTTTCCAGGTGGGACAGTGTTCTCTTTGAGGGTTGGTGTCCATGACAGTGGTCATGGGACAGGCCAGTGAGACCCAGGCCCCTAGTGTAACTCTATACCTAGGAGGGCTGCTCAGGCTGGGGCTGGGGCTCAGGGTGGACAAAGCACTCCACAAAATCTGAGTCTACAGAGGACTTTTTCACTCGGCATGGTTGGGGGTCAAATCACTTTCAATTCACTAGATTTAAAAATGTAAATCGAGATTGCAATTCACTTCATAATGATAAAAACTATTTTCAAGAATTCCTTCATAGATTAGATCAACTCCATTGACTAGGGGCAGTGTTGGGCAAGTTACTCAGGAAGTGTAATAAGTTACTTATTACTCATTTAAAAAGTAAAAAAAAATATTTACTTGAAATCAAAAGTAATTAGTTACGTTAAATTACTATATTACTTTCGCTACCCCCCCTTCCGAAAAAGTGACGTACAACCTGTTTATCCAGCTCCTTTAGAACTGAATCCACATTATTGGAACAATAAATAACTTTCCAGATCCAAAAATCATCCAAACTGCATACTTTTATATTTACCTATCTCGGACAAAAAACGAATTGCATTCTGGCAATGCAGTAATTACGCGTTTAGCCAGAATGATCTCCACACTTAGTTTTAGCGCTGTTCCAGTGCTGGAGAAAGTAATGCAGTAACTTGAAGTTACTTGGATTAGTAACTGCAATATAATTACTGTTTTGGAAATTGTAATCCGTTACACTACTCTAGTCTGACTCACTGGAAGCAGGATGCAGCTCTGCCTTTGGCTCCGACCATTTCAGTCGGGGGGAGGGGGAAATCCCTTTCCACTCTCAAATGCCTCCGCCGCTGTGAAACAACAACAATGCTAGCTAGCAAGCTACACGCTGAAAATGGCAAGTTTTGATGAAGAGTTGGATTGTGCAATAAAGCAGGCCTGCTTTGCACTTTTGGTGGATGGTTGTAAAGATAACAGAGCATTTTTTTCTCACTATACCAGAGTGAGAGTAAGAGGAGCCAGACTCTCTCCTGGTACAGCGCGAAACAGAGATAGTCTGGCAAGCTAGACTAACCCTACTCCAGTGGTTCTCAAACTTTTTTGGCTTCAGTACCCCCTTTCCCTGATTTCTGAATCCAAGTACCCACTTTACCCGACTACAACATTTTGCTTAGAAAACTGCAGGAGAAAACTATTGCATATCATGCAATACATGAATGATAACCCACCTTTTGAAGATATAACATTACAAAATAAAATAAAAATGGGGTGAAAGAGTTGCAATCAGTGCCTCCTGAGCAGATTTATTTTAACATTTCATTTATTTTCATGATTTATTCTTCATTTTTCCATTTCCCCCTTTCTGTCAAGTACCCCCCTGTAGTACCTCCACATACCCCTAGGGGTACATGTAACCCAGTTTGGGAACCACTGCACTACTTGTTACTGGGGAAAGTAATGAAATGACAGTAACGTGTGTTACAGAGTAACGTGTAACTTACTGCCCAACACTGCCTAGGGGTGATATAGCTTTAGCCATAGACGGAGTGGCATTCACATTATATTTTTATACTCCAATTTATATCCAGAAATGGGCTACCCACTATTCATCTCCAAATTAGGGCTCAACACTAATAAAACCCTGCAACAATATTTAGAGTCAAAGTTAGCATTACACACATATTGGGGAGGTGTTACAGTGCAGGCAGCTGGGCCGCTCTGACGCCTCTCAAGTGCGAGGACGGACAAAACAATGGAGAACAATTAACCTTGTCAGGCTGTGGAGGCTGAGGCCTCAGTTGGGCTGATCCTGTCATGTAGGAGGTCAGGCCTACAAAAGCAGCACAGCGCAACGCCTGCACAATGTGCCATCAAACAGGCTCTCTACTGACAGGTTGTTTTCAGAAGCCTGAAAACATTGACTTGAAATATTTATGAGAAAGTAACCCAGTGCATATTAACAAGGTCAGCAGCAAGGAGTCAATACAGCATCAATGGAACAGCACCAGCGGGAGAAGGGGGTGAGAGAGAGGGAGCCGCCGGGCCTTTTCTAAATGCAATTAGATTAGCATAGCGGCTGCATCTAGGAATGAATTGAGCCGCGTGCTACTGTAGCTATCATAACATGTTATTCACTCCTTGGCTGCTATCATAACCCCCACAGTAGTAGAGAATTTGTGCTAATGCTACCATTTGTGGCACTGTTGCACCACTATAATTACCACTGCAACATATTTCAGTTTCACCTCTGCAGGGACGGGCTTGCTTGCACCGTGTCTGCACAGGGAAATGTAATGGTGCATTTTTTAATCGTGGATTTTTGTAGGAAATGTTTTTGAGAAATCAACCCATTAGAACCTCTAAGACAAACCGTGCCCACTGCAAGGCACAGTGCAGCCAGTGTGCAGGCTGGGGGCTTATGTTGTTAAAGGCTAATAAAGCATGAGGAGCCTGTGGAGAGCGGAGAGGCCTGGCGTTCAAAGGGAGATCAGAGCCTACATCTGTCTTTGTCTGGGAGAAGGAATGCCAGGAATGTGGGCTATTTCAGGAAACCTCCGTGCATCTAACTCCACTTGGGAAAATCATGGCACTCTCAATAGCACAAGATGGCTGATGATCAGTGTTTGCTGAACTTGCTGATGAGCAATGGTGGCAACACAAATCTGCTGACAGGCTTCTGGGAAGTCCCACTTACGCCAGAGTGACGCTTCATTCAACCACAGGATGTTACTTACAACATCTGTCTAGGAGCAGGTGGAACCACATCAGCTGATTACTCAACAGTGTCTGTCTCAGTGAAAGTTAGCGTCACTTTGAGTCAAAGGCTAACTAAACTAAACTGTCATATACATGCCAAGAAGCTATTCACAGCAGACAGGGCTCTGAGTGTGTTTGTGTGTGTGTGTGTTGATCTCACCCTCCTCAGAGCCTCCTCTTCCTCCTGACGTTTCTCGTAATGTGCAAAGTCATCAAAGATTGAGGTGGTATGCTTGTAAGTGGCGATAATTTTAAGCACTTGTTTGGCCTTCTCCAGAGGCACTTCCTGAGTGTCCCGGGAGTTGGTCACCGGCTTGTTGTCATTGTTCTCCAGCCGGATGTGTCGCAGCTGGTTGTTGGGCACGTCTTTGACGAAAGCCCACTTCACCTCGAACTTGCCCTTCCACTTGTCCTGAGACCAGACGCCTGCGTAGGCATTGTAGTCCACCGGCGAGCGCATCTCGGCCACGCCGCAGAAGTGGCCGCTGCCGTTGACGCTGAACAACAGGTACAGCGGCCCCTTGCCGCCCAGAGAGCGGAAGGCCCCGTCCAGGCGCTTGTTGCCATGTTCTGTGCTGCACCAGATGGAGTACTTGATGGAGCGGTGGATGTCATCTTCTGAATAGCTCTTGATAATGAAAACACGTCCGTTTTTCAAGCTCCAGTCAAAGTCTTTGGGGTTGTAGTTGTTGAGGGCACGGAGTTTCTCCAGCACAGGATGCACCTCTCCAGAGCAAGGGGAGGCACTCAGCGGGACCCCCCCACCCAGGCCAAAGCCCTCCATTCCGCCGCCCTGGTTAAAGGCAGACCCCCGGTTCCTGGGGGCCACCCAGCGGTTGGGGGGTGGGCCAGGCTGCTGCAGGTGCTGCTGGTGAAGGTGCTGCGGGGGGCCGGGTTGAGAGGAGAGGTGGGGGTGGTGAGGAGGGCCAGGGGGGTGTTGGGGGGACTGGAGAGATTGGAGCTGGAAGGGTTGGTGTTGGTGTTGGTGGTGGTGGTGGTGGTGTTGGTGCTGAGGGGGCAGAGGGTTCTGCAGCAGAGGTTGGGGCTGCGCAAGGAGAGGCTGCTGCACCATAGGCTGCGGGGGCATCATAGCCTGAGCTAAGTGCGGCTTGTTGAGAGAGCCCTTATCGTCCCAAGTGCCAATGTTCATATTGTGCTTTATGGGGGGAGGAGGGATGGTGATGCCTACCCCCATTCCCATGTTGGGTTTGGGTTTGACCTTGGGCTGCGGCTTGGCCGGCTTCCTCGCGATGGCCGCCCAGGAGGCAGGTTTAGGTGCGGATGAGCTGACAGAGGGAGGCAGGTTATTGGCTGCCATACTGCTCATACCTGCTGCGCCTCCTAGAGGGGAGCCCACAGTTTTGGTGACAGCTGCCACCATGTCCGTACCCAGTTTTAACCCCGTCATGCCCTGCTCAATGCTGTTCAGCACCGGGACCTTACTGAGCTGGGTGTCGCTTCCAAAACCGGCCTGTCCGTCCGTAATGGCGCGACCCAGCGAGCTGGGAGCATAGCCATAGCTGTTACTGTAGACTGAGCTCTGTGTGGACTGGCCCTGAGAGACACTGGTGCCCCAGGTGGAATAGTCTGCATTGCCAGGGAAGAAGTTGAAGCCATGCTGACTGAGGAAGGGCGGGGTGTTCCCCAGGGCACCTGGCTGGCTGAACACACCGTCGGGGATGAAGTGAGGCTCGCCATTGCTCATCTGTCCATAGGCAGTCAAGTAGGGCATAGGAGGGTCTCCTGCTGTGGACCAAGCAGCCTCGCCCAGAGAGTATGGGAAACCGATGGATGGAGCATAGTAGCTGGGCATGTAGGGATCAGACATTGCTGGGTAGCTGTTACTCTGTATGGGACAGAGAGGCTGCCAGTTAATGGACTGTAATGGGTGACAGAGGGTGGAGAAAATAACATGAACAATTATCAACTAAGTAAAAACCATTAAATTATATTATCCACCTTATTTCTAGATGCCTTACGTGAAATATGGGTGCTTCTTCCGGTGTAATCCCCCAACCCCCCCCCCCCCCGCCACCTCCCCACCCCCCGTTACGTTGCTGACACAGACACAACATACTGTAGCCCGTAGATCTCTGTGAAGTGAGCAACAATCTCCCACAGTTTGACCTCCGGTTTAGCGATTTTAACCCTAAACCCCAAAAATCTTGTCGATAAATATCCAGAGTTGTTCAAAGAGCAACAGAAATAGCGGATGTGATAGATAAAATTATTACATTCCCTCAAATAAGTCGTCAAACAAGTGTATTTATTGTGACAAGCAACTTTTTTTTCCCAGCGTCGGAGGAAATGCGCAAGCTGCAACAATCAGTCACGTTCTCAACCGGACCTTGCACCCATAATTATTTTACAGCAGTGCATTCAAAAATAAGGTGGATAGGATCGTTTTTATGTTGAGCCCAATATAAGGACACCTGTTACATTTAGGAACAAACTCAGAGAAACTGGGATGGCCATAGAATATTTATTTTGCTGTAAGCCGAGAAATATTATAATATTTATTATTAAACTATTCAGTGGGAATACTACTAGTTGCATGTTTGCTAGCCCCTCACAGGAGAACACAACAGGAATTGTATACCCACAGAAAGCATTAGGCTTTATAAGCTAAACACTGGCCACAAGGTAACAAGTTATCCCTCTGTACAGACCCTGTATAGAGGCTATGTTGTGGGACATTACCTGATTTGTCTGGCCGCCTAGGTAAGGCTCAAAATCATCATCGTTCACACCATCCTTTTGATGCATTGATCCGTTTTGCACTGAGAGTGGAAAGAGAGGATGTTAAATCATCCTATCTAATCATTTCCCAAATATTACAGATTCAAGATGTCAACCATTTAAATCCTGGCAGGCACAATATCCTCTCAGACATGAACGGCATTGACAAGATCTCGGAGTGAGGAGGCATAATCAAAACATGTGCAATAGGGCCAGTCTACAATGCTGACATCAAATAGCAACACAAGCTGTCAAATCACTATCACAGAGTACCTTAATGGTATGACTGTGTTAACTACTTAGAAATCTAAATATACAGCACTGTGCTCGCTTTTCAAAATTAATATCTAATCCACCATTTCCAATTTAAACTCTTAAAAAAACATTACCTTTATTTCCTTGTCCTTTGGGTCTCTGAAATAAAATAGACAGCACAGGGAAAGAGATCAGACTGCTGTCAGATTGCGTCGAGAAACTAGAAATACACATACAAGATAGGCGGTACACTACATGGGTAAATAACACACGGCTATAAGCCAAACCATCAGTCCGGATGTAACATTTACAGGTTGCTTTGCATTATTGACCGGGTGTCAAACGCTCTGACATCCAGTAAACGTGCCGCATTGGCAACCGGCTACAGCTGGAGTTGGTTGGCATTTTAGTCGGCCTACATTACGGCTAATAGCTATCACATATCAAATACTTTTTTCTGCCTGTTTGATCTGGCAAGCCTGCCCCCCCGCGCTAGGTTTATGATGGCATGATTATAGCAACCGATCAAACTGTTGACAAAGTTTCATTCTCGCCACAGTCACACGATTGATTTGCAGCAATCAGTTTCCAAAAAGACGAACCTGGTCGAGTGTGGTCGCAGACATCCTCCAGGAACCGAAACTGATTGCTGTTTGTGACTGACTGTCCACGGCTTCCCCTGCCTCTGCACTCCGGTGCTTTCCTAGCTCGTCTCGGGCTATCCAACCGGTCTGTTAACAGGCGATGTTTCCCCCCGGTAGTCACACCGTACGACGACGACTTTGTATCTATGAAAACACGTTAAGCGATTCCGAGCCGGGTAATAGCCTTATCAGTCACTCCGAAACTGACTAGTGTCTTACTGGAATATCCTTACCATAGTCCACAATGGCGGATAGGCTTTTACTCCCGCTTCCGTTCCGTTCTGCTGCTCCATGACCTTCCGCCTGTGACGGTGCTCTGAGTCATGTTACAAACTGACACTTCACATGACAGGCACAGCTAAACACACAGCAACTTCTCCTCTACATTCACACACTTTTATACACACTGCATCTACTGTTTTGTTACAAGTGGACCTGACACCAATAGCATTTTTTAAGGTGTTCATTTACCCCAGAGAAGAGGGACGAGCTATTTTGTTTTTTATTTACAAAATGCCTGTAACGTTACATCATTCAGTGCTGCCTTTTTCATGTTACTGTATGTAGAAATACGTATTAATTTCTGTTATAGGACACACACACACACACACACACACACACACACACACACACACACACACACACACACACACACACACACACACACACACACACACACACACACACACTGTTAACAGGCTTTAGGTTAAGTTGAAACAATAATAATGGAATTATATTTAGGCAAAGTATTACAAATATGCCTATAACACAATTTAGACTTTAACAGTAAAAATCTAAACTAAGCTAGAGCAAATGGGCTACTTCCCAAGCCCATACGAGTGGTTTTTGAGTAGCAAGCATGAAGATAGACCGTCTAAAAAATAGTGGATAACTGTGCCTTGGCCAAGCAAGCAGTGTTCACTGGTTCACTCCGGTTCACTCACTGAAGCAGAAGAATGAATGCTGTCGTTCTCGCGATACTTCCTCAGTGGGTCGCGGAGCAGTATGGCTGCCGTTGCGCTGAGGTCCTGCCGCAGAGGACTTTCACAGATTTTAAGCAATGGAGGGGTCTCTGCTTTATCTTCGACGCGTTTGGAAGGTTAGTTTAAAGCCTCCGGTGCCAGCGGTATCAACTTCATTACGCTGAATATGTGTATAAGGTTTTGAAACATGCTGGAGGGGGTGTGGCACACACAGGCCCTGTCGTCTTAAAAATGTAACGTTGGAGCATGTAAACGGCGCGACACCTGCGTTGTGACTGATTTTGTTTGCTCTGGGCTGGCTGTAATTCACACATTATATGGGCACTCGTTATTTTTATTTGTTCAGTTGTGCCGACTGCAGTTAATCCTTCAATCTGAATGGCAAGGAATAAGCTGTGCGCGTTTAAAACATGCGCAGCCTGCAGGATCATTTCCCAGAAGCCATGTTGCACGTCTGTTGTGTCACTGTTGCAAAGTTACAGTAAGATTAGCGGCTATCTATCAATGTTATATAATTAATTGCATTATAGTGAAACGTTGTAACTCAACAAGTTACTCTACATTGTGTTGATGTGTTATAATTGCATTCAATTTAGTTTACATTAACAAAATCGTATCCATATATTCCTTGTCTTTGAAGCTTTATGCCATATGTGGGTGAAATATTTAGCCAAAAAGTACACAACATTTTTCCAACTGGGATATTTGTTGCACAACATATATCAAAACTGCACCAAATACAAATGTAAAATTCCAAGCCAAGGTCACTAATGGTCTCAATGTTACTGTGTGTTGTGTCTCCCAGGAGTCAGGCACAAGTCCACAGTTCAATATGCTACACGGCCAGACCTCCCAAAGCTGGCCTACAGACGACTGAAGGGGAAGAGCCCAGGTGTGCTCTTCCTGCCCGGCTATGGCTCCAGCATGAATGGACAGAAGGCAGAGGCACTGGAGGAGTTCTGCAAGTCACTAGGCCACTCATACCTGAGGTAACCTATTCAAAGAGACCCCTCATAGAGGTACAAATAGACAAGTAAAACTGTGTCTTGGACCAATCATACCTGGGGTTGCTCAGGTTTCCATTCTTGATTTTGTTACTCTTAAAACAGAAAAAAAAAGTTGTGGCAAAAAATAGTGCAATATGTACTTGTACAGATAGCATAAAAGTCAGGTTTAGTGGCATTCTGCTATAAGGACACACTTGAAAAGGTGACCAAGTAAAACTGTCATTACTGTTAATATAAATAAGTAATAGTATAAATAGTGTCTGTTTGTATGAAATATACTGTTTTTATTTCTTTTCCATAGCACAGCCCCTTCCAATACTCCATGCTGGTAGACTAGGCTACATACAAAACGGATTGTCATGCAATTGGCTATGGAGAGTAGATCTCCCTTGCACAGGGCGTCTGGTGCCATCTGTCATTTGAGTCTTAATTACCTCCGCCAATGCAGTTATGTTTTCGATGCAGTTTGTTTGTCTGTCTCTCAACAGGATCATGGAAAAATGACTGCCTCGATTTTCGTGAAACTTTGTGGAAGGGTGTAGCATGGGCCAAGGAATAACCCAAATTTTGGAGCGGATCCGGATCCGACTCAACAACAAAGAACGATAGCGCGAACAAGCAATAATAATATGGGCCTTGGCGGCACTCTCCGAGTGCCCTTCTAGGTGTTTTATAAAATGTAGTGATGTGCATTCCGCCTCTTTGTTCAGTCATGTCCTTTTTGGTCAAAATCAGCACTGATGATCTGAACTGGTATGTGTGGTTTATGTATAATAATCCATCACAGAAATTTGCAGTGTAATCTAAATGTACCTATTCTATAGGCCTACCAATATAACAGTTTTGTATCATGTTTATTATTAAAAACCTTTTAACTAGGGGTGGGCGATATGACGATCTTAGATCGTTCACAATCAGAATGGCTCCACGATCTGCCTTTCCAGACAGATCGTTAGAATCGCGCTACATGCAGTGCACATTCTATCAGTTGCATTTCTATAACCTTGCGTCACCAGGCTCTTCTCAGCGAGAAAGAGCCTGGCCTCCGTTCACAAGTGATTTTGTCACCCTGCCTGTTTCCGGCCTAGAGTCCGCCCTAGACAGGAAACAACAGTGGAAATAGCTTGTTAACTTGACAATTAGACAACGAATAAGAAAGTAAAACGGCAAACAACAAAACAAAAAATGGACGTACCAAACAAAGTTTTTGAAGAAGTTCTTGTAGAAACATCGCGGATTCACAATATCACATATTTTAAGCCAATACAGAAGCTTTACTTTTCAAACAAATGGCCAGTTGATGGAATAGTTATAACGGTAGTTGTCTGGCCGCTGTTATCGATAATGGAGGATCAAGTACAACAGTTGAAGCATCTCTGCTGCCTGTGCTGGGAAAGACATGGACATTGATCATAAGATTTCACATGGCGAGTACTCCATTGTCTTTGACTCTCCAGAAACCTTCCTCGGCAGTGACTCGAAATGTGCTAACGCTACTATAGACGCTTTTAATTTGACAACATAAACATTCAAAATTGCCCCTAGCTTACTTCCTGTTGCAATGTTTGCTAATGCAATAGCTGACAGGAAATAAGATAGGGTTCAAACTGTTCCCATAGCAACCCAATTCCGTGAAAACCGTCTATACAACTTGTGTTGTTGTTCTTTTCAGGCTCTAGCTAACGTAACCTCGCTGCGTCAAGCTAACGGCAACAAAGACATTTTTTTGGCGCACTTATTTCCGGTGTTGTTTCCTGTTTTCTTGGTTTACACCCCCATGACAAAAAGCGGGGTGGAAGGTGCCCAGACTTGCATTTCTATGTCTGAAAGACGCTTCCAAAGTTTTCCCTCCCTCCCCGTTTTCACTTTGCAAAGTGCAGCAGCATGGAGGACGACAACACGGAGGGACAGTTGGTTTGAGACACACACACACACACACACACACACACACACACACACACACACTTAACCAGGGCTTGCCTTGACACGAAGGACCTCCCGTCATCCCAGGGACCTTAAAAATAGCATCAGGGACGATGAAAATTAATTTGGGGACGGAGCTGGGACGATAGCCTAAACACACGCTCTGCTTGTTACAATGAATGGCGATGAAAATGACACGAACGCAAATACAACATGCACACGCACACGCACACTAAACAAACATGCGGGCACTGGCAGAGAGACAAACAGGCAGATCGAGCGGAACTCATCGCGCAAAAAGTGTCTGAATCTCATCTATGGCTGCTTTATCTTTGTGATAGTTTGAGTTTAATTTGCTTCAGTCGGACTTTGTCAGTTATTTTAAATGCGAGGACGCATTGCTCTAGCCTAGGTAAACCCAGCCCCCACGTGACCTGCTCTCTCAGTTCCCAGTCACACATAGTGACTGAGAACAGGTCTGAGAGCAGGTCACGTGCAGGATGGGTTTACCCAGGCTAGCATTGCTCCTAATCTAGCTGCCCTCATCCTGCTGCCTCGTATTCTCAGGAGAGCGCGTTTCTGCTCCACCTTTTATTTTATTTCCCCCCGCCTCTCTCTCACTGCTTAAAGCTCAACTGTGTGTGTGTGTGTGTGTGTGTGTGTGTGTGTGTGTGCGCGCTGAACCGCATGTCTGCTCTGTCCCCACGCTCTCTCTCTATTAAATTAGCAGATTGACAAATGACAATCACGCAACCGACAGTGGACTCAATTGCAGATAGCCCATATATTAGTCCCATCGCCCAACACTACTGTATAAATAATAGTGAACCAAGAGATAGATAGATACATAGAGTGTTTGCATGCTTGTGAACATTATTTCTTAGCACATGAATTATTGGAA
Source organism: Poromitra crassiceps (assembly GCF_964638095.1). NCBI lineage: Eukaryota > Metazoa > Chordata > Actinopteri > Beryciformes > Melamphaidae > Poromitra > Poromitra crassiceps. The sequence continues at coordinate 82,134,894 of NC_139624.1, forward strand.
ACTCAGTGTAAATGAACGACATGAAAATATTTATAAAACAAATTGTATTTTAAATGTCCATGACTTTTCCACGTTTCTCATGACCATACGTACACTGAAATTTGTTTGGTTGTACTTGTACTGTTCAGTAATTTGCAAAATAGTCTTAAAACCAATATGAAAAAGAATCGTGGTAAGATCGTGATCCTGCCTGAAAAAATCGTGATATGATATTTTTGCCATATCGCCCACCCCTACTTTTAACCTTTTTTAAAGGGATACGCCAACATTTTGGGAGATTAGCCTATTTTCCATATTGCCGACAGTAAATGGAGAATGTGGATGCCTTCATCATCACTGTGCGTGCCCTACAAGGAGCGGTACAGCCCTCACTGCTACTTAGCTTTGAGCTACAATGGTAGTGAGTGGTACAGCTGCCTACTCCCGTTCAGTCACCCAAAATACACATTCCCACTGCGCCAGAAACACTCAGATGTACATGTTGTGCCTCCTGTATTCACCACGCCATGAAATAATAATCCAAAGTTACTAGAAAGTGGAAACGGTTGTTTTCGAAGTAAATCCACACACCCAGTACTAACAAAGATTAACCTAGAGTAACTGAAGTTACTTCCTCGTTTGCCATGAGGCGCATGCGCTGTGTGCAGTCATCAGTACAAAACATACAATACATTGAAATATTGTGTGGTCAAATATATAGATGGTATGTATATGTTGTATATCGTCAATATACTGTTTGTCAAGAATGAGAATCCTAGTTGTATACCAAATTAATTGGCTTGAATAATATGGCTATTTAATAATGGATTTTCAATACACTAGTGCAGTGCCCGTTCGCCCCGCTGCTGCACAGAGCGCTGTTCGCTTGTTTATTCAAAGTTTGTTAATATTTGAACGTGTCACGTGTTGAAATTGCACCAAATCCAACACTGCACGTCCTTGGGTGCCCAGTAATACACCCTTCAAGTGAGAAGTAGATCGGATGAACGTAGGGCCATATGAACTCCGATTAATTTTTTCCCCAAGTTCCATTTTATTTCCCCCCAAATTCCGTTAATTTAAGGGTTAGGATTGTTTTTTTGTTTTTGTTTTTGATGACTTGGCTCTCTCAGACAGCCTCTTTGATATGTTTCCCAAAGTGAAAACCAAGTTGTGAGATGACGTAAGGGTCCCACGCAAGACCAACCCCCCCTCTCAAAACACCCCAATCAAAAATTGAATTATTTCCTTAGGCCTGTTTTACAATTATGAAATAATTTAGGTTATTACAATAATTAGGTCTACTTTCGATTTTGATAATCAGGCCTACTTTTATCAATTTCAGACAAATTATGGAAAATTCTGTAATATCAGAATCAGAATCACTTTTATTGCCACAGTATGCAAGATTACATACAAGGAATTTGTCTTGGTGTCATTATGCAGCGTAGCCGTCATGTCAATATTCAGAGATAAAGAAATAGGAAAAACAACGAAAAGAAAAAGAACATTGCAAGTGCAGTCCAATATATACACGAGTGGAGGAGTGTTCAGTAGGCATAAAATATGAGTTTACATGAATTTACAGTCCGAGTTAAATAGCCGTTATAAATAGGCAGTGAATTTACTTGAATTTACAGTCCGAGTTAAATAGGCATTAAATTAAATATGATGATGACGATGTAGTTAGAAAAAGTAATCTAAAGCCCCTTTTAGACTGGCCAAAAATCCCACTAATATCCACAAACTAGTGGCATTTTCTTCAGTCTAAAAGTTTGCAAGCCGGGCCGTTTAGCCGATAGAGCAACCCTGCAAGTGAGGTGGGTTTTTATGCGGTGGCTCTGCTGCGGCTGGCGATCTTGGCGGTGGTCCAACCCATGATTTTCCGACCCTGCTTCTCCTCCGCCTGAGTTGTCGCCCCTTTTCCAGCATGAGTCAGTGCGATTCAGTGATTCCCACAGCCTGAAATTCGACTTTCTTAATCGTTAATTATTTTACATTGACGGAATATGCAGAGAAAAAAAGTATCTCTCATGCACGAGTGCACCCCACAGCCCAGGCGCAGACAGCGTCAACCTGATGCGTCAAGTCAACCAGAATGTAAGTAGCTTGTCCGCTTTAGGTCTTTCAAAAATAAAACCCTCGTTGTAAGGTTAAACATTTTGACTCAAGCTTTACAGCCATTTTATGTCATCTTAACATCACAACGAGTATTTTGATACAATGTTTGCTGTTTCGTTTGTTGAAACACCTTTTTCTCCTCTCAACTTGCATCAGTCAGGCTATTTACTTGTTTAAATGACATTAGTTTGACATTTTTACCCGGAAGTTTCTATTTTGTTTTGGGTGGCCTGACACAGTGCCGTGAGAGAAGAAGGGAAAAGGGAGGGGGAAGAGACAGCCCGCAGCGGTGGAGAAACGCGGGTTGAGAGTGCGATCTAAAAGCCTATGCCTAAAAAGGCGATGCTGCTGCTGCCTGCTACCCCCTGCTGCTTTGCTGAGTAACAAAAACATGTGTAGTAGTGGGACTTTTGATGTAAAAAAGGTATAATGGTATGGGGTTCTGGTAGAAGAAGCAGCTGTACTTTAAGTGACGAGTGAAGCCCGGCTGCAAAGTGACGGTGGTGGGGAAGCCCCGAGTCCTGCATCGGGTCGGGGTTCCACGGGGCCCCGCCGGGTACCCGCAAAAAAGTGGGGGGGGCGGGTGTTATTTTGTCTTCATTTTATTTGCGGGCTCGGATCTGGGTAGAATAAACAACATGCGGCCCGGGTCGCGGGTGTTGTATAATATATGTATTTTTATTTACTTTTTATATAACGATAATAATTCAGTCAGTGTGTAACTTCATGTTTTGTCTGAGTCTGACGACCTGACGTCTTTGTCACAATCAGTCAGACTCAGAGAAAATACTGCAGTTGCAAATGCTGGCGGCTAAGTGGCAGTATTGGCTTGTTTATTGGAGGGGGTGGTCACTGGTCAGTGGTCAGGTCGTCACTCAGGGCAGGGCAGGCACAAGAGACAGGTAGGCCACTGACTGACTTCAGTTCAGTAGTGTTAGTACATTTCGTTCAGTATCTAGACCTAGACCTATGCTAGCTAGCTTGTTGCATTGCATGACAGCTAGCGCCAGCAAGGCTAGCATGTTTCCTTTAGCTGCTGCCTGGCCCTGGCTGGCCTGCTGGTACTGGCACCAGTGACAAAGCACCGTCAATGTGCTTAATTGTAAATAACGTTATGCAATGCCTGCCGAGTCCGACTGCACCGACCACCGTTGTTGGCTCTCGTCAGTGACTCGGCCAGAAAAGACCGCTATTCGCTTCCTGTGTTAATTGTGAAACGATCGCAGTTACTTTGGTTATGTTCACTTCAAAGAAATGTATATATGCGGAAGCGGAGCGGGGCGCGGGTCTCATGTCTGCGGGGCGGGGTGGGGTGGGTTGCGGTACTGACTGATCATATGAGTGGGTTCGCGGAGCAGGGTCGGTACTGCACGTCGCGGGGCCGGGCGGAACCGGGTCTTGAAAATCATACCCGCGCAGGACTCTGGGGGGGGGCACAGCTGAGTTCGGTTGGGTTCAGAAGGAGGTTGTGGGGGGTGTTGGTAGGGACCTTGGTGGAAGGGTATTACGGGCCTTGTTTGTGAGGCTGATGGCAGTTGGGAAGAAGCTGTTCTTGTGGCGAAAGGTTCTGGTCTTGACAGACCTCAGTCTCTTGCCAAGGGGGAGTGTTTTGAAGAGCTTGTTGCCAGGGTGGGAGGTGTCAGCCATGATCTTACGAGGTCGCTTCAGTGTTCTAGCTGCATGCAGGTCCTGAAGGGATAGCAGGTTGCATCCGATCACTTTCTCAGCACAGCGCATGATGCGCTGTAGTCTGTTAATCTCCTTGAGAGTGGCAGCAGCAAACCAGACGGTGATGGAGGAGGTGAGGATGGACTCTGAATGGATGTGTAGAAGTGCACCATCGTTGCCTTTGGCGCTTTGAATTTCTTCAGCTGCCACACAAAGTACATCCTCTGCTGTGCCTTCTTGGTGAGAGCTCTGATGTTCAGCTCCCATTTTAGGTCATGGCTGATGATAGATCCCAGGAAGCGAAAGGACTCCACTGTGTTGACTCACCCAGGGTGATGGGGGAAGGTGGGGCTGTGTTCCTCCTGTAATCCACAATCATCTCCACTGTCTTTTGAGCATTTAGCGCCAGGTTGTTTTGACTACACCAGGTCACCAGATGGTCAACCTCCTGTCTGTATTCAGACCCATCTCCATCTGTGATGAGCCCTATGAGGGTGGTATCGTCCACGAACTTCAGGAGCTTGACGGACTGGTGAATAGAGGTGCAGCTGTTAGTGTTCCATGTTTTACAGTTGATTTCATTTTTATTACCAAATACCATGATCTTTTCCATTTTGCGGAAATCATATGGCCCCAGGGCTCGACGTTAACTTTTAAAAGTGGTTGCCGGAGGGGCAACCTGGCAAGAGCTTTTGGTTGCCCGAATAAAAATATGGTTGCCCAATTTTAGTCGCCTTATATTTTGATTAATTAAGGGTGTATTCACACCTAGAGGTCGTTTGCTTTGTTTCCGATTCAGGTACTTAATTGATACAATTGTTGCATTTGTGCCTTGGTTCGTTTGTGTTCACACAGCCACAAATGAAACGGTCCA
>NC_139624.1:82139735-82227235 GCF_964638095.1 Poromitra crassiceps
TATGAACACCTGTCCTGTCAGGAATAAAATATTAATAAATAATTTAATAATAACGGACATTTCGAGGAAGACATGCAATCAGTCTGATTGTCTGATTGAACCAGACAATCTTATCACAAAGAAGGCTGGCTCTGATTACCACGATTTGTTTTCATTTATTGAATGGAGACCAGAGAGAGCGAGAGAGAGGGAGAGAGAGGGCGGTGTGCTGCGCAGCACACCGCACACAATTTACAGGCAAAATCCGTAGAGATTCAACACATTAACGTTGCTTCCCATGGTCCGAGGTAAGTTGATTGAGTTCAAACTGCTGATGTGATGATCCAAAAATCCCCCAAAGTTTATCGATGCAAGTCACAAGTCGCCAAAACAGGATCTGAAAGATGTTGTTTTTAAACGATAAACCAGAGTTCGTTTGGAAGCGGACCGAGACCACCCTTTCTTGGCGATCTCGGTCCGCTTGTTTTGAGATAGGGGTGTATTCACACCTATCTCGTTTGGAGCAGTTGTTCCGAAACGGAGAGCATTTTCCCCCTTGGTGCGGTTTGTTTGGGGGAGTGTGAACACAGCAATCGCACTCGGATGCGGGACAAAACAAGCGGACCGAGATCGCCAAGAAAGGGTGGTCTCGGGCCGCTTTAAACTAACTCTGGTGCGGTTTGTTTGTGGTGAGAACGTGAGCCGACCTCGATCCGCCACAACAGCAGTAAACGGTGCGCATTTTTGGATAAACCAGCTGCCGTAGTCAGCTGCGCTGTGCGTAATGGCCTGAAGAACGAACATTTTTATCGTTTAAAAACAACAACATCTTTCAGATCCTGTTTTGGCGACTTGTGACTTGCATCGATAAACTTTGGGGGATTTTTGGATCATCACATCAGCAGTTTGAACTCAATCAACTTACCTCGGACCATGGGAAGCAACGTTAATGTGTTGAATCTCTACGGATTTTGCCTGTAAATTGTGTGCGGTGTGCGGGTGCTGCTGGCTCCCTCTCTCTCCCTCTCTCTCGCTCTCTCTGGTCTCCATTCAATAAATGAAAACAAATCGTGGTAATCAGAGCCAGCCTTCTTTGTGATAAGATTGTCTGGTTCAATCAGACAATCAGACTGATTGCATGTCTTCCTCGAAATGTCCGTTATTATTAAATTATTTATTAATATTTTATTCCTGACAGGACAGGTGTTCATATAGCCTATGTCTCGGCTAATCCTCGTCTCCGTGATAGTAGCCTAATAGCAGAATTTGCGAGGGTCTTTGATCTTCTATCTCCAAATTCCCGATAGCCTAAATAGGCTAAATAAATACATTACATAGGCTACATAGCATACATTAATAAATAAATAAAGAACTTTCTCCCTCTCTCTCTCTCTCCCGATCCCTCCCTCTTTCTTTCTTTCTCTCTCTCTCTCCTCTCACGGCGGACGCCCGACATAGCCTAAAATGTAGGTCTAACAAAACGCATTTTTATAATCATATAGGAAAATCTCTGGGAATTATTTTGTCCATCCCGAGAGGCTATTAGCCTATCAGAGTGTCTGCTGGCCAATCCAGGAAGTTTGACAATACTATTTGGACCGTTTCATTTGTGGCTGTGTGAACACAAATGAACCAAGGCACAAATGCAACAATTGTATCAATTAAGTACGGTACCTGAATCGGAACAAAGCAAACGACCTACAGGTGTGAATACACCCTAAGATACTATGCAGTCATAAGCCGGCTTAATAATGACGATGTGACAGAAAAGTAAGTATAATAGTGTATAGTATAATAGGCCTATTCAGTGCGCGCACCGGGTGTAGTAGTAGTAATAATGATAATAATACATTTGTGTAATTTCGTTTTCTAAACAAATCTTATTTTTTGTTTTTATAATGCATTTGCACTGAAAGGATTTGTTGAACTAATATTTGTGAACTTTCATTTTCATTTTTTTTTTTAACAGTTATTGTTCATATTGTGCTTAATTTATTAATTAAAAGCGTTATTGATTCATTCATTCAGGGATACTATGATGACAGTGGTTTGGGGCCCCCACTCTAGATGTTGCGTAGGGCCCCAAAAGGTCCAGAAGCGGCCTTGGCCGCCCCTTTCTCTCTCACCCCGTATGTGACAGGCAGACGAGGCAGGGATGCAAAGCATTCGTCAGCACATATACGCGGTGGTAAAACGTTTTTGAAGGATGTCCCGGTCGATGTGTATGCTTGTTGTAGGCTACATGCTTTGCAGTATAGCGTTAGTTTTCCGTCCCGTTCAAAGACGCAGGGATATTTCACCTCGATGACTTGACAATTTCCTCGTCCTTTGTTTCTGTGCGGGGCTGCGGGCGGATGCGGTTCTTCATTCTTGTTCTTTTAATTATCATCTTGCAGCTCGATTTGTGATGTGGATGCTGACGCAAGGTTAGCGACAACTTTATTAGTCGGGGCTTGGACCCATGCAGCCAGACTTCATCTGCTTTTGATATCTTCACGGTGCGTTCTTGAAGCCGCTGTGATTATGTGCGAGCAGCCACCTGCCCGAGTCAGTACTCGTTAAACACACCGCACGTGCAACATGCACGAACATAGGTTCCGACTGGTAATTAGTAATATCGTTCCGATTGTAACAGCAATAAAATGTCACATATATGTCACTCACAACAAGTATTAAAACATATATATTTGGTGTATATTTTTGCTGTTTGCTGCTGTACATATTTTTTTGCATGTTAAAACGTGGTTGCCCCTGGGGCAACCAAAGGCCAAGAAATGGTTGCCCCCTTTTTTTTTTTTGGTTGCCTGGGGCAACCGGGCAGCCGTTAATGTCGAGCCCTACCCTAGACGAGCGGTAATTGAGATATGCGGAGGACACACACACAGATTCTTGGAATTATAGTATATCGGTTTTCCAAATGTAATTCTGCTGTAATGCCTCCATTCCCAAGGGGTTTGGATGTACAATACGTGGCTCTGTTGTACTGAGTACCCAAAAGCCTAACCTCATGTCCAGCGGAGTACACACATAAGTGGGGGGAAAAGTGATTTAAAAGGATAAATCAAAATTAACTTTGTCCTTGGCCTTGCACGGCTTGCCATTGCTTTACCCCCTGATACCAATCGGCTGTTCTATTTATATTTCCCCAGGTTTGACTACACAGGCCACGGGGCCTCGGAGGGGGTGCTGGCAGAAGGAACTATTGGCACCTGGAAGAAAGATGTCCTTTTTGTGTTGGATGAGTTAGCAGAGGGACCACAGGTACATATTTCTTCTTACAGTCATAATAATACCCCAATCCAAGTTAATGATTATCAGTAATCTGTCTGTGGTGCAATAGTGAAAACTTGCGCCATGTCTCCAGAAGATGGCACTGTGGTTGTGTGAATAGTTTTGCACTGCTGTGATTACATGATTCTTATGTAGAGGGCATATCTCTTATATTATAATGTCTACATGTCACCAAGGCATTTCACTTAACCTACTTTACCATGAGTTTGTGTTGGTGTTCTACATTTTTAGATCATGGTGGGTTCCAGTATAGGAGGTTGGCTCATGCTGTTGGCAGCCATTGCACGACCAGAGAAGACTGCCGCACTGGTGGGCATCTCCACTGCGGCTGACCACCTCGTCACATCCTTCAATTCTCTTTCTCTTGAGGTGCGACATCTAATTTTAGTATAGATCACAACTATTATTATACTACATTATCTTATGTGATTGAATGAATGATTAAAGACCCTGGAAACCGAAATCCACAAAAAACAAAACCTAACTATGTAATTTAGGGTCTTATGTGAGTAATTATAAGCCTCAAAAAGTTTGAGACATTAGTTTCAACCCAAATCCTAAATATCGCCATTTCAATATTTAAATTTTTTCGTGAGGCAGCTTTGAATTGGGCGGTGCTGAACTGCTTCAAATTTCCCACCTGTTGACGTCACTAGGCAGAGCCAATCAGTGACGTAGCTTGCAGTTGTCCATTCAACAAAACCTTCGTGCCCCCACAGCCCGCTGGGACTGTCTGAATGGGGCCGGCCGTGTCAGAGTGCTGAGCTGCCAGGCAGCATTTGAGGAAATGACTCAGGGAGACACATTGCATTTCTTTAAATGCATTTCAAAAGTCTGTACATTAAATACATATCGTCACTGTCACGGCAGGACCTTGAATCTCCACAACTGCAACTTTTCAGGAAGTTAAAAAAAACTGTTTGCTCTTAAAAAACTGAACCAAACGTCGTCCAAGTTGACACGTCTTAATTATAGTTAGTTTCCCGCTGAATGTGTCATTACATTATTAATATCTTACCTGGATATGCTCAAATTATGTTTTATGTTATAAGTCCGACTTGGAAGCACTCTCTCCCGGCCAGTCAGGCCCTCATGGCTGCCTCCCCTCTGGTCTGCACATGCACGAGCCGCAAGCTCCGGGCTGCGGGCGCACGCAGCCATGTGCAGTGCTCCCCAGCCTCTCATGGCCGAGGCCGGGGCTTGTTCACTGTTGTGAAAGTTAGCACAATACTGAGGGTTCCAAAATGTCGCTGATACGCTGGGATGTGTTTACAACATATCTCTAAAGATCATGGAAGTGGATGGTATCAGGAATGTCACCGATATTTACAGGTCAGCTTTAACTGAAGGTAATATAAGTGTATGGATGCAACACCAGCAGTGTTTAGATATTTCCCAGAAAGCTTAGCGGCGGCATAACTTTTTACAAGAAAACAACCAAATCAGGCTAAAAAGTGTTAGAGAGAAATCATATTTATTTTTAACACAACATGCAATTCTGGAATATTTGAATATTGGACAAAATGAAATGAAATGTAAACCCTGAGTGTAACACACATACTCCGATGGGGGTATATTTAAGCAATATAGCATGAGAGCAAGTGTGTTGTGGCGAATATATCCCACTGATAAGCTATTATCCCACGAGGCCGCAGGCCGAGTGGGATAACAGCTTATCAGCGGGATATATGCCACAACACCACGCAGCTCGAGTGCTATATTGCTTTTATAAAACGGTTTCCAAGTATAATAATATAATAATAATAATACTATAAGTCCGACTGGCATGGTATTCTGATAGAGTCAGTTGAAACACTACTGTAAGGCGGGACCGCAAGAACGTGCGGGTGATTTGATTGGATCGTTCTGGAGACTGAAGTTGACATTGGCCAATCCTGACGCTTGCTGAGAAGCTGAGAGCTTTCTGGAAAGCCGACAGGCAGCTCGAGCGCAGCGCTGCATTCTCAGCGCTTGCTGAGAAGCTGAGTGCTTTCTGCAAAGCCCGACACCAACTAACGTTACGGGGTTAAATGCGGGGTTAACAGCCTTTTTTTTGCAAAGAAGACATTAGCCCGCATTTATTCTTGTACAAAACATAATTTTCTGCGAAGTATTAGTAAAGTTATAAGCGAAGATCGATTCACAAGGATCTGACAGCTGTCTCCGCCATTTGTTTTTTTTGAGGTAACCAAAGGCTTTTAGTAAGAGAGTTGCCATGGCAACCAATAACCCACTCCAATAACCCATGGCCATGGGTTATTGGAGTGGGTTATTGGATTTATACAATGGCTGTGAACCAATCAGATTGCTTGATTTGAGAGAGCCGTTTTATAAATATATATATATATGTGTTCAAGTTTATTCATATAGGGGGGAAAAAAACCTTGAGATATCCCTCGCAAATATAACGTGTTGTAGCCATGACTGGGAAGTTTGACGACCAGAACACGGTTGCACTGTGATGTCCACTCCAACAAGACTTTAGATTACTTGACGCCCACTTTTTCAATAAAAACTCATTTATGCCATGACTTTACATAATGTATATTTTTGTCGCATCATTTAGCCTGTGCTGTGATGTGCAGGAGCGGCAGGTAAAAGTTATAAATCTAAGCCTGCCCTGAATGGGGGCTTGTTCGCTATTGTGAAAGTTAGCGTTAGCACAATACTGAGGGTTCCTGGCGGTTGGCAAACAACTTTCGGGTGCATTACCGCCACCCAAATATCTCGCGTTATTTGAGGTAACCTCACGTTATTTGAGGGAGCGGCTCTTCGCCCCCACCCCACCTCTCCCCTCCCCCCATGAAGTGGGCGAGTCTACAGCCATTCAATGCGACACGCCCAGACAATCCTAGACAGGAGACAGGGCAGAGAATTCTGCTTGTTTCTCTATGACTTTCAAACCTAAATTTATATACTTTTGCCACGTTCATCGTCGTTCAAATTTTGTTGGTGGCTTATTAACATAGGATCCTGTGGTATGATGAACTCAAAATGCATATTTATTTTGGGTTTCCAGGGTCTTTAATGTGACAAACATGATTAGTTTTAAAAAGAGGACAATAATGGTGTATATACAGTACGTAGTAGTATATACATTATATTACAGATTAATATTTTGAGTCTTAATTTATCCACCCAGACACGTAAGGATTTGGAGGAGAAGGGGGAGTGGACGGTGCCCACCAAACACTCAGAAGAGGGCATGTACAGGTTTAGCATGGACTTCCTGCATGAGGCAGAGAATCACTGTGTGCTCCAGAGCCCCATCCCCATCACCTGCCCCATACGGCTCATTCACGGGATAAAGGACGAGGACGTCCCCTGGCATATCTCCATGCAGGTGGCCGAACGAGTCCTCAGCTCCGATGTGGACGTCATCCTCCGGCGACACGGCCAGCACCGCATGGCCGACAAAGACGACATCAAGCTCATGGTCTACACCATCGACGACCTCATAGACAAGTTGACCACCATGGTCTGAGTCGGGGGGAGGGGTAAGCTTGGGTGGCTGGTGCGGAAGAAAGAGTATGAGTGCTGGGAAGGCAACCCTCAAGGAAATCACCAAACAATGCCAATGCCATCTCTCTACCAAATATGATGTCTTTTCCTGCTCCATTCTACTCCCCTTATTCCATCTGTCCCCAGCCTTTTTTTTTTTACAAGACAGTTCAAAGGAAAGCTGGTCCCTTTATATCTTCAGGTTGTGTTTGTATGCGTTCCAGGTTATGTCAAGTGTTATTTCGGTCAACCTTTTACTAGGTCTGCCACTGCTGCTCTTTCTGCCACCGTTCTGACTGTCTTGACTGTTTTTCCCTGTCGTTTTAATTAGACCCATAGTTTTCCTGTGCCTTTTTTTAATCTTTTCACCTGTTTTGGCCAATAAAACCTCCGCACACCAGAGTGCAGGTCTCTGTGTGCGTGAAATGATAGCACCCACAATTAGCATTGCACACAAATGCAGCATAATCAGTTGGGAACCAAGGCTACCTTTGTGAATTAAGACCGAGTGCAATTGAAGTTGAACTGCATGCTGCATAATCAATTCATATTTAACACTATTTGAATTAATGGTATAAGAAGTCGGATAAAATATGAACATAAAAAAACACTGGTGAACAAGAACGCAATTTGTCAAATAGCAAGTCACCTGTGTCTAGTTGACTTGTTAGCAGAACATTCTATTACACCACTCCTATACGTATAGGCTTTGGCTGTAGATGCTGGCCGTGCTGGAGACACTGGGCTGTTGATTAACATGTGATTGGCCACTAACTGGACTCTGCTCAATGGGGCGAAACAAACCAGTAACTCTCAGGCCTGCTAACTGTAGCTGTGACCTTTCACTCATGATTAAGGTTTGTGTTTTGAGGTGACCCTATCAAAACACAAACCCAAGAACATCGTCAAACATCTGCATGGCCTGCATGTGTGATGCACGCAGAAGAGATGGTGTCAATCCAAAGGGATGAGAACAGCGGGGTATTGGCTTTACTATTGTGATATTTTACTTTGACTATCCTTTGTTAAGAATTAAAAAATAAGTTGTATTCAAAGCAGTTTTGTAAAGGAACATATTTTGCACCAGCACCACCAGCAAATGTTTTGTAAGAATCCCACATTTTAGTTGCCTTGTCTCTGCCTAATTTGGAGGCGAGGCTAGGGTAGACTGAGCTCCAGACTGTCCGTTTTGAACTGCAGCACTCTGCAAATGGCCTTTCTCTGGAACATTCATCCACCTCAAATAACTAACTCAATAACGGAAGAGCAATAGCTCTCATTGAAACCAAGAGAGGCTAGCTGCAAGAGACTATAAGCCCCCTTTGTCTCTGCCTTGTACAGTAGATTCATGACTCAAACAAGTACTATGGCAGCAGGGAGGCCTAAAAGACACCATCCTTCCATTGGACTGCATGGGCAGACATCTACTAATAGTGTCCTTGAGCAAGTCATTGAATCCCTACAGCTCCAGGGGCCAGTGATGTAGAAGTAGCATACATCTGATCTTAAAAAGGGTTTATGTCCTATGTTTGGCTTCAAATCGCAGAGGGAGATAAGACATTTCTACCATCGTGTGCCCTGGCATCATGGCATGCACTGCAGTCTGGGGGTATACTGACGGCAGTGGCGTTGGAAGTACTTTTAGGTAGGGGGTGCTGTCACCGATTCAACATTGGGGGGGACGGCTGACGGCGCCCACAGGGCGCCAAAAAATTTGGCCACTTTGTCGCCAGATTAGAGGAATATTAATATTAAGATTAGACTGTTGTGTCATTATTCAGTCACCTTTTCTCACTCACCTCCATGTCACCACTTGCTCCCACTGCTGTGTTGGAATCCTCATTCTCTCTCCCACCCTTTTTGGACTTTTAGCCATATTTAGAGGAATATTAAATTTTAAATTAACATTAGGATTATACTGTTGTGATGTCATTATTCAGTGTCTTCTCCTCTTCTCTGCAGCATTACTCAATTTACCCTCAGGACTCAGGGACAGTGATAGCCTACCTGCTATTCCTCCGATATATCCAGGGCCGGATTAATAGTACCATGGGCCCCCGGTGCTATTCATTTTCTAAGCTATTCATTTAGCCTTTTAAGGTAGTCATAAAGATTATATCTTCCAGACTGAAATGTTATAACAGAAGTGGAGTATTGGCCAGAATTACATGAACATTTGGACACTTATTCAGCGGGTATTTTGCATGTTGCGTTCAGGTGCACTGTAAAAAAAAAAAAAAAAAAAAAAAAATTTTTTTTTTTTTTTTTTTTTTTTTTACATCTCTTGCCACCAGGGGGTGCTGCAGCGCCCACCGCACCGTGCTTCCAACGCCGTTGACTGACGGCCAGTTATTTCTGAATCAGCAGCGTTCTGTCCGCGGTGTTATGTCGCATTGAGTTTATAGGGACCCCTCCTGGAGGCGCTGGCATATAAAACGAGTGGTTCGCCACTCCCGGACAACCAGCCTGGCCCGATCGACGCACTTCATGGATGCTTCAGCAGTTCAGTTCAGCATCATCTGCCCTGCCCAGCTCAGCGGAATTAACACTCAGTCCAGCACGGGACAAGCCACGTCTGCTTTCTGTTTGGTAAGTGGACGCAACCTTCACTGAATACAATTGGTTGCATGCATGCCCGGTTATAATGTCTTTCATTTACCGATTCATTGTCGTAGCTTGCATGGTTTTGTGCAATTGCCCGAGGGGTTGTATTTTGTATGATTTTTCAAGGATAATGAATCATCAATTTCGTGTCGCAACGTTAACCGTTAGATGGCGGGTTTTCTTCATTTATAACTTGAAATTGTCGCTCGTGGTGAGAAAATCTACATTTATTTAACGCTATTTTATTTAACGTTACCTACCATTTATCAGATGAATGTAGCCTACTTTATGCGCCTTTTTAGGCTGACGTAGGCTAAATGATGACAACGTGAATTCATAGCAAGTTATGTCTTTTAAGGGGAAACTAGTTTTCTGGAAAAAATATTTTGACTTTACTTTGTGGTTACGTCATGATGAGAAGGTCGTAGTTAAACCACCATTTTATTTATCCATGCATCACTGTAGGCTCAACGTGCAGGAAACTGGCTTGGTTACCATAGTAATAGGAGGGCTTGTCCTTGTTCAGGACAGCTGCCAAGGACCACACCCTTCCTTGCTACAGTCTCTCCAGGGATGCGCCTGGTGGGATTACTGAGCTGTAAGGGACACAGGTGCTAGTATTGGGGGAGGAAAGACTTGGAGGAAAACCAGGCTCAGTGTCTTCAAGCGGTGAAAACTTTGGGGTTATTATTAGGAGGAAAATGAAATGGGGGGGTAGGATACTCTATTAACCAGCTGCCTCACAAGGTGTGTAAAGATCACAGCAAAACTACAAACCCCAAAAGGAATATCACAAACCAGAGGGGATTATAATTAATACTAATAATAGGGAAGCTTGCCCACAATCCTTCAACTCAAGATGCTCAGAACGCTGCCAAATAGCCGCCCTATTATGGTAGTATATAAGATTGTAATTGCTTAAGTGACATCACTGATGACATCACTCACTGATGACATCATTGATGATGTCATAGACATTGTGACATCATCAATGATGTCATAACTCGATCCCTGCAGAGGCTATAAGAAGGACTGGGGCAAATCTATAAACCTACTTTTGAATACCACACTCTTATGCTATTAGACTAGTACATTGCTGTTTCAGCAGATTTTCTACCTTTGTTTTCCTCCAGGGTTACAGCAGACTGTAGACTGTTGGGAGAGCAGCCATGGCGAACAGGGGACCCAGTTACGGACTGAGCCGGGAAGTGCAGGAGAAGATCGAGCAGAAGTATGACCTGGACCTGGAGCTCAAGCTTGTGGACTGGATACTAGCCCAGTGTGGAGGAAACCTGGAGAGACCACAGCCAGGCAGACAAAACTTCCAGAACTGGCTGATGGATGGAACAGTAAGTAGGCTATACCTGTACTTGAAATGCAACTAACCATTGAATTATTTAGGCTACCACATCATATATTAACAAGCTCTGTCAAATTTAAATGTCCCATAAAGTAACTTATTCTTCTGTGGTGTTTTGGCAGTTGGCACCCTTTATGTTGCATTACCGCCTCCTTCTGGATTTGCATCCACTGTTTCCCTACATTCTGTAAAAACCGATGTCTCTCTCAAACTCGCCTTCCCATAAAGTAACAAGCGTAAATTTGCTATATGCCATCGTAGCATGTGTGATGATGTCATCTGGCATCTGGCTGCCTGGCAAAAACATTGCCAGGCAGCTGCCTGCCGGCCACTGATGATGTCTTGTGATCCAGTCATCCTTCAGAGTGGTGTCACTCAAGCAATTGTGATGTCATCAGTGAGTGATGTCATCAGTGATGTCACTCAAGCATTTTGAGGGTTGTCAGTCAGCTTCGTTCCTTGACATCACTCGAGCATTTTGGATACTTTCTTAGGGTTGTCAGTCAGTCAGCTTCCTTCAGACATAGCAAAAAAAAATCAAACAAACAAAAAATTAAATACACAATCTAGTGTGCCGTGTCATCATGTGATTATTGGAATGAATAACCTAGATGAAAGCAGGTTCTTCTAGCTGTACATAAAGCAGCAAAGGGAACTGATTTGCCAGTTTAGTATGGTCAAGCCAGTCTGCGCTCTCCTTTCTCCTAGATCCTCTGTCGGCTTATCAACAGCCTTTATCCAAGGGGGAAGGAGCCAATCAAGAAGATTCCAGAGACTCAGATGGCCTTCAAACAGATGGAGAAGATATCTCAGTTCCTGCAAGCAGCAGAAGCCTATGGAGTAATAACCACTGACATCTTCCAGACTGTGGACCTCTGGGAAGGTGAAGGGCTCTCAAACAGCACAACTGCTTACACACATCACCTTACAGATTTGCTTCTGATTACCGCATTTTATATCCCAACTACAGCTGCTAGGTAACAACTCAATGGTAGCAACTAGCAACTCAATGGAGAAATGCTTGCTTGTGTGTTGTTCTGGTGGCAGGAAAGGACATGGCAGCAGTGCAAAGGACCCTGATGGCTCTAGGGAGTGTGGCCCTCACTAAGGATGATGGCCAATACAGAGGCGACCGTGACTGGTTCCACAGGTACAGAGACAGAGACAGCACACTGTAAACTACAGAGGAGCGAGCGTTATATATTTGCAGTTGTATGTTCGTGGTTGATCATTTCCATAATACTTCATGTTCCTGCATCTCACCCCATGCTTTGTCTTGTTGTGTGTGTGTGTGTGTGTGTGTGTGTGTGTGTGTGTGTGTGTGTGTGTGTGTGTGTGTGTGTGTGTGTGTGTGTGTGTGTGTGTGTGTGTGTAGGAAAGCCCAGGGTTATCGGCGAGAGTTCACTGACGAGCAGCTGCGCCAAGGCCAGAGTTTGATCGGCCTTCAGATGGGCAGCAACCGCGGCGCATCGCAGTCTGGTATGACGGGATACGGCCAGCATCGGCAGATCATGTAGATCAGTGGTTCTCAATGTGGGGGGTCCGGGGACCACCAGGGGTCCTCAAGAGAGCTCCAGGGGGTCCCCAGCAAATTGATGAATTGTTGAACTTCACCATTATTTAATTGACAAGAAGTTAAAACAATTAGAGAATGTAGAAGAATGACTGTTTGGGTCATAGTTTCACTGTTATCTGTTTCACTGGAAAAAGGTTGAGACTCACTGAGTAGATGACTCAGACACTAGCTAACCTACTTGTAGACCCTACTTTCTAAGGATCCCACTAACCTTGTATCCCTAAAACCTTCAAATCCTTTGTACCTCTTGCCATGTTAACCTCACAGTTTCCCTGTGATTGCTGCTTTTCCGATGTTAAATGCCATAGAACTGATTCCTTAAAGGAACACTCCGCCCATTTTCAACCAGCTTTGTATCATTAGAACATCAGTAGTATATCAGAAAACTGTAAACGGTTTTCATCATTCATCTAGTTTGACAGTTATTGAGAGTTGATTTGAGTTAATGAGTTATTAATTTGAGTTAGTGTGGACCAGTGATGTCACTGGTCCACACTTTAACACTCAATAACTGTCAAATTAAATGACAGACTTCAAACCAGTTTACAGTTTTCTGATATACTACTGATGTTCTAATGATACAAAGCTGGTTGAAAATGGGCGGAGTGTTCCTTTAATGCTTGTACCCTTTTCCCTTTGGCCATACAGTATGCTGTCCTCACTCTGGATTTGTTTCTCTCCCTTCCCTTCCATGTGCAAATGATTACTTAACGTCAACTAGGAGGTCATTCAAGGTCAATTTAGTCTTACCCGAGAACTCAAGATTGATCTCTGCTAAACAAGCCAATTGTATTGTACACATTTTTTAAGAACTACGGCAGAAATACTGTAAGCCAGTGTTGTAGCATGTTGCAAAAATGTGTACATTTATTCATGTATATATCATTGTTTATTGCTTTAGGATGGTCTGTTATTGTGTAATTGTTTTGCCTTAAACTTAATAGAACTCGATGATTAACGATGTCTCTGCTATCTTGTCTGAAGACTTGTTGCAGTAACCTCTGTAACCAAATCAACCTCACGTTGTGCCTGGTTATGGGACTACAGAGACTGTGTCCTGATATTGGCCTCAAATTATAAATGAGTTTGGTTCGTTCTAAGCCATGGCCTTGTCATTTATTTGTTAGATTACATCTTCACATGTTCACAATGTGTCCATTTTGTGCACAGGCAAGTAAATGAGTGTGTAATGGCCATCATGTATGGCAGTGAAGTTACACCACTTGTAGTTCCAGGTACAGATATGACTTGAAAGTGCACATGTATGTATTGTCATGTTTATATATTTTGAAATATACAGTATTTATATCTGGAGGCTTGTGTGTGGAAAACTTGCAGAAATAAAGTATGTATAACATGTGTTTGTGTATCAGTCTGTCTGTGTAATACGAAGCTGGGGTGCCTTGGTGTCTGAGACTTGCGGTGATTCCCAACCAGGGGTACCCCTGGGGGTACTTGAGCAGCTTGCAGGGGATACTTGGAAAGATTGGGAATTACAATTTACAGAATGATTAAAAGAAGATATTCCAAGTCATTTCATAAGCCCATTGTTAAAACAGGGTTCCCACACGTCCTTGATTGAAATCTTTGAAAGTTTGTGATTTTGAACAAACAAGGGCAACTTCGGCCCAGGACCACATGTGTCATGTAGCAAACCCCACTTCCTCAGAGTGATTCTCCCTACTTATACTCCCACCACTTATATGGCCTCAGACTGATGACATCATCACTGATGACATCACTGAATGTATAGCCTCAGCCAGGAAGGATGACAACACTGATGACATCATATCCGTTATCCATTCCTGATCGACTGACTGAATGAATGCACGACTCACGCCAAAAAGCCTTCTCTTGACCGCACGCTGCGCATGTGGTAAAAATAAAAATCAAGGTATTAAAACATTTTGAAAATAGAAATGAGTAATGAGTAATTAAAAGTGCTTCAATTTAGTTTTTTTTCTGCGTAGAGAATTATGAGGGGCCGCCTCCATCAAATCTTGCTCCGCCTTCAGTTCTCGATCAGTGAAAACAAAATATTTTCTGACAAGTGTTGTGATTTCTGTCATTTGCAATTGCAATTAATACAACACAGTTGAGATAAAAGCCTCTTTCTTTTTAACTGTCTGTGAGCTTCTGCTAGTTTTCATTATAAGAATTCTCAGTGTCCTAACAGTAATTCACCTTGATCCATGTCTCAAACTATGCCATGTTGGGTCCTTGAATTTGGGTAATTGGGCCTTGAAAGTCCTTGAATTTGATGTTGAAGAAGGTGTGGGAACCCTGTCAAAATGGTACGTGCACAACGCAACTAGTTCCACCTCAGCAGCTGTCAGCCAGAGAGTCCTGGTTCAAAAACCCCTGATAGCAAGCCTGTGCATTGCTGAAGTGTCTTTGAGCAAGACATTGAATCCCTACCAGCTCCAGGAGCATTGTTCTGTAGCTGATCCTGTGTTCTGACCCCTCTCTGAGGGTCAAGCAAAAAGATCATTTGCAATTAAGTATAAAAAACAGAACTGCCATGAAATATATATTGTCCTTTACTTTAGTGATTGTTATTATCAATCTCTTTTACACAGTACATGTATTTCCAAAGAATATCTCATCCTATTTAAGTTCTGTGACTGAATGTCCACACTAAACATGGCTATTACATGGATGATCCGGATCTTAGTGTGCAGAAGTCTTTCTGTTTACTCACCCTGTGTAAGTGCTAGACTAGACAGGATGCTATCAGTGAAGATAAGAGGGTGTTACTTAAAAGAAACATGTCTCCAAAGTATTCTGGTGAGGGTTAGGATGGGCTTTGGAGCATGAAAAGGTCAAAGTTTATGGCAGTGATGTAATTTATGGGGTCAAGTTGTTATTGGCTATTGGCATTTTAAATCCTCGTATGAGAAACGCATGCATGATTTAACATCACATTAATTTATTTGTTTCCTATGGCTAACCAGAGGCCTATTTAACTGCTGTAGCTACGTCTAACGTTCAAAATAAAACAAGTGAATCAAAAGGTTAGGATAAAACTATGACAGCCAACATCATTCTAAGGCTTGTATACCCAATGCCTTTCATTTTTTATTGATCTATTAAAAAGGGGTTATACATCCAATGTGGAGTGACAGCCGAATCGTTTGCACAAGTTCAATATCCTGTTTTGCTTCACTTCATCTGAAGGCAACACGTGCGACTTTGTGGCCTTTTGCATAGCCAATTCTCACAGTCCAAGCTAATTATTAGCCATAGAGAAACAGGAGAAGCATGCTAGAGGGGCACAGCCTGGTGATGTGGAACTGACAGGGGCAGACGCAATAAGTAACCCAAAAAACTGAGTTTGACCAATGGAGTGGACTGATGTCACTTTTGTTCAAAGTCCAGGTAGTGTTTTTCTTGGTTGGTATCTTGGTTGTCTTTGGTTCTACTGCCTTCTCCAGTCTGTTACTTGTAGGTTCATTGGTGCATGTGTGTACATTGGAACAGCTGGGCATGCGGTTCTAAACTCAACTGTCCATTGGAGTGCAGTTCTTAGAGTCTAAAACCTTTCTTGGTGGTGCTTTTTAGTTTTGTGAGACAGACACTTCAAGGACAATGCTGCGGATGAGACACAATGTCACTCTCTTGCTCCTCCTATTGGCCGTCAGGTGTGTTGCACAGGAGGAAACCCAAGTGAAAGGTTGTGTCTGTGGACATCCTGGAATACCTGGGGACCCTGGGCACAATGGCATGCCTGGCAGAGACGGCCGAGACGGACTCAGAGGGGACAAAGGTGATCAAGGTAAGTTAAAAGGAAAATTATCCTCTCTACAGTTTGGCTCTATACACAACTTTTGACCAATATGATTTTTTTTCCTTCTTCATCAATTTCAAATTTTTAAATATCTTATTCTGTTAATAAAAGGTGAAGTTGGTGCTAGTGGACCAGCAGGCATGGATGGCACCAAAGGAGACAAAGGGGAAGCTGGTATGTACCACTGAAAAGTAAAAATTCTGGATGTGGTATGAGCTAATATAGATCTTTCATCTATATTTACCCCATTATGAATATCCTTTATTTGCACTTGAACTTCTTTTTTTGCATTGTGTGTCTTACTTTGACTGGATTGTTACAATATGTATATACTCCAGTAAGCATTCACCATAAAAGGAGAGGGAACATTTAAGATAATGCTTGTGCTTTACAGGTGTGATTGGCCCATTAGGCCCCAAAGGAAAAAGGGGTGATAATGGAGAGAGGGGACCACCTGGGAAAATGGGGCCCCAAGGAGTCCAAGGGTCCATAGGCCTGAAAGGGAACAAGGGAGAGCTTGGGCTACCGGGACCCAATGGGCCTAAAGGCGATGTGGGACCTCTTGGACCAGAGGGTCAGAAGGGGGAAGTTGGCCCCCGAGGAGACAGAGGCATTCAGGGGCCATTGGGACCCCCTGGCAGGCCAGGACCCAAGGGGGAAATTGGTGTTCCAGGCTACAAAGGCAGTATTGGCTACCGTGGGGAGAGAGGGAATCGAGGAGAGGCAGGGGAAAAAGGCCAGAAAGGGGAAACAATGGACATCCCTAAAAGTGCATTCTCTGTGGGACTCACAGAGCACACTAAACTCCCAGCAGTTAACGCACCGATCCGGTTTGACAAGATCATCTACAACCAACAGAATCACTACAATCCACAGACAGGAAGATTTACATGTGTTGAAGCAGGTGTTTACTACTTCACCTACCACATCACTGTGTACTCCAGAAATGTGAAGGTGGCTCTCGTGAAGAACGGGGCGAAGATCATCCACACCACGGACAACTACCAGAGCAGTGAGGACCAGGCATCAGGGGGCGCCGTGCTGCACCTGGACGTGGGGGACAGGGTGTGGCTGCAGGTAGCCGGTGGAGAGCTCTTCAATGGGCTCTTCGCTGATGAGGATGATGACACAATATTCTCTGGGTTCTTAATCTTTGGGGCTTAATTGAGGCATGATGGCACTTTATAATAAATAATCTCAGAGACTGAGAAAAAATAACTTTAAAGAACAGATGAGGAGAGATTAGCTTGCATTTTTTACTCTCTATATGGCACTGTGTGTACATTATAATTGCAACTCTCACATGATTAACTCCATTAAATTGATGTAAATTTTCCTCAATTGATCTTCAACAACATGTAGGCGAATTGCAGTGAAATATGCTGTTATCTGTTTGTCATTTTTATTAATGGTAAAACTGTGTGATATTAAACAGATAAAATCCAGATGTTATCTCCTTTTCTACATTCACAATGTTCTTCTGCTCTGTTTCCTTACAGCCTGTTTGTCTATGAAAAACAACATTCACCAAGCCACCCCCCCCCCCCCTCCCTCTCTCTTCTGTGGTATTTGCTGGGGGTGGGCATAGGCTACATAAATCTAAATTAAATTTCCGACACATAAGTTGCCTTGACTGTTGACATGATAGGAGGAAGCACGCCGAGTGCCGCACATGGGTGCCGCACCATAACTGGAAGGTCGAGTCTTGTTTGTTTTACAATAATAGCTCAGAGAAGCCCAAAGCGTCGCAGGACTGCA
The DNA here is from genome assembly GCF_964638095.1 of Poromitra crassiceps. Lineage (NCBI taxonomy): Eukaryota > Metazoa > Chordata > Actinopteri > Beryciformes > Melamphaidae > Poromitra > Poromitra crassiceps. The sequence continues at coordinate 82,157,592 of NC_139624.1, forward strand.
GACGATGGGTGGCATGCTTCTGAGCGCTTGCTGTGCCTTTTTTCTTTCTTTTCTTTTTTCTTCAATGGAGTGCGATCCACTGTGGGCGTGGCTTTGCGGTCACGGTCTCATCCAATGAGTCATGATTGGCTGTCATCGAAATGGTCACGTTGCGGTCAACCAGTAACCTTTCTGGTAACCCGTCGAGGCTCCGCCCCCTGCAATCACTGCAGCAACAAGTGCATTGATGATGCTCGCCAGCTCTATCTGCCAAGAAGGACCTCTTTTACTTGAGTATCAACGGACTTCTGGAGCTTTGTTTGAACTATTTCGGAGGAAATTGCACGATTCACTATTTATTCCGTGTATTTATGTGGCTACCGAAAGAGTTTTTCCAGTCGGTGAAACGGAAATTAATAATCATTGAGTTTAGGCAATTAGTTAGAACTTTATTAGTGAAACCCTGAGTTAGCTTAAGTTGCTAGCCTTGTGTTTAGAAGTTAGCCAGCCATTTGTCTCAATATGTCGCGGGTCAGTAAGTTAGTTAGTTAGTTAGGCACAGAAGCAGCCAGCCTGCTTGCACCGACATGTTTTTACAAGAGCTCATCGATTGCGAGATAGGAGACCTTTGGACTTCAGAGAAACCCATCCGTGTCCTTCACTATGAATGACCAAACAACAAAAACAGCTGCTCTCTTGATGTGAAGAAAAGTCAGAAGGACGACACCGACTATGAGGAGGGTGAGCAAAAAAATTAAATGTTGACGTTACCAAATACATTCCAAAATAAAGAATGATTACAAGCAGTGACGTTGTTAAACGTTAATACAAACAAATCGTCAGTTTCGGGATATTCTCTTTGATGTATTTGTGTCGCTTCACACTCTTGTAATGACTTTCTCGGTTGCAACGGGAGCAGAGGGGGTTATTGTAGTGCATACAGCCCTGGTTGTTATAGTGATGTGGGAGATGCCAGGCTGTGCAGGGAGTTGGTGAAGGAGGGAGGGGGGTCGAGCGCTACACCAGCTACAAAGAGCCTTATGGGCAAAGCAAGTTAATTCATGCACAAATAAATAAGCAGTTTGGCCTCCCGAGTTCTTTGCGAGCTTAGGAAACTACAAAGTGTAATCCCCTTATAGCTCCTCTACTCTGAGCAGGCAATAATAGCTAATGCTACTCAATTTGTATGATTCTGCAGTCATCCTCCATGCAGTATATTCCCACTGCAGTGACTTGTTTGAATGGCTGCCGCCCTAGGTAGGAGGACCTTCACACTAGAGGTGAACAGATTGCCCTGATGTTAGCATCTGTATTATAATATAATTTAAGACGCATCCAGCAGGTCAGAGTCCTCTGCTCTAAAGCAGCCCAAATTAAACAATACAGTAGATCTCCATCAGCAAGGTACTGACATTTTAGAATATACTTATACAATAGGCTACTTTCTCTTCAAGTCACAGTTGCAATTGTTTCCCATCATACTGTAAATTAATAGAGCCCTACGTTATCATAGCTTATGAACTTAACTTTATCTACTTACAAAGTCTCCTTCCTATTGTACCCCAGCCCAGGAAACAAACGCATTCTCTTCCTAGCTCCGACCCGCTGATCTCAGTCCAATGACACAGTGTCGACTAACTCCACCAACTTACAAAAGGGCCTTTCACCAGTGGAACAAAGCATTCATGATCAATTTTCTACCGTGCAAAAAATGTGTCATAGCTTACTACTACTACTAGTACTTTTAGAAGTGGAGCATAATCTATTTTCACACTTGCTCCACAGAATTGTAAACTGTACCACGCACATCATGTTGTCAGAAATAGACAATTAGACCTATGTCAGATTGATGGTTTTTCTTTAATGCTGATAGAATAGCCTTTTGGTCATTGTTGTTCAGCTTTTACTGTTGACTGTTGACAATGAGCTCAGTAGTGTTTTGTCCTCTCTAAGCTCTGTACACTGTGTGGTGTTAGATTTCTGCTTGACTGTCTCTATGACAATCCACAGCAGATCAGGTGAGTAAGTAGCTACCTGTGTAAGGTGGAGTGGTGACACTCCCTGGTTGGGCCTGTATCTGTACTTCCCACGCTCTATAGAAAGGGGGCGTGGCTTCTCCAATGCGGCCTTTTTCCACCGGATCAAAAAATCAGGAACTAGGTCACAGATATGATATTTCAACCAGGAGTAGTAGCCTACTACACCTTGTTCATGAGCTCACCTCAGCTAGTAGCCTACTACACCTTGTTCATGAGCTCACCTCAGCTAGTAGCCTACTACACCTTGTTCATGAGCTCACCTCAGCTAGTAGCCTACTACACCTTGTTTATGAGCTCACCTCAGCTAGTAGCCTACTACACCTTGTTCATGAGCTCACCTCAGCTAGTAGCCTACTACACCTTGTTCATGAGCTCACCTCAGCTAGTAGCCTACTACACCTTGTTCATGAGCTCACCTCAGCTAGTAGCCTACTACACCTTGTTTATGAGCTCACCTCAGCTAGTAGCCTACTACACCTTGTTTATGAGCTCACCTCAGCTAGTAGCCTACTACACCTTGTTTATGAGCTCACCTCAGCTAGTAGCCTACTACACCTTGTTTATGAGCTCACCTCAGCTAGTAGCCTACTACACCTTGTTTATGAGCTCACCTCAGCTAGTAGCCTACTACACCTTGTTTATGAGCTCACCTCAGCTAGTAGCCTACTACACCTTGTTAATGAGCTCACCTCAGCTAGACACATGTTGCCTACCCGTATATAAAAAAAATCTGATTCTGTGCAACCCGGTACCATAACAGAGAAAGCTTCTTGGTTGGATACTACTAGTATCAGTGAATCTGTCCTTTACCAGACTTGTTGCCACTTTGGTACACTAATAACCAGTGGACTAGGCTGATCTGTATAGCATTACTGTACAGTTAAAATAATATGGTATGCCCCAGAGGAGGTGATGCATTTCTCCTGGCAGAATTGGCAGCATTTATTTAACCCATATTAGCTCATCTGTCATCCACTATCCCTCACTCAACTAGAGAGTGCACAAGGGCCAAGCTACCTCCTGCAGTCAAGTGCTGTATGGCTGGCTGATTACAAGCCTCTGAGTGTTCATCTCCCAGTTAGGGCTTAATAGCCTAGTTGTCTCCCTGATTACGCTGTGTGGATGAAACCAGTCCTGAACACAGACTAAAGCTTCTTTAATGAGATTAATACTGGGATGGAAGAGGAGTAGACTACACACACCCGTGCACACGCGCACACACACACACACACACACACACACACACACACACACACACACACACACACACACACACACACACACACACACACACAAACACACTCCCACACGCTGTCCCTTCACACACTTGAGTGGGCTTGCTGTTGGAAGTCTCCTTCAGCATATTCTTGCAAATGAAAGGTGAGCTAACAAAAAAACTGTGGCAAGAAGATTTTAATGTGGATTCAGATATAGAGTGCTGAATATTGCCAGGTGATATTTAATCCATCCACTTGCAACACAATATAAATCGTGTGTGTCTCTGTGTCTGTATTTACATTTCAAGTACTTAACATGTATTCAACTACTACAAACTGATTGCTACTACTCTAAAATTACTCCCCCCCCCTCCCGGGCCTGTGGCCCGGTACCAAATGCGTTGCAGCCCGGTACCGGTCCGCGGCCCGGTGGTTGGGGACCACTGCTTTAACCAACCAGTCACCCCTGTAGAACACTGTGCTGCTTGTTTCAGGACAGCCTTCTGTCATTGAGGCAAATAGACGAGCAGCAAAGTGACGGCTTACACAGGAATGGCCGTAGTGCTCCAGGATGATTGTGTCTGTCTCAGAGCTAAGCCACAGAATGGAAAATGACTACAAAGCTGACTTTACCCTGATACTCCCTGTCTGGCTGTCTTTTTCATTTAGTGCTCAGTTCATTTTGACCTTAGTAGTTTTATCCTAGCCTTAGGCGGGACATACCTCTGCAGAGGTGAACTGTGGGCGGGAATTCACTAATCATTATTATGCATTTATAACCTCTTGCATAAGAGCTTGGCTTTTCTAGCCAAACGGGAAGGGAGTCAATGACTTTGAATGCCTTCCTCCGTGCTCGCGCGCGCACACACACACACACACACACACACACACACACACACACACACACACACACACACACACACACACACACACACACACACACACACACACACACACACACACACACAAAAAATGGTCATGGGTCATGCACGGTGGGAAAGAATGTCCTAACTGATTGTGCATGTGAGATGTGTGTTTGTGGAATGCATGTTTTTGTATGTGTGTGTGTACACATGTTTGTGTATCATGCATGGCCATCCTCGTCTCTGAGTCTAATCTGAAGCTGGCTCCAGCTGGCTGCTGTGTGTGTGTGTGTGTGTGTGTGTGTGTGTGTGTGTGTGTGTGTGTGTGTGTGTGTGTGTGTGTGTGTGTGTGTGTGTGTGTGTGTGTGTGTGTGTGTGTGTGGGGGGGGGGGGGTCGGGGTCCTCCCTTAGCTCGTAATTAACTCTGCACCAGGGCCCCAGAGCGCCGCTCCCATCCTAAGCTTAGCAGGAGGAAGCCACAATATGTGATCCAGGTCTGCAGTAGAAAGGATTCCCTTACAGACAATAGGGCATGGAACTGACATATGAGAAATGTTGTATTATAAGTACTAGTCCATATACCCGGGGTCCGGCATCCATGCGCCACAACGCCGCGCAGACTTGCCAAAAATGGTCATGAACAGCGTAAATTTGGGAAAATAGAAAAGTCTGCTTCATCAGTCCCTGTCTATTCCACTGCTCAGCATGTGCAGGTTCAGATTGATTGGCCTGCCCGTTGGAGTTCAATGGGTGCAGACCAGTGGGTAAGCCCACCCCCTTTCCCAGGAAGATATGGAAGTCTTTGTTTAAGCTGTAATTCCTCGAATGGCCACTTGGGCTCGGGGGCAGTAGGCAGATCTCCACATGTTAAAATGCCCGTCTTTGTAACAGGATTAAACATCTTTCCAGTTAGGGGCAAAACATGGTTTTGGTCTATATAACTAATTTCACCTTTTCATAACAACTGTAGGGGGGTCATTTTTTATATAACTCGCCCGTTTGGAGTAGAGGTCGACCGATATTGCTTTTTCAATGGCCGATGCCGATGCCGATCTTTAGAGAGCAGGGCGGCCGATGGCCGATATATAATGCCGATTATTATTTTTTTTTTCATTCGATAAAATACGATTAAAATAAACTCCTCAAAAAAAGTTTGGAAACGTTATTTTGCTCGATTATTTCTCCCCTTTAATAATACCAATTGGTATTGTATTTTATATAGTTGGAAAGCCTGATTAGTCACCTTTACAACGGGGTACAACTTGTAAGGATTGTGCATTCGTGGAATGAGAAACACACAGCTAAACGTGTGTGTATCGGCCCCAAAGAATGTGCAATATTCTTCTGTTGGTATTTTTTTTTAAAGAATCTAGTAGCCTAGATTTCCATTATCCATTCATGCACATTGAAAATCGAATATAACATTATACTGTAGGCCTACATCTAATATAAGATGTTATCTTAGCCAGTACAGTAACATGTTTTTGATTATTCTTTTTATTAAATAGAAAAATCGGTCGACCTCTAGTTTGGAGTAAAATAGATGATAGAAAAGGGGGTGATTGACCGATTGTCTGTCCAGTGATCGTGCAGCTTGCCGATCACAGAACAATAGCAGGCGGAGCTGCGGCTCCGGGAAACCCCCATCTCACGTGAGGTGCGGAAGGACTTAACTCATTCCCTCCCACTCTGCTGATGAAAAATGAAGATGCGATGGCCAACGTTTGAAATTTAATGGGATAGCTATGTCCATATTATTTATGTCTATGGTGCAGACAAACGGTCAGACAGACAGACAGACAGACAGACAGAAGGACAGAGGACAGTTTTCCTCATTCTAGGATTCTATAGTAGGATTGCAATGTGATATAGAAGTGCGCATAATGGGACACTTCTTTTCCAAACATAATTTATTTTTCAGTGTCAAAAAATTGCTAGGGCTTAAGATTGAGTGAGCTTTATTATTATTATTAATTATTATTATTATTGAGTGCTGCTTCATTAGCATTCATGCCTTTCTGTGCATGGATTGTGGATAGTACAGGAATACCTTCTAGAAAGCAATACAAGAGCTATTGTGAAGCCCCAATAAACAGATCATTTGCCATTTACTTGTGCTGCATTTATGCTTGGCTGGTGGAAAAAATGGCTCAGAAAATCATGATGCTGGAAGCGCAGAGATATGGATCAATAAAACATCATTGGTTATCGTTGATGTTTGAAGTCCTGTCTTGCCTTCTTGTGAAATTGCATAGCCACCTGTGTACTCGGTCTCCTCCTGGCCAACAGCACTGCCAAGTATTTGTAGATGCCAACTGGCCTATGACAGTTGGCGCCACGTGAGGAGAGAAGCATTGGAGAGAAGGCATGCAGGTGTTGAGGGAAAGCACAGTTGGTAGAACGGCCGATAGGATGATGTCAGTTTTCATAACGAAAGCAAAGGCACCCAAGCTGGAGAAACTCTTTCCCTACCGCCTATCTTTCTGCTTCGAGAATACATGGAATATTATTATCAGTCCGGTTTTATTTTCCCAGTTAGTGTTCTAGGTGATTTCCCAGTGGCCGAGGAAGAAAGCACAAGAAAACAATTGAGCCTAGTTGAGAAAGCGGCACATTGTTTCACGAGGGCTGTTGACTGTCTGTCAGCAGTGGTGCTTGGCAGCGGTGGCTCTGTGTTTACATAAGTGTTCCACGGGATGGAGTGAGCTGGTGGAAATGACGGCAGACTCACACTGAGAGTTTGACTGAGCAGGCCCATCTGCTGCAGGAGAACGTGCATGAGGATGGGGGCATTCCAGCACCACCCCCCCACCATCCACACACACACACACACACAAACACACACACACACACACACACACACACACACACACACACACACACACACACACACACACACACACACACACACACATGTAGACAGACACACATTCACACACACACACACACACACACACACACACACACACACACACATACATGAGGCTGCTTCGTGTGACAGAAGGAGGTTAGGGTCATGATCTGTGGACCATGCTGGCTCTAAAAAAAACTAGGCGACTATAGCTAAGTTGTTTGTTTTCTTCTCCTTAACGTCCAGCAAAAGTAGGTCTTGCCTTATAGACAAGAGGGATGCACAATATATATCGGTGCTGATAAATTATCGCACCGATAATGTGAAATTTCTATTTATCGGCTGATATTGGTATCTATACAGAAAGTTATTTAAGGGAAACTCCTTTGGATACCTTAAAGCATACAATTACATCAAGGCCATTCTACTATGTGCCTTTTGTCATTTCCGTGACTATAAAAGCCTTTATTTTTGTATTGAGTGATGCACTTTACTTTTAATAACCTGTATTTAATACAACATTGACACGTCTGATGTGACAGATTATGTCAAAGCATTTAATTTGAATTCTTAGGCAAAATGTTCTATAAAGCTAAATAAAGTATGTTGGTTAAGTTTTTTGATGTACTTTACTAGAAAAACAAATAAACATTTGAACAGTCAGACCCCCCCCCCCCCCCCCCCCATTTTTTCCCCAATTGTACTTGGCTAATTTCCACCTGCTGCCCCTGGTCGCTGCTCCACCCTCTCTGCCGATCTGGGGAGAGCTGTATACTAGCACCATGCATGCACATTTGCCAGCCGCTTCTTTTCACCTGACAGCGGGGAGCTTCACCGGCAGGACGTAGCACGTGGGAGGATCACGCTATTCCCACCAGTTCCCTTCCGCCCCGAACAGCGCTAGTGCAGCAACCAGGACACACATACCCCTAATCCGGCTACCCACCCCCAGACACAGCCAATTGTGCCTGTGTGGATGCCCGACCAAGCCGGAGGTACCCTCGTGTTGGTAGGCAGGGAATCTACCGCTACACTACCCAGTCCCAGACGCCCAGAACTGTTTGTTTTTGTTGTGTTCACACAATAGTGACGTCAATTAGATTTGGTTAGGTCAGAGCTAGGGGATATTAAATCATCTATCTTTGCTCACTACATCTTAGCCTTTCTTAGCCTCAGGTGTAAACTACAGGTTATGAACTTCCTTTTAAAATACAAAAACGTGAAATCGGTGATGTTATTGCCTCATCGGTATCGGTCATGAGAAGCAGGTAATTATTGGTTGTATCGACGGAAAAAAATCCATATCGTGCATCCCTAGACAATACTCATTTGCAGGTCTTGAAAGGACCAATAACTCAACATGTATGGAAATATTGTTGTTCATGTACACACTTTAAAATAATTATACATTTTATGTAGTTGTTGACTGACTGTTATATTTATGTGGTTAAGAAAAATTATAGTGAACATGACCCCTGATTTAGTCATTGCACAGTCACTATACAGCCCAAATGTATTAAATCCAAAGAGATCTGTAAGAGGTGTGATTTTTTTTTAATTGAAAAGTATAGTAACCATACAGACAATGAGATCTCCCTGTGACTTACAGGAAATGTACACCAGATACGTTACGGCTGCGTTGCGGATCCGGCAAAACTGCCGGATCGACGCCCATGTTAATTGATGGGCGAGACATGCGGTACGGAAGAATTACGCACCTGTTCTATTTTTGTCAGATCCCGCAAACGTCTGACAGATGACATGAGTGTGGGTCTGTTCACAGCCGTACCGGAGCCGTACCACATCTGTTCTGGAGGCGGTGTACATTAGCCCTTAGGCTACCAGTAAGAGGGAGCTGAGCAGTGCTGCTTCCCTGGAAGTCAGAGTTGAGATGGAAGTTGGGACCATACAACCCTCCCCCTCACCTCACCTCACATCACCATCGACGTAACGTGGAGAAAACCGGGCAATTTATTGCATTAATCACAGTGGATTAGCAAGTCGCATTGCTTAGTCATGCTCACAAAGCCCTTCATCAAAGACTCAGTTGCATTAGCGCTAGCCTGCTTTACACACACACACACACACACACACACACACACACAGTCACACACACAGTCACACACACACACACACACACACACACACACACACACACACACACACACACACACACACAGCTCAACTAAGCACACCACCCTGACCTGGGCCCCAACTCTCCTTTGACTTGGAAATCCAGCAGCAAGGAGAAATGCACGTAGTGTTCTTGTCGGTGAGAGATGGCTTCTACTCCCCTGGCTCCCACGCATACTGAGGGAGACTCTTCTTCTCTGTCTCTCTTCTCATAACAAACACAGAGGAGACTTTCACTGGAAAGTACTGTCAACAGACAACACAGCTCATTCTCATGCTCCCCTCCTGTTGCCTAAACATACACACTCCTCATATCGATGCCATGCTCAAGAGCAATTCACTTTTCCACGCTTTCACACATGGCCTGTCTTGGACTTGAACAAATCTGCTCCAGCATTACTGTCACACAGTTAACTAACAAATCTATCTTTCCCTCTGTCTTTTGGATCTGCAATTTTCTTTCTTTATAACAACCTTTGAATAGGAACATTTGAACCGAATGTGTTTGGATAATATGAATTTAAGTGTTGAATCTACTGTAGAGACTACTACACTATTTGGTTAAGGGCACCATAATGTATAATCAAAAGATGCTTTGCTCAAGCGTTTGGGTTACATTGGCCATGGTATGCTCTGAGTCTGGATTAATCCATTCCCCTGGCCTCCATATACCACAGCGTAGTCTACTTACTGTGAGTCTACTTACTGTGAGTCTACTATAATTCATTCTGCATAAGTTGCTAAATTAATCTATGTTGTTTTTGCAGGTGGAACCACAGGACAGAGTCTTGTCCACAAGTGAAGACTCCCTCCCTGGCCTCCAAGGGTCCAAAGCTGACCCTCCGTCCCTGATCCGGAGCCGTCCCCTTAGTGATATATACCCCTTCCAAAGTCCCGCTGAGAGGAGTGCAGTGCCATGCCTGCTGTCTGCTGGGTGTGTGGCCCAGCCGGTCACCTCGGGTCACTCTGACGAGAACAGGTTGAATGGCATCAACTGCTCTGCCTGGTCCAGTCCTGTTATAGGTCAACCAGAGGGAAAGCCCTACTCCTCAAGGATTATGAGGCTGTTTTCTAACCCGAGGAAGGGTCTTGTCCCTGGGCACAGTCCAAACACTGAGGGGGCCCCTTCAGTCCAAGGCACCCACAGTACCAGCGGTGCCCAGGCCTGGTCAGGTCTCTCTGGACTAGCTGTCATGGACTCCTTCAAAAAGCTCCGCTCCTCTGTGCTCCAGGGTATCCAGAGTAGAGGGGCAATGGGTCACGATGGAGAGTGTGGCTCTTTAGCCAGTAGGGAAACGGCTAATGGCATGGACATGTCCAATGTGGCCCTTGGCCCAGGTGATGCAACCAACTATTTTCAGAAGGAGTTTTCAAAAGGATACAATGTATCTAATAGAGTTTTTATTGGCCAAAAGTTGGCCACAATGAGCCAGTCTGGCTCAGATTATGAGGACTATGAGGATGAGGAAGCTGATGAAGCTGATGAAGCTGATGAAGGAGATGGTCTCCAGAGGAATACGCGGTTCTCAAGGAGTATCAGGAGAGCATATGGAGCAGGACGCATCTCTTTACTTGATGCGGGGCAGAGGAGACTAAAAGTAAGTAGCACAGAGGAAGCTGCGGATAGTCAGAAACCAGTCCTGGTCTCCAAGCTCAACGTCCATACAGAGGACATGAATGTGAACACAAATGTGAAGGTGCTGAGCAAAAGTGCAGATAACTTACACCTGTTCAAGACCCCTTTCACACGCAAACCCCCATCTCCCGGTCCTCCTTCCCCCCAGCCAGACTCCCCAAGGACTAGCAGGACGAACGGAACACCAAGCATCCAAAGGACAGCCAGCGCCTCATCAGTGGACCTTCGGGGCCGCAGCACCAGTCGCTGGAAGAGCCCCCTGAAGGCCAAGGACCACATGCTGAAGCTAGTAGGCAGCATGACTGACCTGAGTGTCCGGCACAGAAACAGTCCCTCTCCCAGCCCTGCCCTTCCCTCTCCTCTGTCACCCCTGAGCCGTCTCCATGACGATTACTCCCGCCGTGTGCCTTGCCTGCCAGCCGGTGAGCGTCAGCGCCGGCCCTCACCCACCAGAGCCCGAGTCACAGGAGAGAACACAGAGAGAACAGAGGCGCCCATTGAACACACCCCCATGATCCATCCACAGCCTGAATCTGAAGCCAACCCCGTCCAACACCAGGCCCTTATCAGCCCAGTGTCTCTGGAGCCCTCAGAGCGCCTGGAGCAGACTTCGCCTGGTACCTCTTCTGATTGTGAATCACTAGATGTGACCACAGCGAGTGGTGATACCCAGAAAGCAGGATTGGATTCGCCTCCACTCAGCCCAGGGGAGCCTCCAGGAAGCCAAGAAGAGACCGAGGTCAACTCACCACCAGATGAGGTAAGGCAATAATTGCAGTCAGGTGAATGAATGTGTTTATTGTCCATTAGGATTGATTGATTGATTGATTTATTAAGGTGTCATACACATTGCTGTGCCCAGCCCACATGGGCTTGCAGGACACACAGAGAATACAGCAGTCAGAACAATGTATAAAACAATACAATAAAAACGTCACAGCACCAATACATTCAAAACAACATAAGACGTGGAGCAACATATTGCTCAGACCCCCAAAAACAGATCCGTACATCATTCTCCAAACAAAATGTTTTGTCTTTGCTCCCAAGCCTGGCAGATAAAGTTTGCAGTGAAAAAGATACCTTTTTTAAAACATAGCTCGAGTTTCTCATAGTCGTCCAACTAAAAAAAAACAGCATAAATTGAAGACATTTTACTAAAAAGTACAACCCTTGCCTCATCATAAGCTGTACAGTAGAACAAGAAATGAATCTCGTTTTCAATTTCCTGTAGTTCACATACTAGACAAAGTCTATCTTCTTCAGGGATAGCTTTGAGTCTACCAGTTTCTAGTGCTAAGGGAAGAGTCCCCGAGCGTAACTGTGCACACAGAGATCTTTTTCGTCTGTTTAAGTCAAATTTCACATATGGTTCCACACAGTAACTATCTTTTATGAGGCGATAGGTTCTTAGTTTTGGTTTATGCCATAGGTCGGCAGACCATTTGTCTTTGTACAGCATAAACATGTTATTCATAGTCACACGTGTGTCACAGATTAACCTGTTATAAAAAATAAATTACAGATTGTTTGAGTAAAACCAGGCTTTCAATTCATTTGCCCATGGATGACCATGAGCAATGTCCCAGTTGAAGATCTTTTTAGTTAATCTCTGGTCAGACATTCTCACCAGTCTATTCCAGAGTCGGAGCATTTGAACTTTGTGTCTGATGTTTGGGGGCTCCCAACCCATATCACCACTAATGGCCAAAACTGGAGTGAGTTTATGGACTCCTAGAAAATATCGGATGGCTCTGTGATGATGATCAGGAAATGTGTTGTGTACATCATCATCGGTGGCAAACAATAACAGAAGACAAGGAAACCTGATCAACATCATCATCATCACATCACAACAAGACTAAAACCTTAACAAGACAAAACATACATGATTGGAAATGGAAATGGAGGTCAGAGGGAGGGGGCGGTGGCAGAGTCCTCGATTTAGGTCATTCTATTCTCCTGGCACATGTACAGAACAGCTGCCTCCACATGATAAGCCATCATCTCTTCTCTCAGCGTGAGGTAGAGCAGAGAAAGGTCAGAAGTCAATAGGTCAAAGTTTAAACAATTGGAACTTTGAGGCAGCGCAAGTCTTAGGTGCACGACGCCAAGTGTAGCGGTGCCGCATCTTTAGGAGGCACCGCTCTCCATGTAGGAAAACAACGAGACAGCGGGTCATGTGTGGGGGGCTTAAGTGTCCAGTGTGCAGCCAGTATCTGCTCCACCTTTTCCTCTGCTTATATAAGGTACATTATTACACTGCAGGTCAGGACGCATGTGACAAAGTAATGATCACATTAAATGAGGAAGTCATTTTTTTATGCAGCTGGTCTGTTTGATTACACGGCTTTTTCACAGCTCGATGCATGAAACGCACCACAGCTGAAAGAAAACAAAGGGGTGTCAAAATATAAATGTTAAGAGGCATCGCCATGCGGACATGGAATCGAATCGTTGACAGATGAATCGTTGAATCATTTATGTTTAAAATGTAAGTAAGTAAGTAATCTTTGTTTGTATAGCACTTCTCAAAACAAAGTTACAAAGTGCTTCACACAACAAGATAAGAGATTTTACATACTGAGGAATATAAAATAAATACCCCATAATAAAACCAAAAGGAACAATCAAATAATGCTGATAAAATAAACTCATTAAAACGACAATAAAAACGACAGTAAAACAATGAGAATATGCAGATAAAAACAAAAAAAAACAAAAAAACAAAAACAAAGAGATAGCATAATTAAGAGAAAGCTTGCCTGTAAAAATACGTTTTTAAGAAGAGATTTAAAAGAAACTACGGAGTTTGCTAGCCTGATAGCCTCGGGAAGGGAGTTCCACAGTTGCGGAGCACGAACCGCAAATGCCCGGTCTCCTTTTGAGACAAGGCGGGCTTTAGGAACTTTTAAAAAGGTTTGGCCGGAGGAGCGCAGGCAGCGGCTAGGCTCATATGGAGCTAATAAGTTTAAAATATAAGTGGGAGCCAAGCCATGTATGGCTTTAAATGTGATCAATAAAATCTTAAAATCACACCTAAATTTAACAGGAAGCCAATGAAGGGAGGCAAGGATGGGAGTGATGTGGTCATGTCTCTTTGTGTTTGTTAGGAGTCTAGCAGCTGCATTTTGTACGAGCTGGAGACGGGAGATGGATTTATGGCTGAGTCCTGAATAGAGAGAATATGTTGACATTCAGATTTTAAAGCACTTTCTAAAGAAAAAAGGGAGTTGATTTTTTTCTGACTGCTTGTATTAATTGATGGAAAAAGTAGCCATGTGCAGTAATATAGAAAATTGAGGATGTGATACGTGGAGCTGTATCGAGATGCATCGTGGAATCGAATCGAATCGTTGACAGATGAATTGTAATCGAATCGTGAGGTCAGTGAAGATTCAGAGCCCTATGAGAAGCACTTTTTTTGATCAGTGAACAGAAAAGAATAGAGGCGAGGGATTGGACATCATGATGTTTCAGAGGAGAAAAGTACACCCAAAGAAAAATGAGCCATCAAATCTTATCCTTATCATAGAGCAGAAGGATCATTAATGGGTGATGATGATTGAATGGCATTGACCCTTGTCTTAGGAAATGGAACATATCACTCCTCATAGTAGTGATTTTATGAAGTGATCTTTGAATCTGGCATGATTCCAACTTACTCAGATAAGTTTTCATGCAGACGTGCTACTTCATCAGTGCCATGCTGTTATGCTCAAAAAATGAGCTCTATGTGGTCCAAAGTCCCTACCGGTGTCACATAAATTCTGATCGTCTCATTGGTTCTCCTCCCTGCTATCCATCAAATGCCACCAACCCTTATGATTATTCACCCCCCCCTTCCGAGACCTGTCTGTGTTGTTTGCACTCACTTCTTAGTGATATAGTGACTTGTGCTGGAGCAGGGTCACATGCTGAAGCCAGCTGTGCTGTGCTACCAGGCACAGCCAAGGAGCACACTCACAGTTAATGATTAGGCTTTGTTTATGATTACTGGGCCTTGCGCAAAACGGCTCCATAGTCGTGTGTCTGCGGGCGGCGAGGCAGCTCTGACTTAAGTACTGCCCCTCCCCTCCTGTCCCCGCTCTCCCCCCACCCCCTTCCCTCTGGATGCAGCCCACTAGATCAAAGTCCAGCAGCGTGCACACTGACTGGGCCCAGGACAGAGAGCAACACCTCCAGGTAGACCGGAGCATAAACACAGCCTTATAGTGAAATAGGTTTTGATCACAGACTAGCGTTAATTTGATTGGACTGGTTGAAGATGGATGGGAGAAAGCAGATTTGTTCACACTAAAAACCCAAGAACCGGGCGCCGTTTACTGGACTCAAACCAATCTAGGTTCTTGGCCTTTGGGGGACACAGGCCTGTGTTTGTGTGTTTCACAATGGTGCTAGCCCACTGTGTGCCCTTCCAGTGTATATGCAGGAGACCGGACCCAGATCACGAAAACCAGGAGGTGAGGTTTGATAGCACTGGCTGACGAACCAACTTAAAACCGCACATTTCCAGATGAGTAACCATTAGCCAATATTTGACCATTCAGCATACAATACTTGCATACATACGTAGAGTATGATAACATTTAATTGAGGAATATTTGTGCTATTTCTGCTACTGTTCTTGTTTGAACTTGATAAGCGTAGCGGTTGATTGTGTTTCAATATGTGGGGCCAATCACTGTGAGAATACTTTCACAAGATAAATATGCCAGGTTTCAGAAGAGATTTCTACAGTGCAAAACGTTATTCAGATGAAACTTTATCTGCCTTCAAATCTGCTCCAAACAAGACAATTGTACCTACGTGGTACTTTTATGATATGTCCACTAACCATTTTGTTCGGTTTCTGATTAACAGATGTTCTTCCCAGCAGACAGTCTGTTCTACAGCCTGTGTACCAACCTCGAACATTGAACAGGGAAAGTCAATATCATTGCCCTGATTGACTTGTGAACTTTAACCTTTCCCTTTGACCCCTAGGCTAGATCGGATCAACAGGGGCGAGAGGCACTCCTGCGAGCAGAGGAGGGGTCTCCATCAGCCAGCAGCACCAATCCCCCCTCACCAACAAGCCTGTCTGAGTCACCCACATCGCCCCCCGATGCAGCCTCAGCTTCCACAGAAACGCCCTCTGTCAGCCCCAGGCGGAGGCCGGGACGAGCCAGACCTCGGCCAATCTCTGACTATGGGCAGCTTGTTTCCAGGAAGTACTCCATCCCTGATGAAGAAGCAGAGCTGCATCTTGAGGAAAGGACTACAAATGCAACCTCGCATAAAGATCACAGTAGCAAAGGCAGATGTCAGAACGGAGATAGCCCCGAGAGCTGCAGCATGAACGGGGACATTCAGAGCCGGAGGCAGCGGCCCATCTCAATGATAGGAGTTGTGGACCTGTTCCCTTCTGATGCTGAGGAGAAGGAGGACCGCCGTCCTTCGGTAAGACCAAACTCTCCTTTGGGAAACACTCATTTTGGTTATTTATTTCTAACCCCTATTTTGGAGGTGTAACTGAAAAGTCTGAATTGACTAGTTGAATGTTGATATAGGTTTATACTTTCCATCTATATAATCTGGAATTTTGTTTGTGTTGTTGTTTTGTTTTTCAAACAGTCAAGTGTTTAACTAAGCTTGGTTGCACGCGGATCTAATTACCTTTTGAAGAAATAATAATCCAAATAACTGTCCTGATTATAAGAAAACCGGTTAAACCGGTTATTTATGTATTCCATTAACACCTCCCTGCATTTCATTATGTGCTCAAAAATATGTCCTTTAAAATATGTGAAGGTCTATTTCAAGAAGGTGCAGGCCATGGATAAATATGTATATATATGTTTTTGATGTGACAGTGAGTCAACATGCAAGTGATGAATGCTTGAGAAACAAGGTTTTCCTAGCTCCCACGATGTTTTCTATTATACGCCCTGCAGCCCCTGTCGCGCCCGCCCATCCCGTCCCACCAGGTGCCCCCCTACCGAGGAGTGTCTGCCAGGTTTCGCCCCTCCACGCTCTCCCAAAGCACCCCCATTGGACTGGACCGCCTCGGGCGCCGCCGGCTCCACAGAGTGCTCAGCGGTGAGAACAGGGTCTTTGTGTGGAAGAGAGCGAGGGGAGACAAACAAGAGAGCACAAGTTTTGAGTTTGTGAGATAGTGAGATAGTGAGTCTGGGTATGTTAATGTGTGTTGGAAGGAAAACGCCGGTGCAGAAATGTGTGTGTATGCTGTGTCTGTGACTCTTCTTCTATCTTGTTAGAAAGTGAGTTGCGAGCCTCATACGCTCTTATACCTCTTTTTACCATTGCAGATGGAATGTCTGAGTGCTCGGCAACGCTTGATGACAGCGTGAGTGAGGAGGAGGGCAGCTTTGATGAGCTCAGTGAAGTCACTCCCTATCTGCAATCAGGGGTGGTGCTCTCTGTGCTCAACGAGGTGAGTCTGCAATCAGGGGTGGTGCTCTCTGTGCTCAACGAGGTGAGTCTGCACAGGGTGGTGCTCTCTGTGCTCAACGAGGTGAGTCTGCACAGGGTGGTGCTCTCTGTGCTCAACGAGGTGAGTCTGCACAGGACCATCTGCAATCAGGGGTGGTGGTCTCTGTGCTCAACGAGGTGAGTCTGCAATCAGGGGTGGTGCTCTCTGTGCTCAACGAGGTGAGTCTGCAATCAGGGGTGGTGCTCTCTGTGCTCAACGAGGTGAGTCTGTCTGCAATCAGGGGTGGTGCTCTCTGTGCTCAACGAGGTGAGTCTGTCTGCAATCAGGGGTGGTGGTCTCTGTGCTCAACGAGGTGAGTCTGCAATCAGGGGTGGTGCTCTCTGTGCTCAACGAGGTGAGTCTGTCTGCAATCAGGGGTGGTGCTCTCTGTGCTCAACGAGGTGAGTCTGTCTGCAATCAGGGGTGGTGCTCTCTGTGCTCAACGAGGTGAGTCTGTCTGCAATCAGGGGTGGTGCTCTCTGTGCTCAACGAGGTGAGTCTGTCTGCAATCAGGGGTGGTGCTCTCTGTGCTCAACGAGGTGAGTCTGTCTGCAATCAGGGGTGGTGCTCTCTGTGCTCAACGAGGTGAGTCTGTCTGCAATCAGGGGTGGTGCTCTCTGTGCTCAACGAGGTGAGTCTGTCTGCAATCAGGGGTGGTGCTCTCTGTGCTCAACGAGGTGAGTCTGCACAGGACCATTTTCACTCTCGGGCTGCAATACATTTGATCCACGAGGACGTCCTAACCCTGCACGTGTGTCTCATGTGAACAGCCAGGATAATTAGTTTTCGTGTGTGTTCGCATGATGTTTGGCAACAACTCAGCTCAGCTGAATAAACAACCTCTATAATGTCCAAAAGGTGGCCAAAAAGACATGGGCTTGCCCTGCATGTAATTCTATCTATTGTGTGTGTGTGTGTGTGTGTGTGTGTTCAATATAAATGTACTGTACTGCGGCCTTCTTCTAAAATGTTTGGGTCTGTAATATTTGCTGTACTCTAGATCCAAATAAAAGTATTTAAGTGTGTGTGTGTGTGTGTGTGTGTGTGTGTGTGTGTGTGTGTGTGTGTGTGTGTGTGTGTGTGTGTGTGTGTGTGTGTTGGACAGTGGATAAGCTCTGGCCACACGGTGTATGCTGAGGCGCTCTGGGACCATGTGACTATGGAGGAACAGGAGCTGGCCTTCAAGGCCGGGGATGTGATCCGCATCCTGGATGCATCTGACGCAGACTGGTGGTGGGGCAGAGGGGCTGACCGAGAAGCCTGGTTCCCCTCCAGCTTTGTGAGGGTAAGTAGACAACCTGACCTCTGTGTCTTATGCGTGTTTGCTCTCCAACGCCACAGAAAGGCCTGCAAACTGGCTTTGCTCCAAACAAGGCCCTGCTCGCCCTCTTAAGGCTGTGTGGAGGGGTTTGGACTTCAGAGGTTTCACTGGTTTCTGTGGTTACCAGTGCTGATGGACAGTTGAGTCTTAATTAGGCAGGCTGTGGTAACCATGGTGAGGTTATTTGATTGGCAGATGGGCGTCTGCTGTGTAATTGCTTGTCACTGCATCAGTGTTGACGAACAGGCACTGGTTAAACTTGCACATGGTGTAGTTACCATAGTGATGTGAAGTCGATTGTGGCTTTCATAGTTTAAGTGGTTATTTGCCTCCCTATACAAACCATTTTCATGTCTCCTATAGCCAATAATTGTGTTATTTTGCAGTTTCATCTACAAAAAAAATGGGAACCACATTTTTACAATACTTTCAGTCTTGCTTTTTAAACGTAATCCAAATAAATACTGTTTTTGGAAAACCAACCCTGACTAGAAGTTAGCGTTTAGCAAATGGACTCGATTTAGCAAATAGACTCGTGTGTGCTCACGTCTTATTTGAATGTAACTCAGGAGCTGCCATTGTGTTACAGGTGCGTGTGAACCAGGAGGACTCGAGTGGAGAAAGTGTGGAGAGTGTAGCGGACCAGGAAGATCCAGCCCCAAGAGACACACACAGTGCCCAGCACAAAGAGCAGATGAGAACCAACGTGGTCCAAGAGATCATGAACACTGAACGCATCTACATCAAGCACCTCAAAGACATCTGTGAGGTAAGAGCTGAACTGGACTATAACTGTTACTGTGGAGAACTCCTGCTGCCTGTGCAAATCAATCTCTAGAACTGTTTTTCCCCATCTTGCTGCTCTGTTTTATCTATAACCAGGATTTCTATGCAGATTTGGAAAGTATGGAAAAGTATTAAAAATGAAATTGATCATTTCCAGGTCTTGGGGATTTGCAAAAAAGGTCTGGAAAAGTCTGGTAAATGTTGTGGTTCAGGTCCGATACATAATCATCGCTTTTATGTTGTAGAGTCACTTTGAGTCCACAGCTTCTGTTGTGAAGAATAACGTTCATATAGAGGGATGCTCTTATTACCCAGCTGCTGTCAGCAATGGCATGCATTTGATCAAATACCGACCAAAATCGAATCCAGTCAAGAACACAGAGTCTGGGAAAAATATGGAATTTTAAAATGGAAATGGAGTTTGTGCTCCAGACAAAATCTTCAAAACAAATCAAGGTCTGATAAAGTATGGAATTTTGTCATTGAAAATGTGTAGCAACCCTGTATAACAGTCACACCTATACTCACTCACGCAACTCCCAAATTATGTCACTCCCACATTACAGTATTTGTAGTTTTAGAAATGATCAAAAACTCCATTTTAGATCAGCAGTCTTAAAGGTTTCTTGTCCTAGAATGCACAACTCAACCCTCAGGCACCTCCTGTTGGCCAGCATTTGAACTGTTTCCCTCATAATAATAATAATATACTGGTTTTGTGTTTCTTCCAGGGTTACATCCGCCAGTGTCGTAAACACCCAGACATGTTCACCGAGTTGCAATTGAAGACCATCTTCAGCAACATAGAAGATATCTACAGGTTCCACAGGCAGTTTCTCCGAGAGCTGGAGAAGAAGTACAACAAAGACCAGCCACATCTCAGTGAAATTGGTTCTTGCTTTCTCTTGCAGGTAATGGGGCCCACACAAATAGCACAATCTTCCTGGGTCACGCTTTCCCACTCATTTGCCTTTTTGTTCCTATGCTTGTCTTATATAAGTTGGTTCAATCTTGTTCATTGATTGTGTTTAGTTACAGTAGATCTAGCTGGACACATTCTCTGTAAAGTCCTCTGAGACTTGCTTCTGAATTAGGGCTATACATAAACAAACAGATAATCACTCATTTAATACAATTTAATCTCCATTTAATATATCTTTCTTTTTCCTAAGGGGGAGGGCTTCTCCATCTACTCAGACTACTGTAACACCCACCCAGCAGCCAGCGCCGAGCTCCATCGCCTGATGAAGCTGGGGCGATATAAGCACTTCTTTGAGGCCTGCCGGCTCCTCCAGCAGATGATCGACATTTCCATCGCTGGCTTCCTGCTCACACCCGTCCAGAAGATCTGTAAATACCCCCTGCAGCTGGGAGAACTGCTCAAGTACACGCCCAAGGACCACAGGTAGCCCGCGACTAATCCCTTATACGCTCTATACTCTTCCACTGCGCTGCTTGTATATTTTCAGCCTCTTTTATTTCACTGTTTACATTCTTTGTTGCACGCACACATTGAGCAGGACCCTCACTCAACCCCAGCCTGCATACGCACCTTGCAACCTCCTCTGTACAGTATTTATTTAGCATGAATCCTTATACACACTCTCACTGATTGCAGCGACTACAGCGGGGTGAGCAATGCGTATGAGGCTATGAAGAATGTGGCCAGTCTGATTAATGAGAGGAAGAGAAGGCTAGAGAGCATCGACGCCATCGCTCACTGGCAGGTCTCCATTCTCCACTGGGAGGTGATGACGAGCATCAAATATTCCTCCAAATGTTTTAACACTGGCTTCACATTACGAGCAGTCTTGTATATCTTACCAGCTTTAGCTAATGAGGGTTGAATTATAAATCATAAATCGTTGACAGTGCATGTGTGCTGTGCGTGTATTGCTGCAGGGGGCTGATGTTCTGGAACGCAGCTCTGAGCTGATCCACTCCGGCGAACTGACCCGGATCGTGCGGCCGGGCAAGACTCAGCAGCGCAGCTTCTTCCTGTTTGACCACCAGTTGGTCTTCTGCAAAAAAGACGTCCTGCGCAGAGACCTGCTCCACTACCGTGGACGGCTGGATATGGACCAGACCGAGGTGGTGGAGCTGCCCGACGGGCGGGACCCGGATCTGGGCCTGACCCTGAAGAATGCTCTGCGCCTGCGCCACACCTCCACTCTGGAGAGTGTGTGTGTGCTCTGCTGCAGGAAGGCCCAAGACAAGCAGAGGTGGTTAGAGGCGTTTGCCAGGGAGACACGCAGGGTCCAGGAGGATCAAGAGATGGGTGAGTAATACTGTCTGCCTGCTTTCACTCATGACCTGTGAAATCAAATCAAACGGCTCCATAAGGATATGTAGGAACTATTTTGAACTGAAGAAGTGTTTGTGTCTCTTCCCGCATGGCAGGAATCGAGATCAGTGACGAGCAAAGAAAACAGGCTATTTTTAATGCCAGAAAAGCCAAACAAGGGAAGATAAAAAGTAAAGAAAATATTTTCTTTTTCATGCAATTCATTTTATATTTATTTTATTTAAAAAACATTTTTTAATTTGCTACTCTCTCTCTTCCTTTTAGCCATTGGTTACTCTGGTTCTGTCCCACCCCACCACCAAAACCTTCACCCCCTTCACCAGCGTCATGTTACCGTTCCAACCAGTGTGCCTCAGCAGCAGGTGTTCTCATTGGCCGAGCCCCCTAAGCGAAAGCCTTCCCACCTGTGGTACGCCATCACCCACAACACCTTTTTCAGGAAATGAAGGCTCCTCCCCCTCATCCTCTTCCTCTCCTTGAATGTTTAGATCACAAGCAAACTCAAAGAACACTTTATTTTTTATTTTATTTTTCCTTCCCAGAACCTACCTGTGAATGTACTGTCTGTTTTTCTGTGTGTGTGTGTGTGTGTGTGTGTGTGTGCCTCATGTATGTCTCTTGATGTACTGTATATGTTTTTGTTGAATGTTGAGCTCCAGTGCCTACAATTTGGGATGGGCATCCCAAAAGTGTTAAAATACTGACTCCCTCCTTTTTGTTGGTGTGTTAAAGATGCTGCTTACACCCCCCACCCCACCCCCGTGTCTTATAAATTCCAGCTGAAAGTTTTTTTGTGTTAATTATGAAATTATGACAACGATGTATCGTCTGCTTTTAAGTTGACGACGTACTTACATGGTTTTAGTTGATTTCACAAAGGCTGGACCCTTTTTTGAGTTGTACTGCGCAAGTCTTGTCAGCTCTGAGCACAAAGCATCCAGAGGACAAGTCCGCTGACACACTCACCCCACCCTGTTAACACTGTAAATAAAACTCTTGTACAAAAGTACCCAATGAGAATGGTGTCGTTTGAAAGTATTCATTTCAAGTGTTTGTTGAAAATGCTGCTATAAACAGTGCTTTCTTTCTTGCGGTTGCTGAGCAGCTAGGCTTTTTTTGGGCCATGTTGAATATTAGTTCATTTGAATTTGATGAATGAGGGAGATAAAAGTTAATGAATGAAACCTTAGCCACAGGACTGATGGAGGGACGTCGCCATCAGCAAGGTCCTCGGTTCCACAGGCTCGCCTGTGCTGAAGGATCTGGTTTCACGCACCTGTCGGCTGGGATGGGATGCACCTCGGCTCGGGCACAGTGTCCTGTATGGCTGTACACCAGAGCCTCTTTTCTGTGTGTGCTGCTGTTTTCATACACCAGTTTTTAATCTGAGGGGAACAGGATGTGGCTGCTAACTGCCTGAAAGGAGGAATCAGATGAAACAGAGTTGAGGGGATGCCTGTGTCATGGGCACAGAGCACGTGGAGAACGAACATGCGAGTGGCGATGAAGATGCGTCTCGACTGGACACTGCCAGTGTAAGTAAAATATATTCCCATAAACCTTGTTAGTTTGCCAACACCAGGGTGACTGAAACTAAAACAATCAGAATTGGTTGGGTTTTAGAACGGTTTGTCCAGTTGAAACCATGGAGGTTTGTAGAAGTCCCCACTCATATTAATGTGTGTCGGGGATAGTTATGAAAGTTGTTTCACTGAACATGCATTGTGTAACGATGAATAAAGTAGTTTTGTTTTTCTTTGTGAATACATACGGTCTCACAATCTCATGGATTAAGTGCCACGTATGGGATGACACTGAATGAATAATGGATTGGTAACTCAATGAGTGAGTACTGGATCTGATCGAGTCACTGTTGCTCCCCGGCTTTCCGCTACAAGTGAGCAGAGATGGAGCAAAGTTGCTAACGGTAACATTAAACATGATCCACTGGCAGCCCAAATACCAAATGTGACGTTTTCCCACTTAGACTCGGACATCTTTATCGTCCGCTCGTGTGGAAATTCGTCTTTGGCTTCACAGACATGTGAAGGCTACTGGCTACAGTACATACACCGAAGAACTTCACAGACAGGCGTACACTTCAAACCTTCCTCTGCCATGGGTGGGTTAGAATACATCAGATGAGATCAAGATCAACGCATAAGTGGGCCTGTAATAGTAAACGGTTGAGCTGAAAGCACTAAAATAAAATTTTACTTTAACATTATTGCCGTCGCAACCGTTCTGTGAAGCACTTCTGCTTGACTTCCCTTCCCCCGTGCATGCCATGACATATGACCTATGTATCTTGATATCCATTTGGTCACCCAGGTGTCTCTGTGCACTGCACTTGGAGACATTGGCTTTGATTGGTTGATTAGCATACTGTAATGTACACTAGCTGACACGGATGATGGAGAGCGATACGAGAAGACTGCTGGTTTCATTACCCTTGTTATGCCCTCTTGACTCCAGCAAGTTATCCAACCTACATAGGGTCCTCAAATAGAGCCAGATGCATGCTGGGTGCCCCTAGGAAGCCGACATTTTCTGACAACCCCCCCTTGTCCCAGCGCTGAATCCCCAGGGATTTGATATGCTTGGTTCGGGGACCTATTAGAGAGACACTTCTGTCCGTATCGCTTGAGCGTCATTAACCACATTCCTTCTAGAATCAGCAGAGGATTGAACCGGCCACTCGAAAGGGCAAAAGAAATTGATTGTCAGCGTTCTGTGGCGCTGGTGTTTTCTATCAGAGCTGGCTTGTGTCGCCCCCTGTAGGTTGCAGATGTGTCTGTGGAGGTGGCCACAGTGGACCACACGCTGCAGAAGCTGTGCAGGAAGTACAGCAGGCAGAGACGGAGGTCCTGGATCTGCAGGTTCAAGGCGTTGTGGCCTCCTCCTTGGAACCTCCAGCACCTAGCGATCATCATCACATTGGTGGCCTTCGTGGTTGTGACCATCATGTGGTCGCTGCTGTGGGTATTCATATGTAAGTGTATGACACAGATACTTCACCCAAATCGAGTAAATTCATTCCCACCCTTGAACACAATAGCAATGCTACTGTTTTTGATATGTGTTGTCCTGCCTTTTAATACTTTCATGACTTTATTATGATTTCTTTCCCACACTTTCTTTGATGTACTGCATATCTCACAAATCACACGCACAATTCTGAATGCTTTGACAATGACAATAACTATAACGGGGAGTATATCCGTGTTGAGTTGATGGGCAGGTGCTTTATTCAATACATTTACATTGCTTGAACACTGCACAGTGGTTTGATATACCTTGTGTATGTTTATCAGGCCATTTACTTCTTTGTCAGTTCGCAGGGAAAGCAGCAGTGGAGTGTATTTTGCCGGGAGGTTCCGTGTTGCCAACGTGGAGTTTATCCCAGAGTACCGCCAGGCAGAGTCCAATGAGTTTGTGTCTATGGCAAGCAAAATACAACATGTGGTATGTACTGGTGTAACCCACATGAAGGTTAATAATCATTAGACTTTCGAAAGAATTAGTGTGAATGTTAAAGGGATACTCCACTTTTTTGGGAGTTTAGCTAAATTGCCACATCCCCCCCCCACATAATCAAGATACATCATGCCTTACCGGCACTGTCCACGCAGTTTACAGTGAGCTACAGTCGTGAAGTTAGTATCATCATTATCATCATAGAATGGAGGGTAATTGTACAGCTGTTCCTAAATGCACATAATCAGTATTTTTGGAAGGAAAAGAGGTAGCCAGCACTACTTTTAAAAAATGGCCGCCGACCTCTTTTCCTTCCAAAAATACAGATTATGTGCATTTTGGATTAATATTTCATTGTGTGTTGAGTACCCGAAGCCCAAGTATTTTGCCGCCATATGCGATGTGTGTTTTGGCAGATTTTTAACAGCTGTACCATTACCCTCCATTCTATGGCGATACTAACTAACTTCACGACTGTAGCTCACTGTAAACTGCGCGGACAGTGCCGGTAAGGCATGGTGTACGTATCTTGGTTATGTGGGGGGGATGTGGCAAATGAGCTAAACTCCCGACAAAGTGGAGTATCCCTTTAAGGTTATTAATCATTAGACTTTCGAGAGGATTACTGTGAATGTTAATGGTTTTGATGCTATGCTCGTTGTCATTCGCTGGTGTGCCACAGGTGAGCAATGTATACAAAGTGTCCTCAGTGGCCAGACTCTACAAGCATGCCGTCATTTCAGACCTCAGGTATAGTGTCCTGTCACTCAAACTCACAATGTATAGCAAAATCATAAACCAGTGTAACCAGTTCAGTCCTCACTACTTTCTACTAATTCCAGCACCTGCATTCCCCCCCCATCAAAATACAAGCAAACTACTCATTCACAGCTGGTGATCACTGAGCAACACACCTAAATAAGCTGCTATATAGATGGATGTTTCAGCTGTGGTCTGTCCTCACCCAGTAACCACAACCAGGGCGGTGTGATGGTGCATTTCTGGATGGTGTTTATGGTCCCTCATCTGAAGAGCTCAGCGGTGTGCGAGGACTGTATACAAGCCATCCTCAGAGACTCTGTCCTCACCAGTGCAAAGAACAGGTCCTCTGTAGGCTACTTACTGGGCCTGCCGGTCGATATCGACTCCATCCTCATCAATGGTGCGTCTGTGTGTCCATCATACATGTTTTATCACTATCAGTGTGTAGTCATCGAGTGATTGACTGTTTTGTCCTCCCACAGCTGCTCAGCGCTCAGATTACACATCAACTGCAGTGGGTGAGTTAAATAACTTCAATCAAAAGTTATAAAGCATGTGACCACTCTATACTGTTACCCCCCCCCCCCCCCCCCATATTTTAAAATGTGTAAAAGTATCTGTAATGTCTGAATCTGTAGACACCTATGTGTCACACTGTTGTGTGACCCTGTGTTTGTATTAATGGTCTCTCTTCATCCAGGCTCACAGTGTGTAGATAAGCTGTATGCCAACCTTCCCGGGGCGACGGTCCCTTTAAACGTCTACTCATCGTGGGCTGGCGTGAGTTGCCATGTAAAGCTCACTTCCATCCCCGGCTCTCTGATCCGCTTGACTATCTCCTCGTTCCTTATTGAGCCCAGTGACTGTGTGAGTGATGCCCTTACTGTGTATGATGCACTGCTGCCCATGAGAGGGCGCACTCTCCTCAGGTGAGTCTGTGCGAAAGGTGAGCTCAAAGTCTCTGAAAATACCCTTTTTCCTAAAGCTGTAATCAGCCTCACAAGCTGTCCATTGCATAGATCAACATCAGTCAAATAATGTCTCTGTTTTTAGAAGGGACCATCGCCTCCAAAAGCTGTTCTATTGTGTCACATAGCTGCTTGCAATATGGGACAAAGACTGGTGTTTTGGGTAACAAGTAGGCCAAGGTGATTTTTCAGTTTTTACAGATTGAAAGTGCAGATTGTAACTTTCAAATGACTTAAACCTTAAAATAGTTGAAAAAGATATGATTAATTGAATGTTTGTACTCCAAGGGAACATTCAGAGAAAACTCCCCCTGAAAGTTGCTGAACAAGCTTTGTTTGCCCTGAACTAGTCTCGGCTCCCAGACGTTTGGTGAGCTGCGCCACCAAACGTCTGGGAATTTCACTGTCAGAAACTGTCTGTCAGAGCCCGGTGAGAACGGCCGGCAGCAGACACGCCAACATTTATTATTAGAATTTTATTTGGTAGCGGCAATGCCATTTATCATAGTTCCAATATAGAGCAAGACACTGATGTGCTGCAAAGAGAGTTTATACCTGTTGTTTATTTTACAAAAAAATTTCCTACCCGGAAGTGGTCCGCTTGCTACTGTGAGTCATCAGCAGGCTCTGTAACGTTAGCCTCGGGAGTCGGGCATATCGCTGGGGGAAAGACCTCTAGCCGCCGGGGCCGGATGAAACACGCCCTATTAACAGGTTATGTTTGTTTCTAAGTGATTAATATGTTTCTCCGCAAACGCGGCGATGTTTTGCGAGACACTGGTTCTGCATGAGCATCACTGCCCCCAGAAAGCAGGCCCGCCCACAACACTCATGATTGGTTCTCCGATGCAAGGCTTCCAACAGCGCCACCTAACGTTATGCAAAGATTTAAATAGTAATATTCTCAGTCTTACAGGAGTGAAACGGATTAAGACTGAGGGCTGAGTCTAGCCCTGAACAAGCTTAGTTTATATTTAGTGATCCTAAAACTGTTGTTTGTTGCATTATGTTCTTGAAAATCTAATGTGAAAAAATAAGTCTTTTTCGTTTTTCTTTTTCTTTTAACTACAACCTTTTCTCTTGATTTGTGCGATTTCATGGTTGCCTACTTGTTACCCCTATCATCAGACCATGTCACATATGTCACTGGTTGTCTCTGTCCTCTAAAATACAAACCACATGCAAGTGTGACCCTGTCCTGCAGGGTGTGTGAGTCATATGCTGAAGTGTGGCCCTGTGCTGCAGGGTGTGTGAGTCATATGCTGAAGTGTGGTCCTGTGCTGCAGGGTGTGTGAGTCATATGCTGAAGTGTGACCCTGTCCTGCAGGGTGTGTGAGTCATATGCTGAAGTGTGGCCCTGTGCTGCAGGGTGTGTGAGTCATATGCTGAAGTGTGGTCCTGTGCTGCAGGGTGTGTGAGTCATATGCTGAAGTGTGGCCCTGTGCTACAGGGTGTGTGAGTCATATGCTGAAGTGTGACCCTGTCCTGCAGGGTGTGTGAGTCATATGCTGAAGTGTGGCCCTGTGCTGCAGGGTGTGTGAGTCATATGCTGAAGTGTGGTCCTGTGCTGCAGGGTGTGTGAGTCATATGCTGAAGTGTGGCCCTGTCCTGCAGGGTGTGTGAGTCATATATGCTGAAGTGTGACCCTGTGCTGCAGGGTGTGTGAGTCATATGCTGAAGTGTGGCCCTGTGTTGCAGGGTGTGTGAGTCATATGCTGAAGTGTGGCCCTGTGCTGCAGGGTGTGTGAGTCATATGCTGAAGTGTGGCCCTGTGCTGCAGGGTGTGTGAGTCATATGCTGAAGTGTGGCCCTGTGCTGCAGGGTGTGTGAGTCATATGCTGAAGTGTGGCCCTGTGCTGCAGAGTGTGTGAGTCATATGCTGAAGTGTGGCCCTGTGCTGCAGAGTGTGTGAGTCATATGCTGAAGTGTGGCCCTGTGCTGCAGGGTGTGTGAGTCATATGCTGAAGTGTGGCCCTGTGCTGCAGGGTATGTGTGTCATATGGTGAAGTGTGGCCCTGGGCTGCAGGGTGTGTGAGTCATATGCTGAAGTGTAGCCCTGTGCTGCAGGGTATGTGAGTCATATGCTGAAGTGTGGTCCTGTGCTGCAGGGTATGTGAATCATATGCTGAAGTGTGGCCCTGTGCTGCAGGGTGTGTGAGCCGGTGTCCAGCTCCTTCTCTCTGGTGTCTACCTCCAATGTCATGTTGCTGGCCTTCAGAATGACTCACGGCAACAAGAGCTTCAGAGGACATTTTCACGCCATCACCGACGAAAGTGAGACACGTTTACTTGGTTATCTGAAAAGCAACCGTGCTGGTTTAACTCACAAGCATTACTGCGTTGGTTAGAGGTGAAAATAAGCATAGCGTGAACATTCCCTGTGTCTGTCCCTCTCTCTGCCTACAGTGTGTGTGTCTCAAATTGAGACCGAGATACAACCTGGCTTCACCGGTCACATCTACAGCCCCTTCCACCCCAGCCTGCTCCCCCCTCACAGCTACTGCACCTGGAGTTTTCAGGTAGTACACATACATGCACGCACGCACACACACACACACACACACACACACACACACACACACACACACACACACACACACACACACACACACACACACACTAGCACACACTAGCACACACTCCTTGTTTGCAAGAGGAAGTAAGAAATACATTTTGTTTACTGTTACTGTACCTTACCTAATGATTTATGTCCCTCCCACCCCACTGTGGATGTCTTTCTTCATTCTATAATGATATTATTACAGACCCCTCATGAGGATTTAGGAGTGGCACTGAAGTTCCAGAACTACGTGCTGAAACCAAAGGACATGAAGAGCTGTGAACACGGCTGGTGGAAGGTCAATGAGATCATGTATGTGTGTGTACCCACGTATGTTCAGCTATATTTATATACTGTATGTTCAAGTATATGGACAGTTGGGGCGTCCGGGTAGTGCAGCTGTGGATTCCCTGCCTACCAACACGAGGGTCGCAGGTTCAAGCCCCTGTGTTGCCTCCGGCTTGGTCAGGCATCCATACAGGCACAATTGGCCTTGTCTGCGGGTGGGAAGCCGGATTAAGGGTTTGTCTCCTGGTCGCTGCACTAGCGCCCTCCTCTGGTCGATCGGGGTGCCTGTTCGGTGGGGAGGGGAACTGGGGGGAATAGGGTGATCCTCCAATGTGAAACTCCTCGCTGTCAAGTGAAAAGAAGCGGCTGGCAACTGCACATGTATCGGAGGAAGCATGTGCTAGTCTACGACTCTCCCCAGATCGGCAGAGGGGGTGGAGCAACAATCGGGACACCCTAACAGGGAATTGGCCAAGTACAATTGGGGATCCGGAAGATACATTTTTTTTATTTAAAAAAAAGTATATCGACAATTTGTTACAGAATGCTATACATCTATTTTGGATACAATTTGCAAGTACTGCTACATGAAATTCATCTGTCAATATTTCAAAAACATTCTTTTATCCTCAAGAACATGCTCAGTTACTTTGTAAGCCATCACCTTAATAATAATTACAGAAGAGGATTTGTGAAAATATTCTGAGTTCTGAAAATAAAGTCAGAATTCTAACTTCTGACTTTACTCTCAGAATTCTGAGATTGATCTCAGAACTCCTCTTCTGCCCATAATGTACTTTACTTTTATGACAGCAAACATTTGGACATTATTGGCCTCTCGGCCTTCTTCAGGGCATGCCCTGAAGAAGGCCGAGAGGCCGAAACGTTGGCATTTTTTGTGACATGGCCAAATAAATTGGTGAAATTGAGAGCTCCTTTGTCCTGAAGTTTTGTGAGTGCTACCTTGTGCCATTGGTACTTTATGCTTCAAACTTGATGTTGGTTTAGCACCACCAAAAACCACCGGGAAGGCGCATCCTTTCAAGAACCAAATTTGGACATTATGTAGTAGCCAATACATATTTTTGGGGCCGGTGTGCAGCATGCACAGCAGGGCCCTTACATTCCACTCAGTCGCCGCTCTCCGCATTTGAGCACGGATTCAGGCGATGTAATGTCTTTCCACTTTCCAGTCCGGTAGGTGGCGGTAATGCACCTCTGGCTAATATTGTGGCTAGCTCGTTACAAGGAGGACGCTGCGGCATTAAAGTTGAGAGCCTGTGTCCCAGTTCACTTGAAGGCAACACATCGTTGCCTTGAACCAATGGTGACTGGTGAAAAGTGAAAAAAAGCTATCTCTGACTGCTTCATGTGTGGGCGTGCCGACTTTCCCCCCTTCCCTCTCTGCTCGATCTATGGCCAGTCCTTCAGTCCTCCGCAGCAGCCCGACACACAGGACAGACACAGCGAAAATGGCAGCGGCTTTCTTCTGAGTCTTGCAAGCCGCCCAATGCTTGTAGAAAAAGCAGATGCACGAAGCGAAATATGGAAATTAGGGCTGGCACGGATCACGGATAATCCGTGACCCGTACGGATCAGCCCCCACGGTTCGGAACCCCCCCCCCCCCCCCCCCCCCTTTCGTTTCATTTAACACTTTCAGTGCCACGGCCCTTGGGCAAAAGGTTGCTTGCTGTGCCACATAGGCCGCAATGCATTTTAAAACAGTCATATCATTTCTTTAATAATTACTATGTAAACACTGAACACGCACAAATAACGATGAGACTCTCTTCTATCACCTGCAAAAAAAAGTTTATTGATCCCATTTTCCGTTCTTTAGTTATGAGCCGGAGAAGATAGCTTGATTAGACCAAAAACATCCCTTTTTTTCTACGAGCTGAGATAACGACCCTTTTGTGAAAGGAAGCATTTCAAGCACATCATTGACTCATTGCTAATATTTTCTGATGTAATGCTGCAGCTGCCTGCGGGTCTGTTGTATGCTGTAGTGTCCTGCGTGCCCCACCTCCCCCCCTCCTCCTCCCCCCCCCCGTTGTGGGAGGAGTAGCTCTCTGCTCTGCTCTGCTGTGAATGCGTTTGCTCTCTGCGTGTGCTCAGCAGTGAAAAGTCCGCTAGTCCAGCTTTTTTACACCCGCGTGTATGTCACCATGCTTCCAGTTGAGAACTCCACGGCTGATTATGCGAATGCAGCGAATGCAGCGGACACGAGGTGCTCAATTGTGACAGCAGATTGGCTGCTGCAGGGGCACAGCTACGTTATGCTTCAATGAAGCAGCTGCATACGGACGGATGCGATGCGATTTCCTCTTCCCAAACGACTTCTTCTGTGTGTTTTACTCTATGGTTTTACTCCACTTTCTCTCATCTGGAGTGCGCTGTCGCCACCTAAGGGTTCTGTAAAATAGGTTAGACACATTCAATAGCTATCATATTGTAAGAGGCGATGTAAGAGGCATAGATCGACACCCCCCCGTCAAAAAAACAATTTCGAGTTACTGACGCCATTTGGCGTCGCTGGCACTCTACGGTAAATTTCTCTTGACGCCATATGGCGTCGCTGGCACTGAATGTGTTAACGTTTAACGTTAGTGTATGTGAACGCCCAGCGCAGCCAGACACAGACAGGCATAATCATGGCAAGCACAAGTGAGCTTCCTCATCCCTTGTCGCTGCTGTAAAGTATGTCTGAAGGCTGTGGCTAGTGGCTACTAAAGACAGCGTCACACAAACTTATTTCAACACCTCTGAAAAAGCACAGGAATGCGATCAGCGTGTTGCGCGCTGCACAAGATAACGAGAGCCACAACACACACACACACACACACACACACACACACACACACGCGCGCACACGTTTCACAAACACATTATCACCGGATGGTGAAATGTTGCCTTAGGACACATAACAACAAAACAACACGTGGGGCCACTGAGTAGCTTAACGTAGCATCAACGTTATATTTCCAGACTGACCTGCGGTCTGGTCTGTAGGTCTGTACCCGTGTCATGTGACTGGTGCAAGCAACAGCCACGAAGTTAGGCATAGCAGTGCCACCTAAAACAGGAAGTTGGGTCGTTCTGCCTTCAGAGTAAAAGCATACATTGTGTCACATATTTTTTGAGCTGTGCAGGGCAACAAATGGTTAGAGAATTATAATAGTATTAAAAAAATCTAATCGAAAATCTAATTTTGAGAGAAAAAATCTGATATATATATTTTTTTGCTGATCCGAAAAATCCGTGATCCGTGGCTCAAAATCCGTCACGCGATCCGATCCGTGGGTTTTCTGATCCGTGCCAGCCCTAATTAATATACCACATAATAAGCCTACATTTCAATAGCCTACATTTATGTGTGAAAATAATATATATTACTAGATTAACCATAAATCTGGCACTTCATGTTAATGAAGCTTAAACCCAGGATTATTAACCCACATAGGCTACACTACAGCACAGGCACACTACAGCTGATGTGCACTAAAGTAGACTGAACACAAATGACTCAATACACCTTGGCAGAGTTCTGCACTTTACTGAGCACACCGGCCCTATGCCAGGTTTCGACCTGGCCTTGTTTTAAATGTTGGATATCTGATTTAGGAATGAAAGAATTCCTGCTATATTAATTTGTGCATGCACCTATTAATCCCATATCAACATCCTCTGACAGCCTCTTTGAGTAACTGATGGTCTGTTGGTGGTTGATTTCCTTCCACAGTTTCTGTGGGAGCTACGTTGGTCACTCCACAGTGTTTCGGATCGCTGACCACCAGCCTGAGGTGGAGTTTCGCTGCAGCTCGCGGAACTCGGACCAGCCTTTCCAGGCCTCCTACAGCAGCTACAATATCAGCCAGCGTAAGCACCACAGGCCAGAGCAGCACGTGTCATTATAACAGCCCGGATATACAGTACTATAGGAAATGACAACGATGCATGTGTATTTCAGTATATTTAGATGGGAGTTTATTTGTCTAATTGAAGTACATCTCACACACAAAATCACAACGTACTTTACATAGACTAGAAAAAAAAGAGAATTGTTGAAAAAATAAAAATAAAAACCTATACATACTAGACATTTTAAAAATAGATACTATTCCAGCAAATACTATGTATATTTAGAATTCGTCATTCTGCTGTGACTCTGTGAGTACATAAAAGAGCCACAGTTGACTTTTACTCAATTATATTTTTAAACAAATGTCAACAAGTAGCAGTTAAATTTGAGTACTCTTTCCACCCCTGGGTTTTTGAACCCATTCTGTCTCTATTTTATCTTGATTCCCAATTCTAATTAGTTCTTTCAACTGTGATCTCTTTACATATTGAACCACCCTCACTTCCTAGAGTGTCTCCTTCTTGCCTTTTCCCTATCACATTCCCATCCTGACCTCTGCCCCATCCATGCCATGTGTGTGTGTCCAGCCTGTCCAGAGGGTCAGTTCCTGTGCTCCACAGGACTCTGTGTGGAGAAGAGTCGGCGCTGTGACGGCTTGGATGACTGCCAGGATGAGAGTGATGAGGTCTTCTGCTGTACGTTGACTTACATCCGTACTTAAATACAACTTACAGTAACACACACTTTCATGACTAAGATCTGTGCCACTACCAAACGGGTACCGCTGATAAATGGCATTGTAGTAAAAACGCTGTATAGACGGTTTTAACTTGACAACATAAACATTCTAAATTGCCCCTAGCTCACGTCCTGTAGTGTTTGCTAATACAATAGCTGACGTGAAATAAGCGGGGGTTTCAAACTGTTCCCAAACAAACACAATTCTGTGAAAACCGTCTATTAGTGATGATGTGTTCTTATTATATTTAGTTGTATAATTACTAATTGCATTGAAGATCTTTTGCCATGTTGAAAACATTTATAGCGAGGCCCATGAAGAACTGTGGTGGCAGTAGTCCTCTGCACCCTTTTTATGTATGCAACGGAGTGGCAGACTGCAGTAACGGGAGAGATGAAATCAACTGCACTCAAGGTATGTTTTTTACCGTTTCTTACATAAATATGTCTGTCTTCTGTATGCAAAGTCATTACTCTTTAGTAATTACAATGTGTTTGTTTTTCCAGAGACCACATGTTCTGCCATCAAGTACCAATGCAGCAGTGGCTCCTGCATCCTGAAAAAGAACGCTAAGTGCGATGGTGTTCCGGACTGTCTGGATAACAGTGATGAGGATGACTGTGGTGAGTGCTCCATGCACGCACCTTAAAGTCACAATGCAATTAAAAATCACACCCAGGTGTTGAAATAAGCAGTGCAGTTTTGTGCATGTGCGACACGTCCGTGCATGTGCCCATCCATGCTGTGTGTGCATGTGTGTGTGCGTGCGTGCGTGCATTACTGGCTTGTGCGTGTTTCGAGCCGCTCTCCATAAAGTCTTGCCAACGAGGAAATTAATTTGCCATTCATTTCAAGGCATGTCTCAAACTGAGTGCGTGTGCGTGAATCTGTCGTGTGTGACCGTGTGTGCGTGTGCGTATTACCGACAAAACGCTACCGTCCTCCACTCTCGAGACATTACTCATCTCTCTCTCTCTCTCTACGCCTGCCCTGTGCCTCTGCCTGTCTGTGGCCGGGGAGCTGGGGTCGGGGCCACACCCTCTTCCTTGTCGCCTCGAGAAATCTCAGTGCACTCCCCCAATTCTCGGTGAACACACAAAGTCACTTATAGAAGCGGCTGCACCGCTTAAAAAATACTTTTTCACCTTGTCAGTTAAATCTCCATATTATCATAACATCCGCCTATTTAACAGTAAATGCCAAAAACATTTGTAATTTCTTACTTGGTTACCTAAGGTCCATTTTTGGGTGTTCACCCCAAAAACAATCCCTGACATGATGCTTTACTACAGTATTATTATCATCATCATCATCATCATCATCATCATCATCGTTTCCTTTTCCTCAGACTTCATGGTTATTTTATGGTCCTGGTGACTGGAATTTACTCTGAACAAATGTTGTATGAGCAAATCATTTTGGAGCTTTTGAACACTTTTAACAGTCCGTCCTTACATCATTTCCAACATCCTGTTACATCATTTCCAACATCCTGTTACATCATTTCCAACATCCTGTTTGAACCAGAAATATGTTGAATTACGGAAGCAGTCCCTGACATTATGCTTTGCTATTATCATCACCTTCACCAGCCTTATCAACGTCATGAATGACGAGTCTGCCTGTTTTGAATATACACGTCAGCGGGTTGACGTGTCCAATCACAAAGTACAGACGTTGAAAACACAAATTAAAGGGCCACTTTAATGCCGATTTTCAACCAGCTTTGCATCATTTCAAAATCAGTAGTTTATGCAAATGTTTAACTTCCCTCCATCTTGCCTGGACCGAGAGCTCCACGTCCATGGCAAGGTAGAGAGAGCAATAATCAGTGTTTCCCATACATAAAGGAATTTGTGGCGCACTGCCACAAAAGGATTTTGACGCCACAAAAAGATATGTTTTTTTTTTTACAGTGCACCTGAACGCAACATGCAAGATACCCGCTGAATAAGTGTCCAAATGTTCATGTCATTCTGGCCAATACTTCTGTTATAGCATTTCAGTCTGGAATATGGAATATCTTTCAATAATCTATGATTTAGCTGCTAAATTGTCAAATACCGCCATCTGCTCACTACTCAGGCACTTATGTATGTACTTAACCTAACTAACTTAACCTAACTAACTATCCGGTGTGCACAACATTGTCAGCCTAAACTCCGGCTGACACCCCAAAAACCTACAATCCACTACTCATAGATCTAGCCTTTTAATTTTGCTCTTAAGGTTTCTCAAAGTACACCAAATTCATGCAATTTCCTTTAAAATGTTTAAAAAATATCTCGCGGGGGGCATGCCCCCACACCCCCCTAGGGGGTCTGCGGTCCCCCACCACAAATACTCAAAATCCTGTGGGAAACACTGAATAATGATAGTGATAATGATAATAATAGTGATAGTAATGATTTAGCTGCTAAATTGTCAAATACCGCCATCTGCTCACTACTCAGGCACTTATGTATGTACTTAACCTAACTAACTTAACCTAACTAACTATCCGGTGTGCACAACATTGTCAGCCTAAACTCCGGCTGACACCCCAAAAACCTACAATCCACTACTCATAGATCTAGCCTTTTAATTTTGCTCTTAAGGTTTCTCAAAGTACACCAAATTCATGCAATTTCCTTTAAAATGTTTAAAAAATATCTCGCGGGGGGCATGCCCCCACACCCCCCTAGGGGGTCTGCGGTCCCCCACCACAAATACTCAAAATCCTGTGGGAAACACTGAATAATGATAGTGATAATGATAATAATAGTGATAGTAATGATGTCACCATGGCAAAACTGCTCCAAATAACATCATTATTTTCAAGATTCAAGATTCATTTTAAGAGCCATAGTGAGTAATTAGATTACAAACTAGAAATTTGACTTAGTGCAAGTATGCAGTGCAGCGATCACATCAATAGCAGAAGAAAATGATAAAGAATTTTATTTTCTTTATATATTAATGATTTATTTGATATGTGTAAAGGTTTCTACTGTATGTTCAGTTGTACTGTATGTGGATGACGGCGTTATTTTCACGTGGCACGCCTGCTAAAAATGTTGCAGAAGCTCCTTGAATACTCACAGCAGAGTTGATCCACCTTCAGGATCTTCTGGCTCACCAACTCCTCTCTTTTATTCAATATTTAAAAAACTGTATGTACAGTATGATGTTCTCTAAACAGCCAACACAAACTACACATTCTGGCGAGTTTCTGGGTGGAGAGGAGCTCACTGTTGTCAACGAGTTAAAATATCTAGGGGTCATATTGGACTCGGCACTCTCCTTCAGGAAACACGTAAAAAAAAAAGTGTGAAATACTGTAAAATACAATCTGTATAACTTCAAACAGATCAGGAGCTCTTTGACTCAAAGTGCAGCCATGATGTTTTTACACTCAATGATTTGATCACATATTGATTACTGCTTAACCAGCTGGTCACTGGCTTGTATGACAACACTCAAGCCTATAGAATCACTCTTTAAAAAAGCCCTAAAAATGTTCGATAAAAAGCCCTTCTCTTATCACATTTGCAACATTCTGAAAAAACACAATTTCCTAAATTTCCAAAACTTTAAAACCTTCAGATATGCCTGCTCTGTGTATAAAATACACCATGGTCTTGCCCCACCTCCTCTTGCAGAATTCTTTAAGCAGAGGGCTGTGTTGGAGGCATGACCACCAGGGCTTGTATAAGAGGTGACTGTGAGACGCCCCACAGGCGCCCCCCCCCCCCCATATGGGAGAATGTATTGTCAGTGGTGGGCGGGAACATTTGGAACAGTCTGCCATCTCCAATAAGGGAATGCCCTACATATCGCACGTTTAGGGCAAACCTCAAAGAATGGCTCA
Organism: Poromitra crassiceps; assembly: GCF_964638095.1. Taxonomy (NCBI): domain Eukaryota; kingdom Metazoa; phylum Chordata; class Actinopteri; order Beryciformes; family Melamphaidae; genus Poromitra; species Poromitra crassiceps. The sequence goes on from NC_139624.1 coordinate 82,195,704, forward strand.
AAGCTAAGCAAATCTGTAATCATTTTAACTAGCCTATTCACCGGGCATGCCCTTACTGCATCGATTGCGAGACTGCGGGCCATTGGGAAAGTGTTTTGTATTGTGCTGTGTTTGTGTATTTAATCTTTTATCGCATTGTTTGTGTGTGGTTCTACTGTGTTGTAGCAGTGTGTTCTTTTTCTTCTTCTTTTAACTAGGGACTGCGGATGTGAATTAGCAATAGTGCTATAATCCAGCATGTTTACATTTGTATCCCTGATACAAATGTACTGTTCATTAATGTGCACTGTCCCTACTCAAATAAATCAATGAAATGAAAGTGCAAAGTAAAAGTCCGTTAAAGTGACATAATGGGGGCGGGGAGTAGGATAGCGTCTGTGCGATAATGTCCATGGGGGGTGGGTGAGGCGGATGGCAGTTGGGTAGAAGCTTTTTTTAAGAAGAAGAAGAAGAAGGAGAAGAAGAAGAGTATGGCAGTTGGGTAGACGCTGCCCCTGTGTCGAGAGGTTCTGGTACTGCCAGACCTCAGCCTTCTGCCATGGGGGAGGACCCTGAAGAGTTTATGTCCTGGGTGGATGGGGTCGCCCATGATTTTCTGAGACCGCTTTTCACCTTTTTTGCGCATAATTTGCATATATACTGTATACTACCAATTTGGTAATGATACAAAGCTGGTTGAAAATCAGCAAGGTGGCCCTGTAAGCGTTAAGCGTACACTAAAATCGGTTAAGTGATTTATCAACTCAACCTCGAGCTGAACCACAACCACAACCACACAAGGTGAGTTATGTCCCACCTGAGGTATCTGCACCTGTGTACCCGGTGTACTCTCATGAGAAAGTGATTTTATAATGGCCGAGCTGTGTGCTCCAAACCTGCTGACCTGCACCACTGGGCCGGCCCTGCTGTCATAGCTGTTTGCTGATGGGGTCTCAAGGTGATGGAACAGGCCTTTGATCACTCACTCATGCTGTACATACACACAAGTGTGTGTGTGCACACATACACACACACACCCGCACGCACACACACGCACACACACACACACACATACCTCAAAGCTTTCACTTTTAATAAGTTGGCAGCAGCCCCGTCTGTCATGGTGGTGACTCAGCAATCAGCATGTAGGCATTAAGTAGGTCGGGTGTAGACGTGCGTGCACGCGCACGCACACACACACACACACACACACACACACACACACACACACACACACACACACACACACAAACACAAACCTTAATATATGCGTATATAAATGATTTAAACTGCACATTTATAAGAATTCTCTATATTCTCCATTAGGGACGATTAAGTCTTGAACTTGAACTTAATTACACAGAGATGTAATATGCATAATTATGTGCATATCCACACACATCAAGCCCAGCATGATTTTAGATAGGTAGGTATTTTGTAATTTGTTTTTGTTTTTCCATGACAAGCTGCTGCTATCTGCTAACTTGCACCATGTATGATCTATGTTATATGTTCTGTTTTATGGTGTGCTGATTGTGCACAATACGTAACATACTGTATGTGCTGTGAAGAGAAGCCAAAGACAAATTTCCACTAAGGTGGACAATAAAGTAAATCAAATCAAATCAAATGTGCCTCTTCATATACACACAGATTGATACAGAAAACACAAAACTCACAAACACATGCCGCACACGCACATCCCCACACACACTTTACAATATAACCTAATCCAATCCATTACAGTATAACCAATATGAAAACATCCATCATTGTGCACTCTGCAGCCTGTGGCTATCCATCCCCACTGAAGAAGGTGGTTTCGTCTGACCGCATTGTGGGTGGATTCAACTCTGTGGAGGGGGAGTGGCCATGGCAGGTCAGCCTCCACTTCTCTGGAAGCCTGTACTGTGGTGCCTCTGTGCTCTCCTCTGATTGGCTCATCTCAGCTGCCCACTGCTTCAGCAAAGAGAGGTGGGTGGCACTCACTGCTGATAAACTGATGTTAGGGATTCCCAACCAGGGGGTACAAGTACCCAGGGCCGTAGCTAGCTATGAGGACGGGGAGGTCCGGACCTCCCCTAATATTTCAGAGATTTTTTTAATATTTCAGAGATTTTTTTTTTTTTTTTTTTTTTTTAGCCTTTATTTAACCAGGTTTGTCCCATTGAGATCAAAGATCTCTTTTACAAGAGAGACCTGGCCGAGATAATTGAAGGTGAGTGAGCTGCGAGACAGTGAGCGAGTGAACGACAGACAGTGAGTGACACACACTGACAGATTTTTTAGCAACAACCAAGAAAGTAAGTGTCTAGTCTGTCTAAGTAACTTTGTGTGTTGTGTACGGCTTGGGTTGTGTACCTGTGTTTGTAGGTGTCATTTTGATATGAATTTGGCTAAAACAGTTTGTGTTTGTTAGTTACAATTATGTTGACAGGAGAGCTGAGCAGGTGGTGACATGAAAGAGAATATACTGAATAATGACATCACAACAGTATAATCCTAATGTTGATTTAAAATGATATATTACTCTAAATATGGCTTAACACATTGACTGCCAGCCGTTTTTTTTTGCTGTAGGTAGCTTCTGCCAAGCCGTTTTTTGAGGATTCTGGCTCATTTTACAAGAGCCGAGGATTCTTTTCTGCTTGGACTTTGTGAACATACAATATCTCAAAAGTACTAATAGAATGTGTATTTTCTCTGTCTAAAAGAGTTAGTTTGTAGAGTTAGTAGTTATGTAGATATTAGCCGTTGAGTACAGCATGGTTTCAGCGTCTGAGACAGAAAGCTGAGATAATCGCAGTTTTGTGAAATTCAATCAAACAGGCAGAAAAGTCACTTTAACCATTTATTTTTGGCATCAGTGAGACATCAGACATCTGAACAATAGTTGTTTTCAATAATAGAGGAATAATACAATAATAAAATAAATAAATGTCAAAATAAATACAAAACAAGAGCAGACCACAGGTCACTCAGCTTTTTTTTTTTTTATAGCTTTTTTGTTTTTATATAGGTTTTTTCGGTTTGTGATCAAACCGGTTTGGGCTCGTACACCGAATCCAGAACTGCTCCAAAATGTAATGGGTACTTCCTTGGCCCATGTTACACCCATCCACAAAGTTACATGAAAATCGGCAGGTGCTTTTATGTATTCCTGCTAGCTAGCAAACAATCAAACAGAGCATCAAAAACAAAACCTCCCTGGCAGGTTTTTTTTTTTTTTTTACGACCCATGCCTACTCAGTGCCACTGAGCTTAGAACTTGTCTGAGTGGTACACCTCATAGCAGCCAGCCCTGTGTAATGGGACCTCACATATAACACAAAAGTAGCGTGTCTCGCGTCTAAGATTATTCCTTGTACAAACCCTACACCTCCTTGCTGGGTGAGCTTGTTTGCGTGAGGCTGGATACTTGGCCATTACATGGCCCGCTAGATCGACATCCAGCCTGCTTGGAGGGTCCAGGTATGGTGCCCGGGGCATGGTTGCAGGTTGGTCACTGCTGCCCTCCCCCCCACCCCCCACCTCCTCCCCCCCACCCCCCACCTCCTCCCCCCACCCCCCACCTCCTCCCCCACCTCCTCCCCGCCACCCCCCACCTCCTCCCCCACCCCCCTCCTCTCCACCACAGGTTTGGTCCATGCATAGATAACACTCAGGATGAAAGCCATCAAAGTTTTACACTTTCTCTGTGGGTGTTTAGCTTTGTACAGAACAAAGGCGTTATAAAAAGACATCTGAAACATGTACATGACAAATTTGAAAGGCCACCTGGATGTCTTCCTGGCAAAGGGATAGTATGCGATGTTCTGGTCCAATCGGTCTACCCCATTCATGTACTTGTTGTAGTCTACAACGCACTTGGGTTTTGCGTGTGGGACCCTCTCTCTGCTGCCTTTCTGCCTGACCTGCACTGTCTCCATCGTGTCGTCGTGCATAGTGGAAACCATTTTCACGATTCGCTTGTCGCGCCAGGCCAGAACCATGGTGCCACCATTGTGGCGCATGACCGTTTCCCCCATCTTCACTGTGTGGTTGGTAACCTTCGTAGCAGGTGGCTCGCCCCTGTTCTTCCTCAGAGTGCCACAGACATGTCTCTGACACTCCAGCAGCTGTGCACACATTCCAACAGAGTTGTAGTAGTTGTCCATGTATAAATGGTACCCCTGCCCTGCCAAGTCCCCGAGGAGGAACTCCACCGTCTCGCCTAGGGAGGACCGCTCACCACAGTAGGGCTTCATGCTGTAGCAGTAACCTGTCTGGGAGTCACAGAGGATGTATGATTTTATCCCATACTTTATGGGTTTCTGTGGGTTGTACACCTTGAAGGCCAACCGCCCACGCCACAGGAGCATCCCCTCATCAATACTGATGTCTTGACCTGGTGTGAACATGGCTCTGAACTTTCCTAACAGGTCATTCAATACTGGCCGGACCTTGTACAACCTGTCTGCACCATCAACATCAAAATTGTTAGAGAAATGGAGGAATCTGGTTAGCAGTTGAAAGCGGTTGCGAGACATGGTTTTATTGAAGTGGGGGGTAGCATACACTTCATTTTTGGTCCAGTACATGGACAGTTCAGGCTTCTTCACGATCCCAGTGAGGAAGTATAGTCCCAAGAAGCTCTTGATTTCTGCCACATCAGTGTCCTTCCACCTCCCAAGCCTTGAATGTGGCAGAGCCTCGCTCACCTGACTGATGCACTGATGGGCATACAGATTAGTTTGTGCTACAATGGCCTGGAGCAGCTCATCGTCCAGGAAGAGCTGGAAAAAGTCCACTGGTTGAGCAGGAGCACCACCAGTATGAGGACCCGGTTCTGCTGTGAATGGGATGTGGGTTGGCTCCCAGTCAATATCACTCCACTCAGGAGGACCTGCAGGCTGGGGACGTTTCCCACTTCCAGCTCCATCTGCAAATTATAGAAATACATAATTACCATAAAATAGTGTTTTTCATATGTGTGGTACTGAATTCTGGAGTTCTAGAATTTCTGGAATTCTGGCTGGAACCTGTGATGTGAAAATAAACCTGATTCTGAAGAGTGATCTTACCCATTTTCCTGGCACCAGAGGATGTGGCACCAGATGCTGTAGCGCTACAGCTGGCTACAGGCTCATCTTCAGAGTCTGAAATTCAAGATTCAAGATTTTTATTGTCACTCCATGGTACAAGTATCACGTGTGAAATTCTTGTGCTGTGAACTCCGTTTACAACATAGTACAAATATAACAGGGCATTGAGTGCAAAAAAACAACAACAAGAGACAACAATCAATAAGGCAGTATAGTGATAAGACATACTGCCTTATTGATTGTTGTGTCTCTTGTTGTTCAGTAAAATGAATTGACTGACTGCTGGCAGCTCACATCCTGTTACGTGCTGGGCCGCGCGCCTCACTCTTCGTAGCGCCCTGCGGTCCATGGTGGTACAGTTCCCGTACCAGGTGGTGAAGCAGCCAGTCAGCAGGCTTTCAATGGTGCCTCTGTAGAAGTCCCTAAGGATTTCTGGCCTTAGCCCAAATTTCTTCAGGCGCCTGAGTCCGTGTAGTCGCTGTTGGGCCTTTTTGACAACAGTGGCGGTGTGACCGGCCCATGTCAGGTCCTGGTGGATGTTGACTCCCAGGTACTTGAAGCTGTCCACCCTTTCCACCACTGTGCCGTTGATGGTGATTGGGGGGGGTGCGCCCCCCCCCCCCTCCTGTAGTCTACAGGTACACATACTCAACAGGCCTGTAACAACTGATAAAAATCAGAATCAGAATCAGCTTTATTGGCCAAGTATGTGTACATAGAAGGAAATTAGCTCCAGTCCCTTAACTCACAATGTAATCGCACACAAAAGAAAAGGGAAGAAAAAGTATGCTCAGGCTAAAACAAACAATAGCAAACAAAGGATAATTAAACACTTACATTAACTGCTATATACAATGCAATAATGTAATAACTGACAGCAATTTGACAGTAGTAATAACTTGTCAAAATGTAATACAGTAATGTAAAATGTCCATGGCACTTAAACTAAACAATTAAATTAAATACAAATTTTCATTTTTGACCAAATCATTCTCGATTTGCACAATTACCTGCACTTGTAAGAATTTGATATTATGAACATGTCAACAAAATATCAGAAGCGTATAAGATTTGCTCTGTATGTTCTTCAGTGTTTGACCCTTGCCATCTGTCCCTGGCAGGCTGTCAGACCCGCGGCACTGGAGAGCCCACCTCGGCATGCTGACGCAGGGCAGTGCCAAGCATGTGGCGGACATCCAGCGGATCGTGGTGCACGAGTATTATAACGCGCGCACGTTTGACTACGACGTTGCCCTGCTACAGCTGAAGAGGCCCTGGCCAGCCTCCCTCAGCCCCCTGGTCCAGCCTGTGTGCCTGCCTGCCTCATCCCAGACCCTCACACAGAACCACCACTGCTGGGTCACAGGCTGGGGATACCGCTCCGAGGAGGGTGAGGCCACACCTGGATATACTGTACCTATCAAAATCAACTTTAATGTCCTGCTAGAGGCAATATGTCCTACAGTGCAGTTTAAATACAATGACACAATACAGTAAATAATGAACTTGACATTATACAGGATGGGACGTAACAATCCCTTGTGCCATTTGGCTAAAATGCGATATGAGCTACTTCAATTTCCAAGTTGAAAGAAAGATCAATCTTCCTTTTCCTTTAATTTGGGAATTGAATTTAAAGGTATACTATGTGGCTTTTCCCTATATAAAAATATATATATCGTCGCTGTCGTTCCAGGACCTCGAATGTGCCTTTTTTCACTTTTTTATTTTTTGTCATGAATCAATGCCATTGGTCACCCTTCACGTCTCTGTGTGGTTTTTAACAAATGCAACCCAAAGCATTAAAACGAGCTTGTGAGTAAATCTCGTAACGCCATTCGCCCTCAATCTGTCAGTCAAACCTCGAAATTCCCCCCCTACCTCCGCGTGCACCCCCCCCACGCAGGACAATAAACCCGGAAAAGACACACGGCAGACGCGCTGTGTATTTCTCATATCGTTTTGACTAATCCTGGCTTCCTCTGACGTTAATACTGTATATCAATCAAATGTTTTCCAGTTATTCCTAGGCTGCAAACTTGTTTTAACATGCAAATCGGAGTGTTTTCTGACGAGAATAAAGTAACGTTAACGCTACGTTATGTCAGACTATTTCTCACCCCATGCCAAAGCCCCCGCTTCGGCCATGAGAGGCGAGGGGCAATGCTGCTGCTCCTGCGCGCGCCCCCGCGGCCTGGAGCTTGGGGGCTCGTGCATGAGCATGCGACTGCCTCCCGCTTGACTGGCCGTGAGAAAGTGCTTCCAAGTCGGACTGATAATATAAACAACATCATTTGAGCTTATCCAGGTAAGATATTAATAAAGTAATGACACATTCAGCGGGAAACTAACTATAATTAAGACATGTGCCAACTTGGACGACATTTGGTTCAGTAGTTTAAGAGCAAACAGGTTTTTTTTACTTCCTGAAAAGTTTCTGTTTTGGAAATTCGAGGTCCTGGAACGACAGCGACGATATACTCAACTCATACAAAAGTAATTCCTTTTCATCCTTATGACCCACTAGAATTGTGTGGCAGTATGTTTATGTGCTAGGGGCTTTTTGTGAGCAAGGATGGCAGCTCTACAAAAGAAATAAAAACAAGAATTGGCATTGCAACCTCAGCCATGACAAGACTGGCCAGCATCTGGACAGGCAGCACCATCAGCTTCCCGGTGAAGATCAAGCGCAGTGGAAAATCACTGGCCTCCAAGATGGGGGGCGCGTGCTCATAGTTTTAGTATATGATGGGAAGAGACTTTGACTCGTGGCTCTTCTGACAAAACGTGGTCAGGGAGACCCTGTGCACAGATGTTCACTTGTGGAATAAAATCCTCCTATACATTTTAAGCGGGCATCTCATTATTGATGGATCAACAAGGCATTTCAGCTATTTTTCTATTACAGGGGACTTCCATTCCTTCAGAATGAGTCTCTTGGCGACATTCGTCCGCTGTGTCAGAGACTGTTGCAATCTTAAATAACACCTTAATCCACTATTGCATTCACCGTGAGTTGCTCTGGATAACAGTGTCAGCTAACTGCCTAAGATGTAGGTGTAAGTGTAAACGTTTGCAGTCTGTTTGAGAGTCCACATTCATGCCGTGCCCCCTTCTTCTTCACGCCCACAGACAAGGTGCTGCCCACAGTGCTGCAGAAGGCAGAGGTGTCCATACTCAGCCAGAGTGAGTGTAAGAAGAGGTACGGCCCCGTCTCACCACGCATGCTGTGTGCCGGGGTCCCGTCTGGAGAGCAGGACGCCTGCAGGGTGAGTTTGTTCAACATTATCTCTTAATCATCTTTATTCAAATTAATACATGAGAAAAATACATTCAAGTCACAGTATACATTTTTTGGAAAGTGCCTTTGTGTGCATGTCTTTCTTAGGGGGACTCAGGGGGTCCTCTGTCGTGCCGGGCACCAGGCGAGGGCCACTGGTTCCTGATTGGCATCGTCAGCTGGGGGGCGGGCTGTGGCAGACCTAACCTGCCTGGGGTCTACACCAGGGTCAACAAGTTCACCTCTTGGATCCACAGCCATATCACCTGACATAGACCTCCTCATTCATTCTTTGCCAGCAGGTGTTTAAATGTTCGTTGATCACACCAAATAATAAAAGCATGATTAGGTAACTGCTGTGTGCTGTGTCAACTTCTTCATGTCAGGTAACAAAACAAGAGCAGCCTCTGAAATGACAGCTGTGTGACTCAGAGGTGTAGCCTGCAATAAAGCCAAAACACAAAGTGCCTTGGAAGATTTTAATCCTAAAATACCTTTCTGTTATCCAATCATCTCTGCTATTCTCCTGCTTTCTTCTCCCATGACTGAGACTGCCAGTAAGCCCATGTTATGTGCTGCAACAGCCACACAATTGATAAGCTTGATGCCAGACTGGTAATTGTAGGTTTTGTCTTGATTTGCGCCCCTGTGGGGCATCCAAGTGCCATGCCAGCCAAACTCCCAATTATTCTAATACCTCTCGCACACGTTCCCCCTCAAACAGTCTTTTGTCCGTCGAGGCTTGCTCCCACATACACAGCGAGGAAGTTTGCCCACAATATCTGTCGCACGGATGGTTGTGTGGATTGTACGCTTTCATAGTGGTCTCATTGTCCCGCATTGCATTCTGGGGCTCCGTGTGACACCTGCCGCCCAGGTAAACGGGAGTGAGTGAATGCCCGCCGCATCCGACCTGCTCAGGTCGGATTTCTGCACAAAGAAGCGATAGCAGGGGTTTCCTCTCCCCATCATTTCTATGCCTGGGGTATTGTTGCATATCGCCTCTCCGGAGCTGAACGGGACAGTGCCATGAGGACTCCGACTCTCCCCAAAAGCAAAACTTGCGAAGTTTACAGCGTCTCTCTGCACGGACATGCCGGCTGCTCTGCTGCACAGGTAAGGCTGAGATGGCTTCACTGTCGCTCTTTTCCTCGGTGCGGTGCCGGGGAAAAGACAGGGCGGCAAAACAAGGCACGGCTTGTTTTTCTTTTTCTCAATCAACGCTGGCTATATCGTGCAAAGAATCTTATTTATGTCGCTTTTGGATGCGTTTTGCACCACCAGAAGAAGCCCAGTCAAGCCGTGGTGGTTCATCTTAATTGTAAAATGCGTCTCTAGGGATATGCGGTTCTGTTTCTCATGAATGTCCAGGGCTGAGCCGCTTGATTGAGTGCTGACACCGCAGCACCAGGCCGTGGGAAAGCAGACCCCTGCAGACACGCTTTGTCCGCTCCCTGGGGAATCCTGCCAAGCCCTTAAATGTTTTAGAAGATCCTTTCATACTCAAGGATGTTCACCGTTGCTCTCAATAAATCAGCCGTGCTTAAAGTGTCTGCCCCCCTAGCCTTGAAATGCATGTCACCACCGTCACCACGCATTGATTCTGGCAGGACGACACAAAATTGTCTTTATTCCTCTTGTGATGGGGGGGGGGGGGGGACATGTGGGGGGAGACATTTCCACACAATTAGAAACAAGTGAAGCATGGCGATAGGAGGTATGATATGTGAGTTACATATGTCCTTGTCTCTGTAAGGGAGAGGGGGTCCTAAAGGAGCCCACCCAGTCGCTGAGCCCCCCCACCCAGCCTGAGGCTCGGGTGGACCAGAAGGCTGAGGGGGGGCAAGCTCTGGTCTGCGGCTCCTGGAGGAGACGGATATTAGTTGTCTTGCCCTTCTTTCCCTTCACCGCTGCCATTGCACTGACTCTACACTTCTTAATGGGTGAGTACCATAGCTGTGTGTGTGAGACTGTCACTGCATCACTCCTGAAATGTGTGGATTTAGACCGTCTTACACCCGGTCTCAAATCTCTCCCTCCAGCTCCGCCCTCCTCACTGTTCTTCCTCGGCGGCAGCGTGGAGTTTCCAAACCTGAGCTTCTCATTAGACCTGGCTGACTCCGCCTCCCCGCAGTTCCGCCTACAGGCTCAGGCTTTGAACCATTATGTAAGTAGAATGGCAGAGCCCGTGCGTCACCCGCTCTCCTTCCAATGGCACCCAGGAGCGCTGCTTGACCTTCCCGCTGCAGGCTCAAACTGATCATGCCAGTCTGAAGGTTGATACGGTTTACTACAGCGGCCCGCTGCTGTCTGTCCATTTGCAAAACACTGCTGCCCTCTTTCTCCACTCCATTCTCCTCTACCTGTGGCTCTGTCTTTGCATTCTCATTCAGTCTTTCTTCCTCTCCTTTCTGTCTCCCTCTCTCTCTCTCCCTCTCTCTGGTGGTGTTAAATGTAAAGCTGAAACAGGAGCCAGGTCCAGTGTGAGTGTGTGTGTGTGCGTGAGTGAGTCCTGGGAAGCCCCCAAGAGACGGGGGCCTTTCAGAGCCGAGGACAAGCCCGGCATTTGTGAGCCCGGCTAGGCGCAGGCAGCAGGAGTGAGAGGAAGAGCAGGCCCTCAATAAAAACATTGTCTGTGCACAATCAGCCACTCTGTGCCCTACACTACAGAGAGCTGGAGAAGCGCTGCTTGGGGTTGAGAGGGAGAGACAGGGCAGTAGGGCAGGTCGGGGACGCAGGGGACATTGGGGACTGGGCCGAGTTTGGAAGGTGCTGAAAGGAAATGGATGGACGTTTTGATTTTGGAGAGGAGGATAGGAGTCAAGTCTCTTTACTCAAGAAAAGCGGAGAGAGACACGGCTGATTTATGCGGGCGGAAGTTCCCAATCATCTTCGCTGATTTCCTGTAATGTCCCTGTCATTAGCCGTGTGGGTGAGTTAGAGGGCCAGTTAGCTGTCCTGTAATGTCCCTGTCATTAGCCGTGTGGGTGAGTTAGCGGGCCAGTTAGCTGTCCTGTAATGTCCCTGTCATTAGCCGTGTGGGTGAGTTAGCAGGCCAGTTAGCTGTCCTGTAATGTCCCTGTCATTAGCTGTGTATGTGAGTTAGCAGGCCAGTTAGCTGTCCTGTAATGTCCCTGTCATTAGCCGTGTGTGTGAGTTAGCGGGCCAGTTAGCTGTCCTGTAATGTCCCTGTCATTAGCCGTGTGTGTGAGTTAGCAGCCCAGTTAGCTGTCCTGTAATGTCCCTGTCATTAGCCGTGTGTGTGAGTTAGCAGCCCAGTTAGCTGTCCTGTAATGTCCCTGTCATTAGCTGTGTGTGTGAGTTAGCGGGCCAGTTAGCTGTCCTGTAATGTCCCTGTCATTAGCCGTGTGTGTGAGTTAGCGGGCCAGTTAGCTGTCCTGTAATGTCCCTGTCATTAGCCGTGTGTGTGAGTTAGCGGGCCAGTTAGCTGTCCTGTAATGTCCCTGTCATTAGCCGTGTGTGTGAGTTAGCAGCCCAGTTAGCTGTCCTGTAATGTCCCTGTCATTAGCCGTGTGTGTGAGTTAGCGGGCCAGTTAGCTGTCCTGTAATGTCCCTGTCATTAGCCGTGTGTGTGAGTTAGCGGGCCAGTTAGCTGTCCTGTAATGTCCCTGTCATTAGCTGTGTGTGTGAGTTAGCAGGCCAGTTAGCTGTTCTGTAATGTCCCTGTCATTAGCCGTGTGTGTGAGTTAGCAGCCCAGTTAGCTGTCCTGTAATGTCCCTGTCATTAGCCGTGTGTGTGAGTTAGCAGCCCAGTTAGCTGTCCTGTAATGTCCCTGTCATTAGCCGTGTGTGTGAGTTAGCGGGCCAGTTAGCTCTCCTGTAATGTCCCTGTCATTAGCTGTGTGGGTGAGTTAGCAGCCCAGTTAGCTGTCCTGTAATGTCCCTGTCATTAGCTGTGTGTGTGAGTTAGCAGGCCAGTTAGCTGTCCTGTAATGTCCCTGTCATTAGCTGTGTATGTGAGTTAGCAGGCCAGTTAGCTGTCCTGTAATGTCCCTGTCATTAGCCGTGTGTGTGAGTTAGCGGGCCAGTTAGCTGTCCTGTAATGTCCCTGTCATTAGCTGTGTGGGTGAGTTAGCGGGCCAGTTAGCTGTCCTGTAATGTCCCTGTCATTAGCCGTGTGTGTGAGTTAGCAGGCCAGTTAGCTGTCCTGTAATGTCCCTGTCATTAGCCGTGTGTGTGAGTTAGCAGGCCAGTTAGCTGTCCTGTAATGTCCCTGTCATTAGCCATGTGTGTGAGTTAGCAGGCCAGTTAGCTGTTCTGTAATGTCCCTGTCATTAGCCGTGTGTGTGAGTTAGCAGGCCAGTTAGCTGTCCTGTAATGTCCCTGTCATTAGCTGTGTGGGTGAGTTAGCAGCCCAGTTAGCTGTCCTGTAATGTCCCTGTCATTAGCCGTGTGTGTGAGTTAGCAGGCCAGTTAGCTGTCCTGTAATGTCCCTGTCATTAGCCGTGTGTGTGAGTTAGCGGCCCAGTTAGCTGTCCTGTAATGTTCCTGTCATTAGCTGTGTGTGTGAGTTAGCGGGCCAGTTAGCTGTCCTGTAATGTCCCTGTCATTAGCCGTGTGTGTGAGTTAGCGGGCCAGTTAGCTGTCCTGTAATGTCCCTGTCATTAGCCGTGTGGGTGAGTTAGCGGGCCAGTTAGCTGTCCTGTAATGTCCCTGTCATTAGCCGTGTGTGTGAGTTAGCGGGCCAGTTAGCTGTCCTGTAATGTCCCTGTCATTAGCCGTGTGTGTGAGTTAGCGGGCCAGTTAGCTGTCCTGTAATGTCCCTGTCATTAGCCGTGTGTGTGAGTTAGCAGCCCAGTTAGCTGTCCTGTAATGTCCCTGTCATTAGCCATGTGGGTGAGTTAGCAGCCCAGTTAGCTGTCCTGTAATGTCCCACTCCGTGTCATTAGCTGTGTGGGTGAATTAGCTGGCCAGAGTATCTGTGTGGCCATCTGGTCATTAAAGAGCAGGTGAACGGAAGGCCAGGAACCCATACCACCCAGGGTCTACTGCTACAAGGCTGGCAGGTTCAGACACAATGGAGCTCTGTGCTGCTCAAAGTCAACATGAACACACACACGGACATGCACACATCCAGAGTCTGTTACACACACACAAGAACAAGGCTTTTGTTGAACCCAGGCTGCAGGTTCGAGCAGGTGAGTTTGGGTTTGTTACACTGGAAGAGTGTACTTGCAATGCTCTGATGTCACATCACTTTCTCCTCTGCATTCGGTCAACAGGTCTCAGAACTGTACGAGTCTTCCCCATGGAGCTCCTACTACCTCCGCTCAGGAATTACTGCCTTCAGGTATGACGCATTTTTAAAAAACAACCCGATAAACCTGTCAAACAGTTTGGACATTTCATGAAGAATATGCGTGACTCGAGGTACAAGAAACAACAACGTACTCAATGGTGTGTCGCACACACTGTGTCCCCTACTGTCAACGCTAGAGCAGCAACATTGTAAACCCTTTGTGTGACAGTGAAGGAGCAGAAGGGCTCAACGTCTTCTACTGGAGTCAATTCTCCGCCCCGGACGACGTTGCCATGGCAATACGGAGGTCCAGCCCAGAGAGGCTGCAGCAGCGGAGGCTTCCTGGCATCAACAAGGACTGGCTACGGGACAGCCGCAACCAGGAGAGATACTACATGGAGCAAGATGACGACATGCTCCACCTGCTGGGTACAGCCTCTAACTGTCATGTGTACACACACACACACACACACACACACACACACACACACACACATGCGCATGTGCACATGCAGCCACATGTAGTTTTCCTTCACTTCTATAAGCATCCTGTCCTATCACTTCCTAGTATGAAGGACTTTTGGCAGAAAGTACGTAGATGATACAGTATTTGCTTTGCATTTTACAATAACTAAACCCAATAGAGTATTTGTTGTGAATTAAATTATTAATTAATAACTGATGCATTATAGAGCATTATCTTTATGCTCATAAAATATTTTGAATCTGTGTATACGTAAGCAAGTTATAACCTAGAGACAAACCAAATAGAGTTTTCATGTCATAATATACCATAATGACTTGATTATAAACATTCACACTATTTAGACTAGGCATTTTGTAAATAAGATAAGTTTATAATATATAAATAAATACATATGTATACATGTCCATTTGCTACCGCAAGTCTACCACAGTCTTTGAGGAAGACTGCCCGGAGCCCATTGGCTTTGTGTGGTTGCGTCCCTATGCTCCACTTAGGAGCCTTTTTCCCCCCATCTTTATTTATACAGGGGGAGTCTCACTGAGAGCAATGCTCTCTTTTGTCAGGAGTGCCCTGCTCACATTCATACACACATTCAGACCTGGAAGCTGACCAGTACAACCACAGTCTGATCTGCTGGCCACAGATCAGCTCCACTGGAGCGGTTGGGATTAAGGGCACCTCAGTGGTGGTACAGTAATGAGGGAGGGGCAAGCGCTGCCTTTTCACTTTCCCCACCCAGATTTATCCTGCCGGTCCCGGGGATTGAACCGACGACCTTCCGGTCACAAGCTCGCTTCTCTAACCTTTAGGCCACCACTGCCCTACAGGGAGTAAGAAGAGAGAGAAGAGACATATGTACATGTATAAACAGAAATAGTTCATACACGTTTTAATAATGACATTGTACTGTAAGCTATAACTTTTTATAGGGTTGGATTGTAGTGTTACTCAAATTGGCAAAGTACAGTATCTTGATGTGTGTGCGCGTGCAGGTTTGGACCCTGATGACTATTTAGATGATTCAGAAGACAAGACGGACAAGATTAAGAACCCAAATAACATCCAGAGTGGGAAGTGGCAGATGGGTTTCCAAGGTGAGGAGAGCTTCCTTCCTATTACACACTGAGTGAAGAGTGAGAGTCTCAGTCTCAGTCTGTCTCAGTGAAAACTGATTCAAGGATGATTGAAGCAGACTTGAGCTGTCTGTTTAACCAAGGTCTATCAAAGAGCCTCTTTTCCAGCTGATTCTGATGATCTGTTACTTGACTGCTGCTTTTTAAATGCTCTTAAACATGTAGTGACTTTAGACTTTCCATTTACCTTTTATTCAGTGATGTGATTTTATTGTAACTTTGCTTATGCATATTGTTCTTTGCGGTTTGCCTACAGCTTTGTATCATTGCAAAATCAGTAGTACATGAACAACGTTTAATTTGCCTCCATCTTGCCTGGACCGAGAGCTCCTCATTCATTCGCAGAATTTCCTGGTCCAAATAATGCTATATTGAAGTCATTTGGAGCAGTTTGCCAGCGAATGAAGGTAGAGACAGCAATAAATATAGTGATAGCGACAGTAATAGAGTACAAAAGTCACGCCCTCTTCCGGGTTAGAAACCTAAGAGATTTCATCCCCCATTAATTTTTCCATAGATGTTTCGTAACATGCTTATGAAAATAGTCTTACTTGGTCAAACCAAGCGATTCAGCTACATTTAGAATCAGGAGAGACCACAGAACATTTCACTTGGACCAAAACTAAAAAACAAAATTGTTATTGTTGTTGTTGTTGTTATTATTATTATTATTATTATTATTATTATTATTATTATTATTATTATTATTATTATTATATATTTTTCTTTTACATCATTTGGACCTGAACATTCTGTGAATGAACAGGGAACTCTCAATCCAGGCAACATGGAAGGGAAATTAAACAGTTAATTTGCATACACTTCCGATTTTTCAACAAAGCTGGTTGAAAATCGCCACAGTGGTCCTTTAACATACATATTATGACACTTCAATCACTTCCACTGTCCAGCTATATCCTTTGACCTCTATGCCAAATATGGAAACAACCGCACCCTGAGCCTTGTGAGTCCCAAGAAGCCGTACTACCAGTGGCGTCTGCGCGTGCCTTCGGGTCACGTGGTGCGACTGGTCATCCTCAACCTTCAGGGCGGCACGCCTGGAAGCTGCACCGCCCACAAGCTGTCCGCCTACGACTTCCTGCTGCCTTTACAGAACAAGATCATCGCTAGGTAAAGTTGTTGTTTCTTTTCATTCAGTTCATTCATTCTTTGTGGTGTTTGGAAGTCTTTGGGTCAACCTTTGGGACGTACCAGGCTTTAAGCTCCCATGTCAGCAAGTGTCTATATAAGCAGCAAGGCCCCTAATCCCCTCCAACAAGAATCCTTGTTACTGCAGGATTTTCATTTTCCAAACAGTTCCCCACAGTAACAGTGCTGCATCTGTGTGGCAAAAGCATGTAGGAGCAGTACTTTCATGGCCACATCTGTAAAAAAACGGTCTATAATGAATTTTATATTTGTATTGTTTATATATTTTAACAACAACAACAACTGGACGGACAAACCCGTATTTGTCACACAGACACCCACAGCACATGCATGCATTGCAGCCACACACACACCCATGCTGACGGTGGCTGGTGAAATACAGTCTCTGCTTGTTTAACCCAGACAAGGCATGTCCTTTCCTCCGAGGGGCAGCCAGGAGCGGCTTTCAGTGCCCAGCGCCTGGGGACCATCTTCTGTCATCGTCACTGGTCAGGTGGCGATCTTCTTGCATGTTTTTTTAACGGGGGGTTAATATATGGAGGACAGGAGAGCTCAGGGAGAACATGCAAACTCCACACAGAAATGCCCTTTTTGACGAGATATAGGCATATAGCCCACCTGGACACCAGACACCGAAGACACACAAGCGTCCCAGGTGGGAATCGAATCCAGGACCGTTCTTGCTATGAGGCAACAGCACTACCACTGTTCCACCGGGCCCCTATTTATCATTAATATATTTATGCATGTGTGTCTCAGGTGGTGTGGGCTGCCTGTTTCCTCTGGCTCAACTCCAGTCATGAAGCTAACGTCTTCTGGGAACGTGATGTTGGTCACCTTCTCCTTCAGCAAACAGAGTTATGGAGCCGTCTTCAAAGCCTACTTCCAGGCCATCCCAAAAGCAGGTCTGGCTGCGCTGACGCACACACACGCACACGCGCACGCACGCGCACGCACGCACACACACACACACACACACACACACACACACACACACACACACACACACACACACACACACACACACACACACACACACACACACACACACACACACACACACACACACACACACACACACACACACCCTCCATTATGTCTCTTGTCAAGGTCAAGGTAAACTTTATTATCCCATAGGGAAATTCAGGTGGTCAAGGTGCAAACATAAAAACATGTAGGAACATAAGAAACCTTAAATCACATGAAAACATTGAAGGTGCAAACATAAAACATGTAAGAGCATAAAAACATTCGATCACGTGAGACCTACCTAATTTCAGTTTCGTGTACTACATTTCTCCGTGCAGTGCGCGCGAGCACGCACGCGCACACACACACACACACACACACACACACACACACACACACACACACACACACACACACACACACACCAAAGATAAAACATAATAGGCTACAATGCACTGTGCATACAGGTAGTTATCATCGCCCTAACACATTAAAATGAGGAAAAAAACAGAAAACAGGCTATTGGGTTTTGCGTTAACTTTTTGTGCTGTCTTGTTCATTTAGCAGTCTGATTGCAGATGGAATAAAGGACTTGCTGAACCGGGTGGTTCTAATTTTCCTTTTCCAGCATCCTTCCTTTGCCCCGGTGGCTTGTGTTTCAGTAATAGCTAATAATGATAATTGACAACATTCATATAGCACTTTTCTAAGTACTCAAAGCATTTCTCATATTGGGGGGACTCACCTTATCCAGCACCGATGTGTAGCACATGTGTAGCACCCACCTGTATGATGTGTAGCACATGTGTAGCACCCACCTGTATGATGTGTAGCACATGTGTAGCACCCACCTGTATGATGTGTAGCACATGTGTAGCACCCACCTGTATGATGTGTAGCACATGTGTAGCACCCACCTGTATGATGTGTAGCACATGTGTAGCACCCACCTGTATGATGTCCTTGTCTTTTTCTTAGTGCAAGAATGTGTTTTATTTGCATGGATTGGGATTATCATATAGTAGTACAAGGTTGACTTCCTGTGCGTTTTGTGCATTGATCATTATCTGTGTCACCATCTCCCCCTGCAGGTTGTGGAGGGTCAATTTCTTCCTGGAACGGCTCTATATCCTCGGCCCACTACCCAGCCTACTACCCTCCTAACGTGGATTGCAGCTGGACAATACGGGTGAGGCGAGCCATATGGTGTGTGTGTGTGTGTGTGTGTGTGTGTGTGGAAGAGAGAGAGAGAGAGAGAGAGGATTGTTCTTCCCTCTCCACATTCCGGCATGTCAACTATTTCTTTGCTCTTCTTTGGTTTCGTTATCAGGCGCCATTGCCAGGATACCTGATCTCCATGACGATCGTAACGGTCGACATTCAGGAGTCCCCGTCCTCAGACGGCTGTGAGAAAGACTGGCTGGACATCGGAGGGGTCAAGTGAGTAATGAAGCAGGCTTGTGATCAGACGGGTGCCAGTTTGACTTGGCAGCCCAGCGGGGGAAAAGTCTGGAGCAGGAAGGTGAATGGGCAACGCTGTATTCTCTGAGCACTTAACCTTGCCTGGGTCCAGACCTTCGAATTCGCCTACTCCACCGACTTGGCTGCTTCTGGTCTGCCATCGCAATAGCGATTTCCTCGGTTGAAAAAAGGCATAACATTAGCCCAATGAGTGCCAAGGGGGACTAACAATTAGCCAATCAGCACCAATAAACAGCTCCACGGGCGGGACTAACACCGTTGTCAAGCAAGCCGAACAGTACAAATAGGAGATGGGTTTTTTCTGTTCTCCCCACTGGATTATATTCAGGCAGATACATTGGTCTCAGTGATTGGTTCGGGAAAACGGAATCCCCCTTGGGGATTTCCCCTATGGAAATTGTTAGAATAGAGGCAATGTCACACTGAAGAAGAAAATGGAGTGTAAGGAGTTGACATTTTAGTCTGACTAGACTAGATATTACGCCGTGCTTCATGCTGTGTTCTGAGCATGCACAGTTGAGTAATTCCTCCGCCTTATTGCAGTATATAGTAGTGAATAGTGATATATATGTATTTATTTATTTATTTATTTATTTATTTATATATAAATAAAATATATCCTATTTATATAATAAGAATGAGAAGTGTGCGTGTGCGTGTGCGTGTGAGCAGAATTTCGGCCGGCCACAGCTATGCCATTTTACGTGCGATCGGGATGAAACTTTCAGGGGGTGTAAAGAGCCCCTGTGCATGTGACCTGACGGAGCCGGATTTTTTAATTAGGTGATTGCCCTAATTACTTAATGATGTGATGATGATGTATCATGTACTGATGATGTCATCAGTGAAGTCATAAGACTGATGAGGTCATTAGTGATGTCATAAGGGGGCACACACACACACACACACACACACACACACACACACACACACACCCCCGCGCACATGTAAACTTAAGGGCAATAACATTTTGTGAGCAACACACACACAGACACCCGCACGCGGCAATAGGGCAGGCGAGGCCACAAAGCAGCCGAGCTGCGGGTGAGGCCGCGCAGTGGGCGAGCTGCATATGTGAGCTGCAGGGCCAGCTCGGCGAACTGCAGGGCGGGCGAGGCCGCGCAGCGGGCAAGCCTAGGAATCAAGCACATGAGATGCCTAGTATACTGTATATATACTGTATCTCCAAGCAACCCAGTTTCACCCTCACCATAGACAACTCCCTGGTTTCCCCCTCCCCTCAGGTCAAGAGTCTGGGTGTCGTCCTCGACAGCACCCTATCATTCCATACCCACATCAACAACACCATCCGGTCCGCCTACTTCCACCTTCGCAACGTCAACCGCCTCCGCCCTTCACTCACTCCCAACAGCGCCGCAATCCTGGTTCACTCCCTCGTCACCTCCCGCTTGGATTACTGCAACTCCCTTCTCTTTGGCCTCCCCCACAAACTCCTCCATAAGCTTCAACTCGTCCAGAATGCTGCTGCCCGTATAATCACCAGAACCCCTGTCATCAGTCACATCACCCCCATTCTACACCAACTCCATTGGCTCCCCATCAAACTACGCATAGACTATAAAATCCTCCTCCATACTTTCAAGGCCATCCACAACCTCGCCCCCCCCATACCTGTCCGACCTCCTCCACCTCAACATCCCCACCCGGTCCCTCAGGTCTGCCTCCTCCATCAACCTCACTGTCCCCCCTGCCCGTCTGTCCACCATGGGGGCAAGAGCATTCAGCCGCTCTGCCCCTCGCCTCTGGAACTCCCTCCCCCCCGACATCAGGAACATCGACGCCATCAACATCAACTCATTCAAAACAAACCTCAAAACACACCTGTTTAGGCAGGCGTATGTAGACACATTTCCCGCTGGTTGCTCTGCTGCAAGCTCTGTGCTTTTGTAATGTAATTTAACTGTTTTGATTGTATTTTGTAACTGTTTTTTCTTGTTGTACGGCGACCTTGAGTGCCGTGAAAGGCGCCTTATAAAATAAATGTATTATTATTATTATTATTATTATATATATATATAAACGGTCAATTTAACAAACGTGATAACATGGTCTGATATTATTCTAGATGGTTCTTCTAGAATCTAGATGGTATGTGTTGATTTGTTGCACAGATTATTTAAACTTTCTTTACATTTGGTATCTATATGTGCGTGGAACAGAGAATTCAGGTTCCGCGCTTTTGTACTCCTCTGGTTCTAGACTGTGTAACCCAGTGGCAGACACCAGCAGAAAGCGAATCCACTCCTCTCCAATCTCCCTCCACTTCCACTCCGACGAATCTCTGACTAACAGGGGCTTCTACCTGCTCTACCGGGCCTTGCCTCCTGAGGGCAGTAAGTACAAAATGCTTTCACTTGGTTTGCAAGGGCCAGTTTGCATCCTTTTGAGTAAGGAGTTGTATTAACTGAGCTGCAGACACAAAAGCAACAGATATGCATATCAAGACTTACCATGTTCACACTGTGAAAAGGCTGCCTGCACAAAGACACAGCCTGCTATCAAATGATGATTAAGGACTTTTTGCTTGATTTTCTTTTCTTTAACCATGCAACATACTGTAACTAAGAACGCTATGGACATGATGGTACGGTGTAGTGCTCAAGGGCCCTTTGACAGTCAATCTTGAGGGAGGGGAAAGTATTCCTCCTTTCGCCCACCCAAATATTCTCAGCTGGTGCTGGGATTCAAACCAGCAACCTTGTGTTCACAAACGTGTGCTTCTACACCGCTCCGAGCATCCCTAACCCCAAAAGCAAAGTCCTGTAATTCCAGAGTGTAAGTGTCCTTCCTTTCTGCCTAGCCTGTCCTCGTCAGTTCCGCTGTGGAGACGGACGCTGCATCCCTCTGAAGAAGGTGTGTGATGGAGTGAAAGACTGCTCAGATGGGCGGGATGAGGCTAAATGCTGTAAGTCTGTCGCCTCATTTTAATATAGAAATATAAATACTGCTTGCAGATTCCCATCCAATTTTGTATTAGAGCTAAATCTGAATCTGTCCTGATGTTGCCATGTTGTCTTTATACCATTTGGTTGCCTCTGTCAATGGACAGCAAAATGGCAAGAATCCCGCTCACACCTGGATTTCAGAGACATGAACCTTGCACTTAGGATATTTACGGTAGTGACCCACTCTACTCTGCCTCTGATTGGTTAGCCTCCTTGCATTCCATGCAGTTCATATATTCCAAAGCAGCAGACAGCAGATTAAAATGTCAGCGTGAAAGAGACAATGTCAGGTCCTCCAGCTAAAGAAAACTTTGGGCAAACTGATTTACCAGCAAATCTGAAAATGGCACTTGAACTTCATATCAAAAAGGTTGCTGACCCGCCCCCTGCACTAGACTAATGTTTGTGTGTGTGTGTGTGTGTGTGTGTGTGTGTGTGTGTGTGTGTGTGTGTGTGTGTGTGTGTGTGTGTGTGTGTGTGTGTGTGTGTGTGTGTGTGTGTGTGTGTGTGTGTGTGTTAAACATATACTGTAGCATCCTACAGGCCAGAGGAGGTGTTGTGTAGACTAATGATGGTGTGTTTTGTGTGTGTGCATGTTTGCACGTGTCTGTTAAACATATACAGTACATAGTAGCAAACATAGTAGCAGGCCAGGGGGAGTGTGTAGACTAATGTTTGTGTGTCTGTACGTGTACGTGTGTGTGTGTGTGTGTGTGTGTGTGTGTGTGTGTGTGTGTGTGTGTGTGTGTGTGTGTGTGTGTGTGTGTGTGTGTGTGGATGTGTTCTCGAATATTCCAGCTAACACTCCTGATGTTGTTGTTGTCAATGAAAATCATAGAGAGGTGTTTGTTCTAGTGGTTGGCTGTACCTTTGAACACAGCCTAGAGGAGGCCTTTCTAACCAATATGATGAAATACCAACAGCTAGAACAGACCATTTCACAGATGGGCTGCAGGTGTAAACTTCTAGTTTTCATATTTGGTAGCTGGGTCATGTCCATAAGCTGGTTTTGAGAGGCCTTCAGATGGCTGGTCTCCCAAAGAGAAGGGCCAAGCAGTTAGCGAGATATTGTTCAATATCTAATATTATCGGCAGCCGCTCAATATGGAGGAGGCGCTGCTTTTTGTACCCATGAAGTGGATACTGACCACTATCTTGCATTACAGTATAACTGTATATATTAACCTACCATGTTATCATCCTGTGTGTTTCTTATGTGTATGCATTATTGTGGTTGCCGTCTGGGCACTCATGTAACTGACTGACTCCCAGCATTTGACTGCACTATTACTGTTTATGTCCTTTGCATACTTGTATTTATTTGGACATAAATAGAATTATATATTATATATTATATTCAAATAGCATCCTGCAGGCCAGTGTTGTGTAGACGTGTGTGTGTGTGTTTGCATGTGTCTGTTAAACATATACCATTCTGCAGGCCAGGGGAAGTGTGTAGTAGACTAATGTTTGTGCGTTTGTACGTGTGTGTGTGTGTGTGTGTGTGTTTGAGTGTTTGTACGTGTGTGTGTGTGTGTGTGTGTGTGTGTGTGTGTGTGTGTGTGTGTGTGTGTGTGTGTGTGTGTGTGTGTGTGTGTTTGCATGTGTCTGTTAAACATATACCATTCTGCAGGCCAGGGGAAGTGTGTAGTAGACTAATGTTTGTGCGTTTGTACGTGTGTGTGTGTGTGTGTTTGCGTGTGTCTGTTAAACATATAGCATCGTGCAGGCCAGGGGAGGTGTTGTGTGGGAATGGGCAGTGCAAGCCTCACATCAACCTGTGTGCCAGCCAGAGCAACTGTGGAGACAGCAGCAGTGAAGAGGCCAAATGTGGTGAGCGCTGAGCAGAGACAATTAGCACTATTGTAAGTGTGTGTGTGTGTGTGTGTGTGTGTGTGTGTGTGTGTGTGTGTGTGTGTGTGTGTGTGTGTGTGTGTGTGTGTGTGTGTGTGTGTGTGTGAAAATGTGTTTGTGCATTTCAGTGTGTGTACTGTCTGTGTTGTGCGTTGAAGTCTGTGTGTTGAACGCTTCATGTGGGGGCTTCGTTCTGTTGTGCTTTCAGGAAATAAATGCCACCACATGTGTTCCAACAAGGTGTGTGTGGCCAAGTCGGCAATGTGTGATGGTGTCCTAGACTGCAAGGACCGCAGTGATGAGATCAACTGCACCAGAGCATGTGAGTCCTCATGTTGTTGTTGTTGTTATTGTTTTCTTTCCCAGCTGTCATTCATCAAGCTGATCTACTAGCAATTGTTCGTCCTGTAGTATAGTTTACTTTATGAATGTGTGTTTTTGTCTATTTCCCTGCATAGTGATTTCATAACAGACCAATCTACAAATAAAAAAATGATTTAATTTAATCTGAACTGATCGAGTCTAATATGTAATTTATTCAAATCTCCTCTAATCTCATTTACGGTAATCTCATTTTTGTAGTATGATATCGTATGTCACTCCCTGTTGTGTATGATTGTTGGTTTTCTGAAAGGCAGACCAGGACAATTCAAACCACCAGGGTCAGGGCCTGTGTCCACCTATCGTCTTTTTCCGACTGTTAAACGCTGGGAGTGCGCTGGGAAGCGCTGATCCCAGCGCACAATATACAAGGAAGCAGTCTGAAACTAACGTTAGTAGTCTGGGCACCTTCCACCCCGCTTTTTGTCATGGGGGCGTAAACCCCGGACCCAGAATTAACACCGGATGGCAATGCGCCTAACAACGTCTTTGTTGCCGTTAACTTGACGCGGTGATGTTACCTAAACTAGAGTCTGATCAAAACAAAGCTAGCGTTACATAAAACAAAACGTTTATGCAATATGGCATCTCCGCCACCACCGCCTGACACACCGGTCAAAACGGTGAAAGAGGATTGTGATACTTGGGTCAAATTGTCAAGTTAACGTGAAAGTTGACGAGCTAGAAACGCTGCCATCCGGTCTAGGGCGGGCTCTAGGCGGGAACCAGTAGGGTGACAAAATCAATTGTGGGCGGGAGCCAGGCTCTTTCTCGCCGAGAAGAGCCTGGTGACGCGAGGTTAAACGTTAGTTCAGTGCGGTAGTAGCTTGATAGCTGCCAGCTAACATTAGCAAACAACACACATACAGTGATTTAGCTCAACACTCACCAGAAATATCAAGTGTCTAGCCAATTTGCTCGCACAATTGAGCCTTTCTGTCTCTGTTGCGATAGTTTCTCCATGATTAAGTTGCCAGAAAAGCAGCACCCGACACCAGCGTCTTTCTGAAAAGTTAAAATATTTTCAGCTGGAAGCGCTGGGAGTCGGGCGCATAAAAACGACGGAGCTCTCTGAAAATAAACGCTGGGCGCAGCGCACTTTCTCTAGACGTCCGTGTGCGCCCACATATGCTCTCCCCCCATTGGAAACAACTGAAAAAAGACGCCGGAGCTGATGAAAAGACGCTAGGTGGACACAGGCCCTTAGCCGGTTGTTGTGAACTTGCTGTAGGTCCAGGGTGCTATAGACTAGTTCTGATCACTAAGTAAGGACAGATCAGGAAGGGGATGGTTCTGGGATGCACGATCTTATTAACAAATCTGTGATGGGAGATGCCGACTTAATATCCCAACTTTCACCCGCCCACCCTTCCTCTAACATCCAAGCTCCATGTCTACACTCTGGTCTCGGTTTCTAGATCCTGCTGCGTATGTGTAAAAGCCTCCTCTGATCCCATAAGGATGTATTTAATTCCCTTTAGACCATAAAGGCTGCTCCTCATCCTCCTACAAATGTGCCAATGGAAAGTGTGTGGGCAAGATCAACCCTGAGTGTGATGGAGCAAAAGACTGCAGTGACGGCTCTGATGAACTGCGCTGTGGTGAGTACTGTCCCTGTTGAGTACTTGACCATATATATTTATGATAAAAACCTAAAGAGATGATTATGATGACTCTCTCTCTCTCTCCCTCCCCCCTCCCTCCCTCTCAGGTTGTGGTACCAGGCCCAAGAAGCGGACTAAGATAGTGGGCGGGTCTGATGCCGGGGCAGGCATGTGGCCCTGGCAGGTCAGCTTGCAGATGGATCGTTACGGCCACGTCTGTGGAGCCACCCTGGTCTCCAACCGCTGGCTCCTCTCTGCAGCACACTGCTTCCAGGACTCAGATGCCATAAAGTCAGACAAATGCCAGCCACCTTCATCATGATAGTCATCATCATGATAGTCATTGTTAATAATTAAAGCCCCAATATGTAACTTTTTTTAACCTTAACTCATTGAGTGCCAGCCACTTTTGGAAGACGGATGCTCCCAGTGCCAGCCCTTTCAGAGCGTTTTCAGTGATTTCTCGAGACCCACAGAATATTGTGTGATATTACTATGTAAACACCGAACACGCCCAAAGAACGATGAGACTCTCTTGTATCATCAGCAAAAAAAGTTTATTGATATCATTTTCCGTTCTTTAGTTATCAGCCGGAGAAGATAGGTTGTTTTCAGCAAAAACAGACGTTTCAAACTAGAAGCTGAGATAATCAGCCTTTTGTGAAATGAAGCATTTCAAGCACATCACTGACTCTGAAGCTAATATTTTCTGATGTAGTGACACCTCAAAAATAATTTCCTTCAATAAAACAGCGAAAACAAAGGAATTTTGTTTGGCAAAATAATATTTTTTAGCTGCAACCAGCAGCGCTGTCCCCTGCGTGCGCAGACCCTACACTTTCTTGCTGGTCTTGATTTACTGCTGGTGGGCATCAGATATTCTAGCTTGCCAATCTGTCCATCGAGCCTGCTGTCTGGGTCTGTCTGGGTCGGTGTTGTATGCTGCCCTGCGTGCCCCACCCAAGGGCGTCGTTTTGGTCTCAAAGTTGGTAGGGTCCAGGACGGCATGAGGGGAGGCGGCTTCAAAAAAATTGAGCTTTTTTTTTTACCTTTTTTAGCCATATTTAGAGGAATATCTCATTTTAAATAAAAAAAATAGGTTTCTTTTAACCTTTTTTAGCCATATTTATGTGTCCTGTCAGCATAATTGTAACTAACAAACACAAACTGTAGGTTTAGCCATCTAATCATGTTCTTTCACAAACAGCCGGTTTGGAAAGAAAACATTGCCACTGAAACCCACACACCATGCATAAAAGAATGTGCACTGACTTATACTAACTTTCACTTACCAGTAATTATTACTGTCTCTCCACTCTCTCTCTGCTGTGTCCCTTCACTCTCTCTCTGCTGTGTCCCTTCACTCTCTCTCTCTCTTGGTTGCTGCTGCTCCGTCTCTCCACTCTCTCTCTGCTGTGTCCCTTCACTCTCACTCTCTCTTGGTTGCTGCTGTGTTTCCTACGTAAAAAAAAATATATATATTTATATTTTATTTTATATTTTTCAAAATGGGGGGAATTCCCCCCTTGCTTCATATAGGGGGATACACAGTTTAGGGGGGGGGTGATACTACTTAGTCTATGCATGTAACAACAATGCATGTAACATGTACACATGCATGTAACTGGACAGGACACTTTTCTCTAGCATCTTCTTGCTCGCGTTTTGCAGGTTAGCAGCTGTAATGTAAAATGATACTCTGCTGGTTCACACAGTTTAACGTTATAAGATAAGATATTACTTTATTGTCAGACAGAGTCCGAAATTTGTCTTGCATCCTCAGACACTTGTTTCTCATCGATACATACAACAGTGCAAAACGACAACCAACACCATCCTCAAAGTGCATAGTAGCCAAAACAATAACAATAACAAAAGACAGTGGCTGCAGGCAGCGCTTCCTAAGAGCCTCTAGCCTGATTCAACAGTTTGACTGACAGCCTGGGGCACAAATGCGACGCGTGATGCGCGTCAGACTTTCAGTAATACAATTAGTGGTGTGTTCGTTACTTACAGTTGCTGCAGGGGGACGCTCAAAATAGCTTCTGATGTCTCTCTTTTTCCGAACGGGAGGGCGAGGAGGCGGCATGTCAACATGTTGTGTGTGTCAGACTAGCCATGTGTGTGAGTGGGCGTTTATTTGGTCATCAGCCAAATGAGCCAACGTGAGTTTCGGCGAAAAAAAGTGGACTGGCCTATTCCGTTGTGAAAAATAGGGGTAAATGTAACTTTGAACATATTGCAAACTAATTTCACTCAATAATGGTCGGGTCAATTCTATCCTTGCAAAATATGGGAAGACAATCTAAATGACCTATATAACTGCACTCCAAAGATAATGCAAATAAGGTTGCTTAAAAGTTGGTAGGGACAATTGGACACCCTGAAATGTTGGTAGGGTCCGGACCCCACCGACCCCACGCAAAATGACGCGCTTGGCCCCACCCCTCTCAACTGCAAACCCCTCCTCCGTGGGTGTCTCTGGTGGCTCTGGTGGCTCTCTGCTGCATTTGCTCTGCACTGAAAACCCAGCTTTTTCACAGCGTTCCGCGTGTATTTGTCACCGGCTCCCAGCGCTTCCAGTTGAGAATAATAACAACTCCACAACTAATCATGTGGAGGGGCTATCGCAGCGGACACGGAGGGGCTCAATTGTGGGAGCAGATTGGCTGCTGCAGGCACAGCTAACGTTATGCTTCATGCATATCGATGCATACCGATGCGGTTTCCGTTTCATCACGAGGGTTCTTCTGCTGTTTTTCCTCACCTTTCTCTAATCTGGAGAGCACTGTCGCCACCTAATGGGTCCGTAAAATAGGTTATACACATTCAACATGCCCCAAATTTTTACAGGAGATGTATCAGGCTTTGATCCACGTCCCACCGTCAAAAAACGCATTTGACGTCGTTCGACGTCATTGGCACTCTATGTTACTATTTGATTTGACGCCGATCGATCTCATTGGCACTCAATGAGTTAAAGACCCTGGAAACCAAAATCCACAAAACCTTCAAACTATGTAATTTAGGATATTATGTGCACAATTGTAAGCCTAAAAAAGTAGGAGATATTAGTTTCAACCCAAAATCTAAATATCGCCATTTCCCTGTCTTCACTGTTTGCTGAGGCAGGGTTTGAAGTGGCCGGTGCTTAGGGCTCATTATCTGATATATTTATCCCATCATAAGACATTGACTGAATGATAAAGCTGCTCTCAGTTGTCTGTCAAGCTGAGATTAAACCTGTATGTACATTAAACACATGCTCGTGTTTTCGTATCTGTTGGTGGGCTATTTTCGATTATTTTTACAACATTTATGGTCTCGGGGAAAGATTACAGTCGATGCGGAAGAGAGCAGCAGACCAGAGGGGGGCTGCCTGGGCTGCTTCGTCCATGTACGGGTGTGGGCGTTCCTTGCTGGTTGCTCTTCTGTTTGGTTTCCAGGGACTTTAAAGGATAAGTTAAAAATGAAAATTCAGTCATTATCTACTCACCCCCTTGTCGATGGAAGCACGGGAGAAGTTTTTTAGTCCACAAAACACAGTAGCAGCATTCTCCGACCTAAACAATTGAAGTGGATGGTGACCAACTTTCAAACATAAACTCTCCAAACAAAATATTGTGTCTTCTCTGCCAGGCCTGACAAATACAATCTGATACAAAGTCAATTCCTTTCCTGAAGCACAGCTCAAGATTCTCATAGTTATCCGACTAAAAAAAGTCAACATAAATAGAGGACATTTTACTAAAGAGTACATCCCTATTTGTATCCAAAACAAAAAATGTATCTCATTTTTTGTTTGTGAATCATGATTTGTGTGTGTGTGTGTGTGTGTGTGTGTGTGTGTGTGTGTGTGTGTGTGTGTGTGTGTGTGTGTGTGTGTGTGTGTGTGTGTGTGTGTGTCAGTCATCATCGTCACTGTTGTCACTGATGCAATAGAGAGCCAAAGTCACACCCCCTTCCAGTTTAGGCATACGAACCAAGGGATTTCATTCTTTTTTCCATATTGTAAAATACTTATAAGAATACTTTTACTTCGTAAAACCAAGTGGTTCAGCTATATTTAGAATCAGGAGAGACGATATAACATTTCACTCAGACAAAAAAAATTATAAAAAGAAATCCCAACATTTTGTTTTTAAGTTTTGGTCTTAGTGAAATGTTCTATGGTCTCTCGTGATTCTAAATATAGCTGAATCGCTTGGTTTGACCAAGTAAAACTATTATTTTTATAGGCATTTTACAAAATGTCTATGGAAAAATAAATGGGGGATGAAGTCCCTTTGTTTCGTATGCCTAAACCGGAAGGGGGCGTGACTTTGGCTCTCTATTTAAATGTACTCATTCATGCTAATTTGTATTTCTCCACTCGTGCACATGTACATGTTGTTGTGTGTTGTGTCTCCAGATACTCAGAGGCTCGCTCGTGGCGGGCCTACATGGGGATGCGTGTGATGACCTCGGGCAGCAGCGGAGCGGCCATCAGACCGGTCCGCAGGATCCTGCTGCACCCCAAATACGACCAGTTCACCTCGGACTACGACATTGCCCTCCTGGAGCTCAGCGCGCCCATCTTCTTCAACGAAAACGTACAGCCCATATGTGTCCCCGCCCCCTCGCATTCCTTCACCACAGGGACCAGCTGCTTCGTCACCGGCTGGGGCGTCCTCATGGAGGATGGTAAGAGCTTGTTGAGAGGACCCTGTTAAAGCAGCTATGGGGAACTTTTAACTGGTTATGAAACGGTCTAAATGCAATACTGATGCCTCACATCTTACCTACATCAGCAAGGTGAGGAGATTGGCGATTTCTATATTGTTATTCCAGTTGCCTGGTGCGCTGACCGGGCACCGCATCCATCACGTGTAACGTCCGTGTAAACTGGTTGTACTTTTTGTTCTGGCCGGAAGTCAACCTTCTGCAGTAAATAAAACAGCTGGGGAGGCTCGCTGACTGAAGCCCTGCCTGGCCTGGCACGGCTTAGACAGCCTCGGACCCGTGGAGGAGCCTTGGTGTGCATGAAATGCATTTTCGTTCCGGGCGAACAGTACTGCTTTTGTCCACAGGTGCCACTAAAAAAGCCTTCACAAACTGAAAGTTCCTCGTAGTTGCTTTGAACTGAAGAGCTAACTAGATTACTAAAAATTACTTTTTTTTAGTCAAACTTCTCTCAGAGCAAGATCTTGCCCACCATCTGGAAGATGAACTGTCACATGGTTTTAGACTATTTCTTTGATTGGAGAGGCCTAGACACCACAAAACACAATGTTTCCAATCCAAATCCTGTGTGTTTTTGTAATTGATTGATATGTCAAAAAAAGCAACCAATTGATTTGAAGGATGGATTCTTGAAAAAAGTTAATATCCGCACACTGGCGCAGCTCCCAATATTTAGTGGCGACTACAAAGCAACATTTCAACCCACGCAGTGGGTCTTCATCAGACAAATGACTATATAAGACAGCAGGAAATATATATAGAAAAGAGACTAATGACAACGCATTGACTCTGAATCAGCTGATGTCAGTCAATTAAGCAGGCTACACACCAATGACAGGTGACTAGTGCCTTAAAAGGAGCCTGACTATACCACTTAAAGGAGCACTCAGTCAATGCCATACAGAGCAATTATACATACAAAACATCAATAATGGCAATGACAAAAATTGCATAGGCTACAATAGTATACAAAATCAATTTAAAGCTAAAAGCTTATATACAAATATTAATACAAAAGAGATGCTAGTCTCCTGCAGGAGGAGCCTCCTTTCGTGGTCCCCTCCCCTGGGGGGCTTATCCACTTTCTCCACACCAACATAACGATAGGCATTAAGTTTGTGACCGGCCTGTTTGCGCTCATCGCCGGTTCTGATCTTACCT
>NC_139624.1:82229735-82254735 GCF_964638095.1 Poromitra crassiceps
TAAAACCTTAAATGCTAGTTGAAGGCTGTATTTAGACAAACAAATCAGGTAATCAAGGATCTTATGATGGCCTTTTTCATACAATGACAGGTCGGGTTGGAGGTGACTCATGCAATCTAGGAGTTGAATATGAGTTGAAAGAGCTTCCATAACTCATTGATCTGATTTACAGTAAGACGAGTCCCCTCAACGGACATCGCCGCACAGTGGCCATTCAGCAGTATCACCTCTTTTATGTCCTGAGGGATACACCTTCCAACCAAAAGATTTAAAAAGACGCGTTTGTCTATCATTGTTTAACAGTATCAAATTGCATCCGTATTAAAGACACCATTAACAGTGGCAGCAGGTCCTAGTGTTTTGTCTGCCAGATCTGTGTGCCATGGTTATGTAATTTAGGCCTTTTGTATGTTTCTTTGTATATTGTATTTATTTATATTTTGCTGACATTCATTATGATTAAGTGGAATTGTGGAAGTGGGTTCCTCCATTTTTCATCGTCTGGTAAGTTTAAAGCACCTTGGAACTGAATTATCTATATTGCTCCCTTTCTAGGTGGTGCTTTTGGCCATGAAGAGTATGGGTCCCTTGTAGACTGTTGGTCCTCCCATCTATAGAGATCATATTAGGCGTTTGAATTAGCATCCACTGTTACTGAATGCTGTAGCATGTCACATTATATTAGTCAAAACCCACAAGGTGTCAAGTAAAGTGGGCCTATCCTGCTATTATTGTGATAGTAGGCTATTGGTGGAAAGCATGTTTGTTTTCTTTCTATTCTATTGATTTAGAGAGTTATCTTTTCTGCTCTGAGTAGCTAGATGGTTGTTGCCTCATGCCTCAATCATGGAAGCTTTGGGTGTTTTTGTTATTGATGCTGAAAGAATTCAATTGGCAAATTGAGAAGTGCAATGTCGTCATGTCTGAATCACGCCACCCCATTTACTCCAGTGCCTACGTGCTGCCCATCACGTCAAACCAGTTTAGAGCGCGCGAGATTTACGCACAGTGCTGTCCTGCGCGCAATCCACTCCATGATGGCTAGTGCGTATAATTCGAGGCGCCTCCTCCTGTGTATGTTATAATTTGTTCATTGTGGTTCAAGCAATGGATTTTTGACTCTCAAATAGTTTTATCAAACCTTCAGTGGCCGACTGTAAGCAGGGGGGCTACTGCTACGCGCCTTGGGTGTGTCATGGACGTAACGGAAGTCCGTTATCCGGCGGCTGTGGGAACACTATAAAATCTGCCGCTATCCAAAACGATGGGAAAAAGTTGTACTAGAGTTCAAGCGTCCTGTTGCGTGATCTCCCGCAGCTATCCTCAGGAAACCAACCACCTCCATTCACTGGTCATCATTTGCTGAGCGCACAGTGAAGCGCGCGTCAGTGAGTCGGCTGTAGTGCCCACTGGGGGGAAGCCGTCAGGATTAAAACTGAAAACTTTCTTCTCAAAACCCTCTCGGTGCTTCGGAGTCGTCTGGCATCATGCGTTTGCATTTTGTTTTAATCTGTATACTATGTGGATTGGAGTATGGTGTATTTGCAAAAGGTGAGTATTGGCTTCATTTTTTTGTCTGATGCAATGCACCGCAATGTGCGATGGTATGGACACCTGCGGTAACCATTTGAGCTGATCTAGTTAGTTAATAGTTACTACACATTGTTAGCTACACATAGTTAAGTCCTGTGTAGTTGATATGCCTGTGGACCAGTGTCTGTGTCTTCGTTTTAAAGTTGCAGTCGAAATAGAGAACTATCACTGTTCCAACCCGTTTGGCCTCATTACGCACGCCCCCTGAGATAGATAAACACCAAATTCAGGGTAATGTGTTGACTCCTTTAGGAGATGGAGGGAACTATTGGTCACAAGAGAACATTTTCCAACACTTATAAGCAGTATTCACAATATATTCTTTGGAACTTGTAAACCTCTGAGTGTTGTGAGGGAGATAAGCGCTCTCCTGCAGGACACTTTTGGATCATTCGGACCCCTGCGACCTGGCTTGGCAGCCACTCCGTGCGCGCTTGGCCCCGGTTGAATCGACACGCACAGGGCGTAGTTTCCTGGACCTGATGAGTTTGACAAATGGAAGTTCTGATATAAATGACAGTGGGGTCATGGCCGACTCGAGGAAAATGTCTAGTGAGCAGAAACTGGGGCTAATCAGTGCTTATTACTAAAACAGTCGCCTGGGTATTCGTTGTTCAGTATCGTGTACCCATAGGCTGAAATAAATGTTAAAATATTATCTAGTGAATAGCTCTATTCTAAAATATACCGTCTCCGATAGAGCCTTCATTTGCATCCATAATGGCCAGAATAATTTCCTGATCATCAGTCCATATGGCTATACTGTAGATGGAGCAAATGATTCGTGTTTCATTGTGTTTCATTTTCTCAGCCAACCTCATTAATTAGTTTGACCAACGTTGCTAACAAGAATTTTGTAAGAGCAGGTGTATTTTATTTTATTTTACTTTTAAAGCAACCTATAGTTTTCTTTGTAATGATAGGCATAGCTGCTGTTGATTAGACAAAGTAAACTATATAAATTCTGGAAAAATTATTTATGACGAAATTTCCCTGTAATGAAAATAATCAACTGTAAAAATAAAAATAAAGAAAATATACATAGGCCTATTGTACACATTTATTAGCCTACTAACTAGAAGATATTGAGACTGCATGCCTCATAATTAAGATTTTTAGGCCTACATCGAATTTATGACTGAGCGTAGTTTTAGGCCTATCGCAAATGCTATTTTGTTTCAGAAGATCATATTTCAAATAAAAATCCATAAATACTTAGATATTTCATATATAGGCTAAGGCTAAATGTTGCCTTAATTGAAATAAGTGACCAGATTTATATCATTGTCACTGCTGTTAGTGTTACTTTATCACAGCAGACTATAGAGATAATATTTTCAATAATGCAGAATGTGATACAAAATTATATAAAAAGTCTTTGAGGTGCATATTGATCCAATTCATGTTTTGAATGAAGATGCATGTTTCCCTTGCACAATGA
Organism: Poromitra crassiceps; assembly: GCF_964638095.1. Lineage (NCBI taxonomy): Eukaryota > Metazoa > Chordata > Actinopteri > Beryciformes > Melamphaidae > Poromitra > Poromitra crassiceps. The sequence continues at coordinate 82,232,770 of NC_139624.1, forward strand.
CGACTCCTACATCAGAGTTTTTGTCTTTCATGCAATCAAATAGATTTGAGAGCAAACCTTTCCGCACTGCAATCAAAAAAGGAAGATTTGATTTAAAAAAAAACATTCCACACATGCATTTTTTAAATTGCCTATAAATGTTTTTGATTGCCATATGGAAAGTTTTTTCTCTCAAATCTATTTTTTTTTATTGCAGTGTGGAAAGTTTACAGTCATTGATATCATTTTGTCAATAGGGCATTGTTGAAACGTGTTCCTGGGGCATAAAAGACTATTCCAAGATTATTCCACATCCTGCCCGCTGTTTTCACTGTGATTTGGATCTGATTATTCAAGCAATCATGCTTGAATTAAGAGCAACCTTAGAACTTTAGTTGTATCTTCAGTTTCTGAGTATTGTAAACTTGAAACTGGAAATTGGAACTGGAAATTGGTCTTGTAGACACTTTTGCAGCTTGTTGAAAAGCCCCCAGTGCCTGGAGAGGCTCTTGACTTCCCTTCGTTGGCTGTGTGTGTGTGTGTGTGTACGCGCGCACGAGTGTGTGTGTGCGGCTGTGCGTGAACGTGTGTGTTTGCCTGCCTGTATGCCTGTGTGTGACTCACATGTGAAAACTAAGGAAATAGTATCGGAAGCGCTAGCAGTTTGAGTAAATCTAGATCTGCTCAATGGGACATCCACTGGGAACAATGATGCTGACATTGAATGGTAATAATGGACTAACACACTTAAAAACACACAGACACACAGACACACACACACACACACACACACACACACACACACACACACACACACACACACACACACACACACACACACACACACACACACAAACAAAGGTTCTTATTGTGATAAACTCAGTCATTGACAGCCATATGAATGAGTTAACTACAGAGCAGTAACATGGTTATGACCTGAAGAGTGTTGAGCTACGTTTGTGTACAATCTATAAGGAGCAGCCGGACTGAAGGACGGACTTCCCTGAATGATGTTTCCGCTGTGGTTATGAGGAAGGAAGGGCGGACGGACAGCAGTCTTCATCTCTCATTAATAAACTTCAGCAATGGAGTGGAGAAATAACCTCATTTGGTAAACAAGAGGAACATTGCTTACGCATTTCCACACAAGTTGTCAAGTGCTGGCCTGGGAGGGGGGATGAGGAGGGTCACTGATGCTCTGGCCTGGATGGGGGCGAATTCTGTGGAACTGGGACTTGTTCACCCTGGTTCTGTTTGGTCCAGTTTGTCATGTTGTCCATGTTGTTTGGGTCAGTGGGGATCATTTTGACAATGCTTACAGGAACTGTCTGAAGTATTTACTGGTAGTTGTGTGTTAAGAAAATGTTCCCTTAGACATGTGACACCAAAACGCTCCATTTGCAGCCAATCGAAATGGGATTATTTTGGGGTCGGGGGTTCACTGACATGTAAGTCCATTCTGGTGGCAGTTGTGGCACCAGAATGTAACATGTGGCTCATGGGTCCATTCAAAGAGATTCAGTCTGTAGCCAGAAGTATCCTAATCAAATGACTCTGATTTTAATGATTTGAACATGCAAATACATGCATATCCAATTTGCTTAATAACACAACAAGAAATGTCCCTTCAAACAAAGCCCCCTGACTCAAGTCCCCATTTCAGAAAGTATACAGCCTGCTGAAGTGCCCTTGAGCAAGACACTGAATCCTCACAGGTTCCATGGGTGCTGACCTGTAGCTTACCTTGACCTCTATCACCTCGTTATTATTGGACAACTCACAAGTTACAGATCTTTCAATTCTACAAGTCCATAAAGATCTTGACCAGTTTACCTGTTGTGGTCCAGGTGAATGTGTGGACTGATCTTGGCTACCGGATGTGAAAGGAGTTGTAAGTGATTCAGTCCACATCTCTCACGTCTCTTGTTAATGCCGTGCCACCTGTGCTCTGCGCTCCCTTCCACTCTCCAGATAAAGTGAAGCGGAAGTACAGCGTCCCTCTTCTGGACGTGAAAGCTCGGCAGCTGGTCATGGAGGCCAACCAGACACTACTGCTCAACTGCAGGTGAGTCCTGGACAGACGGGAGGACGGACGGAAAGACAGACCCACAGGCAGACATATATATATATATATATATATATATATATAGAGAGAGAGAGAGAGAGAGAGAGAGAGAGAGAGAGAGAGAGAGAGAGAGAGAGAGAGAGAGAGAGAGAGAATCAAGTTGTGCAGTACTGTGGAGGGAGGGATGAGAGAGCACTGGGAGCACTTCAGCGGACACGCCTCCACTGTTTCAGAGCAGAGAATACTGCTTAGTTCTTCATGATATTGAAACCTAATTTATATACATTTTTAAATATTCAAATTTGACATTTTTCTGTGGTGTGACAAACTCAAAGCACATTTCTTTTTGGTTTCCAGGGGCTTTAAGGCAAGTACTGTACTGTTTTATTGTTGAATTCAAAGTGACTTGTGATGCTACATCATCTGGTATATTGGTATATGAACCAAAATATAGCCTACCTGCAGCAAGAGGCCAGATCCTTTTGACTGAATTGGTGACGTGCCCTTTGGAGATTAATTGAATTAAAACAGAAAAAGAATACATAGCAAAATCTGAAATGATTTAAGCTGTTTTGCATTTTTGCCTATAAAAGGCAAAAATCAAAAGATAAACCGGGATAAAAAAGGATAGTGTGCTAACATAATATTTGTAAGTGGGTTGTAAAGACAAAGAAATAACTAAACACGTGTCGTCCCCTATGAATCATGCAGACATTATGGAGAAAAATAACACGTTCCAAAGAGTGTGTGTTGAATATCAGCCCATTTGATGTGAGAGAAGTGATCTCCACTGCTCTCCAGACGAGAGGCTTTATGAAGTCCACCACTGAGCAGTTATGCGTTAGCTTTGATTGCCAGTTTGTTCTGTTCGCAGTCTGTAGCTTTTAACTCAAGATGAAAGCCAACTTTGTCACCACAGTGTGTCCACTGTAGACTGCTGCTTAGGCCAATCAGTAATAAGATGCATCATCCCACCAAGTTTCACTCAAAATCAAAATGTTGACCTTTAATTGCAATACCTTAATTAGGCCAATCACTGTGATTCATAAGGATAGCTGGATTTGTGTAGCAAGTTTCATTTAAATCTTGACTTGTACTGTAGTACAGGAGGTATGGCCTTTCAAAGTAACACCAGAGTCATAGTGCCAAAATGTGTCAAAATCCCTCCAGGTTTTCTCAAAATTGCACCAGTGGTGTCTGAGATTTTAACTTTGGATCTCATCAGGACAATCAATGTCATTCAAATGCCAGAACACAGCGCCAAAATGAATCATGCCTGCAAGTGTTGTCAAAACAAACTCGCGGTGTAGCAATCATGTCATTTAAGATGTTGAAATGCTGACATTCCATCGCAGCATCCCCATCAGGCCAATCCGTGTGATTTAATAACTGCCAGAATAACTCAGTGTCAAAATGCTTCATTCCTCCAAGTTCCATCAAAATCAGACCAGTGGTGACTGGGATGATATATGCCTGAGAGATATCACATTTGAGTAAAACAAAGAAAACGTTTTACATTTAGCTATTTAGGCCTATTTAGGCCTCAGACAATTAATGGAATCCCCCCCCCCATTTTAATGTCGAAGGAAATTAATCAGTTATATAATATTACAAAGATGGATATATTTTTTATTATATTCTATAATTACTGTATATGTATAATTGAATATTTTCCTTCGACATTCCTTGCAGTATTTGACATGCCCATTGCCTGCCAGTCAAAACGTCATCACATTCATTGTTGACTTGCTAACGGTTCGCACCACAATCTTGCTGTGCTTTGCCTCTGCTGTGGGTAATAGTCTGGAACAATGATTATAACAGAAAACAGAAATAATGAGATTATTAAGAAATTAGAAAATATTTGAGATGCAAATGAAATGATTAGGCTATTACATTAATAAAAGTAAAGAAATATATTTGGAAGTTATATGGATGATTTTTGACATTTTCAATGGTATTGCCAATGGGTTTTTAAAGACATCTTGCAATAGAGGGGCCGCAACCAAAAAGCTAATGCTATTTGGGGGGCCTTGGCATGGAAAGGTTTGAGAACCCCTGCTTTAGGCCAATCAGTGTAATATCTGATTGGCGTGGAACACAGTGCAAAGATGCATTGGCAAGGAAAGACAGTAATTTACCAATATATCTCCATCAACCCAAATAATGCATCATACAAACCCATTGCACCTGCTGACCTCTCCAGGGGCCGCTGGGAGCTGGTGTGGGTGTTTCCGGTGGGTGTGGCCAGAGAGCCGGAGAGCGTGCAGGTGGACTCGTCTCGCTGCGGCCGGACGGGCCAGCAGCACTGCAGCCGCCTGACGCTCAGCCGCAGCCTGGCCCAGCATACTGGAATGTTCCGCTGCCGCTACCGCCAGCGCCCCCGCAGGCACGTCTCGCTCTACGTCTACGTCACAGGTAAGACGGGACAGCTGCCGTCAGCCAATCAATGATCAGCAACAATCAACTGATTATTGCAGCAGGGATCTCGTGCTTTGTTCCCATGGGGTCTCATTTATCCAACTGTGGTTAGGAGTCCTACTAAGGATTTTAACTAACCTATTCAGTGACTGCGTGCACACCTGCATGCTATTTCCATGTTCAATTGATAATCAAGACTCATTTTATATGCGTCATGTGTTGATTTTTTTTAACCCCCCCGCTTGTTATTTTTGCTCTAAGTGAAATGTTTTATGGTCACTCATGATTCAGTAGGTCACAGGTTGGCTTGGTTCCAGCCTTAGGCTGGGTTCACACCGACGACCCAAGCCTTGCCTATGCCCTCCCTTTACCCACGCTTTTTAATAGGCTCCCTCAACCCACGCCTACGCCGAGCTGGGCGTGAACCTGTTACACGCTTTTGCGATCACACGCAAAAGCGTGCCTTTTGCACGCCGAACCTGGAGCCGAGTCACAAGCGCCTCTCCTCTCTCCCGACTGTATTTTTTCACGTGTTGTCCAGAATTGTCATGGGTAGCCTCTAGGTAAAATAAATCGGATATATTTAATCTTCTATTGATGCTGGATATGTATAACCAGGTCTGACTATAGTCGGACATTTTAGAGAGGTGATCTTGCAAGAATATGTGCTGGCACAACAACATTGTCCATCTTGCTTCTTCGGTCGCTATTCTCTCTCATGAAGATTTGTTTGCCGACGGGGAGAAAGCCCCACGTGATAGCCACCCGTCAATCTCTCTCTCTCTGCTCAACACTGTTGTAGTAACTCCATTTTATTTTGAAATTCAGTTGACTTTGCCATTTCCGACGGATATTGTGCGTTTTTCTTTCATGGCTTGACAGAAGAAGTCTGCCTGCACGCGCCTTGTCGGCTTCAAAATAGAACTCACGCCTATTCGATAAAATCGGCAAGGCACAGGCAAGGCGTGGGTACACGCAGGGTTCACGCTCAGGCGGCCGGTGTACACAGCCTCGTTGACTAAAACGGACGCCTATTAAAAAGCGTGGGTAAAGGCAAGGCATAGGCAAGGCTTGGGTCGTCGGTGTGAACCCAGCCTTAGAAACTCGTTAGATAAGGATTTTTGGATGTCTATGGAGAAAATGAATGCGAAACTCACTTCTGGGGCAAGAGACGTCATGTGACTCTTCTCTACACCGCTCTCTCAATATTGATTGAGTAGCCCCCCACCCACCACCACCCCCATGCCCCCACTGCTCATTGTTTAGTATATCCCCAGATTAAACAGGATGCGGTGGGTGCTAAATACAGACCAATGCCAGAGAGCCAATTATATCTAAACACTGTTTGTCCCAACAACACATCCTTCTCGATGACTCTGGCACAGTTTCACCCCCTCCTCTCCTGGCTCTTTTCTCAGCCCTAGTCTACCTCCCTCTTGTCTATATATAAAGCCTTTTTACTTTCGTTTACGTGCTACCTCCAGGCCAGGAATAGCCCAGCTGCTGAAAGGCTCAGGCCTGGGCAGAGTTTCCCAGGGCATCAGCCTTATCTGTTCCCCTCAGCCCTGCTTGAAGCATCCTGTGCTGGGGGAGGAGGGGAAGGCCGTAGGGGTGTACTGGGTCTCTGAGCAGGAGGGGATGTCGCTGTCTCTCTCTGCAAGGTGGCGGTATAGGGAGGTGTGTGCGTGTGCGTGTATGCGTGTGTTTATGTGTTTGTGTGCGCTTGTGTGAATGTATGTGTGTGTGAGCGTGCGTGCGTGTGTGTGTTTGTGCGTGTGTGCATGCGTGTGTGTGTGTGTGTGTGTGTGTGTGTGTGTGTGCGCGTGTGTGCGTGTGTGCGTGCCGTGCGTGCGTGAATGTGTGTGCGTGTGTGTGGACTGGGGAGGATAGGATGAAGGCCAGGGGCTCAGTGGTATCCCGAGGCAGAGGAGGCATGATGTCTGTCCTGGGCGTGTGGCTGTCCGGGCACGGAGCCGGGCTGGAGGCCAGGGTCACAGGGCAGGCTACTGTTTGGCCAACAGGACCCTTGGGAGCCATCAATCGCTCGGGTCGCCATGTCCATTAAGCTTCAGACTTGGCCGCCTGTGGCTCTCGCCCTACTCAGCCCTGCACGGCCCACCACCACTCCTCTATATGGAATCAAAGCAGGAGAAGGAAGCCCTCTAGTCCGCTAGTCCTTGGGGTACTTTTGTTCGAATGTTCAGAGATTTGCTTTCCTTGAATAACACCCTACAGTAACAAACAATACAGTGAGCAACACCCACACCTTTCAATGGCACAGACATATTACAGTAGCAGAGCTGGGAGGAGAAAGGCCGTTTGATTGCCTCTAAACAATCTGTGTGTTTATTGTTGACTACAGGCAGTCATTTGTCATTTGCTGAATGGGTATTCAGTGAATGGGTCTGCATGTTTATTTTTGTTTATTGTTGACAGTAATGTGTGTGTGTGTGTGTGTGTGTGTGTGTGTGTGTGTGTGTGTGTGTGTGTGTGTGTGTGTGTGTGTGTGTGCGCGCGTGCGTGCGTGTGTACTACACTACACGTGTGTACTACATGCACATGCACATGCACATGCATGTCGCCGTCATTTTGTCTGTTTACATGCATGCATTTAAACTTATGTGGCACGTGCCGTGGCATGTTACCCCTGATTGCCACGCCCCCTTTTGGCCAGTGGGCATGCATCAATTAGTCCTTGGCCCAACCTACCTGAACTACGTTACGTGTAGTGTCCTCTAGTAAGAGAGTGGCGTCAGCGGAGGACCAAAATGCAAGAATCATTAGCCAATGAACAGCCAGGAATGGGTCTCGCGCTACTTTTGCAATGCATAAATAAAGCCGATAATGTACAATTTGATTCATTTCAAGGGATGAAAAACCCTTTCAAAGTACAACACTGTCTATTTTGATGCAACTCGACAGTGCTGCTTTTTTTACTGAAGAGTTCCACTTTCTACTTCCTGGAAAAAAACTGGTCCCATTGGAGTGAATGGAGATGTCGGAACTCTTCTATTATACGGCTCTGGTTACGTGTATTCATCCATGTGGAAGGTCGACACCTTCTTGTGATTGAACACGCCCATTACCACGCCCCCTTTTGTTACATTGTACAGTGATAAGTGAGAAAGGGACAATTAAAAATGACAATAAAAAAACATTATGTGCAGTACTGCAGTTTCACTCTGAAACGACCGTAGAATAGAATCACCAAACTCATTTTTACCGAATAAGAGAACTGGGAACTGGGAACTGAAATAAAAGGCGTTTCAGTTCCCAGCCCACTTTGTGCTGCTTTATCTCTCTCAACACAACACATTGACTTGAAATGACTAAAAAAGAACAGTTACAAATCAATGTTTTACCACATGGGCAGAGAAATGAGGTCACACTGGCTCAGTGGACTGACTTGTTCATTTAATTTCTCTCTTGGTCTCTCTTACAAAAATCCTCAGGTACACGGCCAGCAGTTGCGGAGGCTCGAGTCCGACCCGACGCAACTAGCGTGAAGATGTCATATTTGGCTCACTACACAACCATAAAATGAGCTTTAGTTGGCTCATGACCAAGCTTTCTGCCAACTTTCGTGCAAAACCGTTAGTTAGGCGTTTTTCTGTGATTGGACACAACCATTAACACACCCCCTTTTGGCCAGTGGGTATGGCAAGTTAATCAGTTCTAAGTTGGCCCATGACCTACTTATCTACACAGTTTTGTGGTGTTGGAAACATGAATCCATGTGGAAGTTAATGTAAGTGCCTTTTCGTGATTGGCCACAGCCATTGCCACACCCCCTTTTGGCTAGGAGGCGTGGGATGTTCATCAGTTCGGCCTTGGCCCATGAAGGTCGCACTTGAAAATGAGATCTAGGTCTCAAGGTGATTCACCTGTATAAATAAAGGTTCAATAAAAAAGGTCAACCTTTCTGCAACGTTTTGTGGCGTTACGTGAATCCGGCGCCTTTTTCTGATTGAACAAAGCCCATTACAGCGCCCCCTTTTGGCCCCTTTTGGCCAGTGTGCGGGAAAAATTAATCAGTTCGTCCTTGGCCCATGACCAACCTTTCTGCAAAGTGTTGTGGTGGCCCAGCCAACTCTGTGGCGGAGGTAATAACACACAACAAAGGATAAGCAAAACAATACAAAAAGAAAGAAAGAGGAAAATAAAAGTAAACCTATAAAACAATAAAACAAGGCTAAATAAGCTGACAGGTAACATGTAAATAAATTGATAAAATAATAAATCAATAAATCAATAAATGTATGAGAAGGGCTCAATATAAAAGTGTGTTTTAAGAAGTGATTTAAAAGATGACGGGTGTGTGTGTGTGTGTGTGTGTGTGTGTGTGTGTGTGTGTGTGTGTGTGTGTGTGTGTGTGTGTGTGTTTTGGAGTCTGTGTTTATTATTCATTTTATTTTACATGCACATTATCACATTTGTACTGTGTGTATGTGTCCCTGACCGCAGTGTTTGGGTTTCAGACAGCCAGCGGCCATTTGTGGAGTTGCGGGGTAAGAGCCCAGATGTGCTGTACATGAAGGAGAGGCAGCCGCTGCTCATCCCCTGCCGGGCCACACACCCTAACATCACCGCCTCGCTGGTTAAGGTCAGTGCAGACGCCCATAGAGTGCCACTGGAATGAGTCCTGGAAGTCAATGGGTATTTTGAATGGGTTTTTGGTTAGATGACTGAAATAAGGTTTGTGGTTAACAAAAGTTGAATGATACTTAGGCAGTGGTTCTCAAAGTGGGGTCATTGAGGGGGTACCAGGGGGTCCCCAGTGAAAAATGGAGATAATTTATTTTCACTATAATTAACACAATGACAGAATGTATGACTATAGTGGTCATGGGTTTCATATATTTTTTGTAAGAAAACTTATAAAGCAAACATCTCATCAGATGAGTGACCCTGGGACAAAATCTTATCAAATGGGGGGTCTGTGGTCTAATTTGTGTCAGTTTAGGGGTCCTTGACGTGAAAAGGTTTGAGAACCACTGACTTAGAGGTTTTGTTCAGCAAGATAATCTTCACAAATGAACACCACTTTCATGATTTCTGAAGCGTTTTCTGGCAATCGCAATTTCTGTCGATCACACTTACGCTTTTCTGCAATAATCCAAAGTCCAATGGAAAAATCCCATTGACTTTTTGGCGAAGGAACCCAGGCGATGCTAACTTCCGGGTTGACCTACAAAAATACATTGTCCATGCGACACTATAATAACTGAAAATATGAATGATTTATCAAACATAAGAACAATTTTGATCCCCTTAAATTCATATTTGTTTTTTGAACTCAGAAATCTGAATCTAGAGACAGGGCTAATGCCCACATGAAGTAGACAGGAACGCAATGCTCTCATCTACTACAGTATCTCCTCACATTCACAGGTCACTTTCTGCCATTCCCCTCTCTTTCCATTTCTCAGTCACACCACTCACACTCTCTGTTCATCATCATCAGCCTCAGTCACACCACTCCCACTCTCTGTTCATCATCAGCCTGTCACACCACTCACACTCTCTGTTCATCATCAGCCTGTCACACCACTCACACTCTGTTCATCATCAGCCTGTCAGTCACACCACTCACACTCTCTGTTCATCATCAGCCTGTCAGTCACACCACTCACACTCTCTGTTCATCATCAGCCTCAGTCACACCACTCACACTCTCTGTTCATCATCAGCCTGTCAGTCACACCACTCACACTCTCTGTTCATCATCAGCCTCAGTCACACCACTCACACTCTCTCTTCATCATCAGCCTCAGTCACACCACTCACACTCTCTGTTCATCATCAGCCTCAGTCACACCACTCACACTCTCTGTTCATCATCAGTCTCAGTCACACCACTCACACTCTCTGTTCATCATCAGCCTGTCAGTCACACCACTCACACTCTCTGTTCATCATCAGCCTGTCAGTCACACCACTCACACTCTCTGTTCATCATCAGCCTCAGTCACACCACTCACACTCTCTGTTCATCATCAGTCTCAGTCACACCACTCACACTCTCTGTTCATCATCATCAGCCTCAGTCACATCACTCACACTCTGTTCATCATCAGCCTCAGTCACATCACTCACACTCTCTGTTCATCATCAGCCTGTAAGTCACACCACTCACACTCTCTGTTCATCATCAGCCTGTCAGTCACACCACTCACACTCTCTGTTCATCATCAGCCTGTCAGTCACATCACTCACACTCTCTGTTCATCATCAGCCTGTCAGTCACATCACTCACACTCTCTGTTCATCATCAGCCTCAGTCACATCACTCACACTCTCTGTTCATCATCAGCCTGTAAGTCACACCACTCACACTCTCTGTTCATCATCAGCCTGTCAGTCACACCACTCACACTCTCTGTTCATCATCAGCCTGTCAGTCACATCACTCACACTCTCTGTTCATCATCAGCCTCAGTCACATCACTCACACTCTCTGTTCATCATCAGCCTGTAAGTCACACCACTCACACTCTCTGTTCATCATCAGCCTGTCAGTCACACCACTCACACTCTCTGTTCATCATCAGCCTGTCAGTCACACCACTCACACTCTCTGTTCATCATCAGCCTGTCAGTCACACCACTCACACTCTCTGTTCATCATCAGCCTGTCAGTCACACCACTCACACTCTCTGTTCATCATCAGCCTGTAAGTCACACCACTCACACTCTCTGTTCATCATCAGCCTCAGTCACACCACTCACACTCTCTGTTCATCATCAGCCTGTCCCAGTTTTTCCATCAGGGCGCATGCATGCACACAGCCCACCGGCCCGTTGTTTCTCCCTCTCCAGCTCTTTCACCACATTGTTCTTATCTTGGCAGCCGTTCTGCGGTGGCGTGTGTACGTGTGTGTGTGTGTGTGTGTGTGTGTGTGTGTGTGTGTGTGTGTATGTGTGTGTGTGTGTGTGTAGGTGTGTGTAGGTGTGTGTGTGTGTGTGTGTGTGTGTGTGTGTGTGTGTGTGTGTGTGTGTGTGTGTGTGTGTGTGTGTGTGTCAGTCTGCGGATATGTGTGAAAGTGTGTGCGGATATGTTTGTGAGTGTTGGTGTGCTCGAGTGCTGAGTGAGGGACGAGAGCGGAGAGTGTTACTAAGTGCAATGAAGAGTGCATGTGATGTGTGAGTGCAAGCATGTTTGTCTTTGTCTGTATGAGGCTGTTTATTTTTGATGTGTGTGTGTTAATGAGTGTGTGTGTGTGTGTGTGTGTGTGTGTGTGTGTGTGTGTGTGTGTGTCTGTATGCGTGTGTGTGTGTGTGTGTGTGTGTGTGTGTGTGTGTGTGTGTGTGTGTGTGTGTGTGTGGTACAGTATCTCTGTTTATGTCTTCAAAAGAGCTCAGCGGTGTGTCAGAGATGCCCCCCCGAACAAGCGCCGGCCATGGCGTCCTGTTGGCACTGTTCTTACCCCCGGAGACAGGACGTGGGGTCTGGAGTGCCCCCTTGGCCCCCGGCCAGCGACCCCCCCCCCCCCACCTCCACCCACACACACACACACACACACACACACCTCCTTACCTCCTCTCCAATTGGAGCTGCCAACTTCCCCCTGATGCTTTAAACAGCTGGCCTGCTGGTGGAGGAAGCAGAGGTGGCTGCACCACAATGTCTACCAGCACAGCTACTGTTGACCCTGCCACATCACAGAGCAGCACATGCTATTGACCCTGCCACATCACAGAGCAGCACATGCTGTTGACCCTGCCACATCATAGAGCAGCACATGCTGTTGACCCTGCCACATCACAGAGCAGCACATGCTATTGACCCTGCCACATCATAGAGCAGCACATGCTGTTGACCCTGCCACATCATAGAGCAGCACATGCTGTTGACCCTGCCACATCACAGAGCAGCACATGCTGTTGACCCTGCCACATCATAGAGCAGCACATGCTGTTGACCCTGCCACATCACAGAGCAGCACATGCTGTTGACCCTGCCACATCACAGAGCAGCACATGCTGTTGACCCTGCCAGATCACAGAGCAGCACATGTTGTTGACCCTGCCAGATCACAGAGCAGCACATGCTGTTGACCCTGACACATCACAGAGCAGCACATGTTGTTGACCCTGCCAGATCACAGAGCAGCACATGTTGTTGACCCTGCCAGATCACAGAGCAGCACATGTTGTTGACCCTGACACATCACAGAGCAGCACATGCTGTTGACCCTGACACATCATAGAGCAGCACATGCTGTTGACCCTGCCAGATCACAGAGCAGCCCATGCTCTTTCATCATCACTGTCATTTTTTGGCAGAACCAAGCGGCACCGATTACGCATGAATACGCTGGATAATATGTGACTATGGCTTGTAGGAAGCTGCATTAGATTAGCAGTCACACATACAGTAGGCTCAGGTGAATCAAATAGGTGGTGCTTACTCAGAAGCTTAAATGCACAGGATTCAGGATTCAGGATTCAGGATTCAGGATCAAAACGGCCTATAAGAACAAATCAGACCCTTCATGTCATATCCTACTAATGCTCCCCTCTCCTCAAAAATGCCACCCCTCTCACCACACTCACGCCTCTCACTCCTCTCACTCCTCTCACCACACTCCCCCTCTCACCACACTCACACCTCTCACCACACTCACCCCTCTCACCACACTCACCCCTCTCACCACACTCACCCCTCTCACCCCTCTCACTCCTCTCCCCCCTCTCACCACTCTCACCCCTCTCACCCCTCTCACTCCTCTCACCCCTCTCACTCCTCTCACCCCTCTCACTCCTCTCACTCCTCTCACCCCTCTCACCACTCCCACTCCTCTCGCCCCTTTCACTCCTCTCACTCCTCTCACCACTCTCACTCCTCTCACCCCTCTCACCACTCTCACTCCTCTCACCCCTCTCACTCCTCTCACTCCTCGCACCCCTGTCACCACTCTCACTCCTTTCACTCCTCTCACCCCTCTCACTCCTCTCCCCCTCTCACCACTCTCACTCCTCTCACCTCTCTCACCACTCTCACTCCTCTCACCACTCTCACTCCTCTCACTCCTCTCCCCCCTCTCACCACTCTCACTCCTCTCACCCCTCTCACCCCTCTCACCACACTCACCCCTCTCACCCCTCTCACCTCTCTCACCACTCTCACTCCTCTCACTCCTCTCACCACTCTCACTCCTCTCACTCCTCTCACTCCTCTCCCCCCTCTCACCACTCTCACTCCTCTCACCCCTCTCACCCCTCTCACCACACTCACCCCTCTCACCCCTCTCACCACTCTCACCCCTCTCACCCCTCTCACCTCTCTCACTCCTCTCACCACTCTCACTCCTCTCACTCCTCTCACTCCTCTCCCCCCTCTCACCACTCTCACTCCTCTCACCCCTCTCACCCCTCTCACCCCTCTCACCACACTCACTCCTCTCACCCCTATCATCCCTCTCACCACTCTCACCACTCTCACCCCTCTCACCCCTCTCACCCCTCTCACCACTCTCACCACTCTCACCCCTCTCACCCCTCTCACCCCTCTCACTCCTCTCACCACTCTCACTCCTCTCACTCCTCTCACTCCTCTCCCCCCTCTCACCACTCTCACTCCTCTCACCCCTCTCACCCCTCTCACCACACTCACTCCTCTCACCCCTATCATCCCTCTCACCACTCTCACCACTCTCACCCCTCTCACCCCTCTCACCACACTCACTCCTCTCACCCCTCTCACCCCTCTCACCACTCTCACCCCTCTCACCCCTCTCACCCCTCTCACCACACTCACCCCTCTCACCCCTCTCACCCGGCACTGGCCTATCCTGATCAGGAGTCTCACACACTCTGGAGTGTTTTTTTCCTGGAAGGATTTTGCACTTTGCCTGGATCTTTAATATGACCCTTCTTAACAATACCCAGGAGGCCCTCCTCTCTCACTCGAGCCGTGAAAGTGACCGGGAGGTCCCGGAGGTCCCGGAGGTCCGGGAGGGAGGGGGGGTTGACCTGGGGGTCCTAGTCAAAGTGTCTATATCCTGTAGTAACAGGATGTGAAGAGATAGACTGGAGTCACGTTTCTCACATCCTGACTCCTTTGCTTCTCCCGGTCTTTCTCTACCTCCACCACAGCCTCCATCTTCGCCTCTGCTCCATATCCCCATGTACTGGCTCCCAGGCTTGAAAGAGGTGGTGATGGGGGGGGGGGGGGACAGAGGGGGCACAGAGGGCACTCACACGGTGCCTCAGTGAGATCAGGAGCAGGGAGGGGTGGGAAGTGTCTACTTTACAGGACCGGGGAGCGGGGAGGAGGAGGAGCTCAATGGCGTCTGAAAGGGTCACCTCACTGCCGTCGTCTGGCAGCCAGTTCACACTGGGAGTGGAGGAGTGGGAGGGAAGTGTGTGTGTGTGTGTGTGTGTGTGTGTGTGTGTGTGTGTGTGTGTGTGTGTGTGTGTGTAGGTGTGTGTGTGTGTGTGTGTGTGTGTGTGTGTGTGTGTGTGTGTGTAGGTGTGTGTGTGTGTGTGTGTGTGTGTGTGTGTGTGTGTGTGTGTGTGTGTGTGCGCGTGCGTGCGTGCGTGCATGCTCGCGCGTGCTGTGTGTGTTGAGGGGGGTCCACCTGTTCCCTTGAGAGAGGGTGGGAGGCTTCCACCGTGTCACAGAAACTCGAGTAAACATTTCCTTGAGTCTGCCTCCAAGAAAACAACAGGGTTACACAAGCATCCATCTATGTCACGGTAGTGAAGAAGCCAGCTTCTAAAACAACCCAGTACCCAGAATATCATGTTGGCATGTTATCTTTCTGCAAACCTATCTTGAATCTCAACATTTGTGAATCAAAAAATACTTTGCAAAATACTTTACTTTCAACAAGTCCTCCAAACAAAGGAGTGTTTCTATTGTTAATTTGAAAATGTTAGATGCAAATAAAACAACTTGGGTTATGGTTAAGCAACTAAAGCAACTTGATTATGGTCAGCGTTTTGGTTAGGGTTAAATATCAAAAAGGTTAAATGTGACTGAAATCTAGACTTTGGAAACTTTTGGAAATCGAACCCGGGTCTCCAGTGCCCATTCACACCATACACCAAAGCCACGCCGAAGCCACACAGTTTCATTTAAACAGTTAAACAGTTAGTAGACGGACAAGCCCGTCTTTTATTGTCACACGAACACACCACAATACATGCATGCGGCCACAAACACACACTCATGCTGACGGTGGCCGGTGAAATTTGTCCTCTGCATTTAACCCATCCAGGCTTGTCCTTTCCTCTGGGGGGCAGGCCAGGAGCAGTGGTCGCTTTCTCGTACAGCGCCCGGGGACCAACTTCGGGTGTTTTCGTCACTGGTCGGATGACGATCTTCTGCATGTTTTTAGTGGAGGGTTATGTACGGAAGAACCCCTGGGGAGCACGGGGAGAACATGCAAACTCCACACAGAAAGGCCCTTTCGACAAGATAACCCACCTGGGCAGTAGGCACTGAAGATATGGGGGGACACAACCCCAGCGCCCAGGCGGGAATCGAACTCAGGACCTTCTAGCTGTGAGGCGACAGCGCTACCGACTGCGCCACCGTGCCCCCTTTTCTGCGTCCTTGAGACTGTTCACACCAGCCGCATGTCACGCCACACTGAAGCCGTGCTGAAGCGATTGTTCAGGATTCAGTCCATCATTTTCCAGGCGTGACGCGTGAAGCTTGAAGCTCCCAGGCATGAATTCAATGGCAGTTGTGGGTGGGTTCAAGGGTAAAGAGACTGCTCCTGGTGTGACCGGTTAAGTGTCAGTTCAGCTTGAGCCTGCCTCAAGCTTCAGTTCTGCCTAGGTTCTGCCTATGGTGTGAACAAAGGCTTAGCCATCTGCCATCCCCAGCCTCAACACCCTTACTTTCCACCATGCTATTTCAATAGCAGACTGTGGCTATTTACATGGCCGCTAGAGGTCTAGGCTATAATGTATCTAGAAATGATGATATATGCAACATATTTTTGGTTGACAAACATTGAGCTTCAACATATCTGTGGTTTGCCTAAACGTAACATGCCAAGTGCCAACCTTTTATTCTGCCGAGTGGGCTGTCTAAAACTGTGAGGATGTCTTTGGCTTCGTTTGGGACCTCTTGTCTTCTGTTCCTCTCCTGGATTCTGCTTTATGAAGGCTGCTGTATTGTTTAGCAACGACTCTGTCAAAAGCATTTCTTTGTGCTCTTCTATTCTGCGGGTTGTGATGATAACTTATAATGTAAGTTTGTGTTCCTTTAGAAAATATTTTGCCCCTTGTTCATGACTAATGAGGTGTGCTATTGTCATAGTTGAGATGATCAGTGGTTGATGAGTTTTGTCTTCTCGTCCCTCCTCCCACAGTTCCCTGACCAAGACCTGAGGCCAGACCAGAGGAACATTGTTTGGAACAGCAAGCAAGGCTTCACCATTCGCAGTCCGACCTACTATTATGTCGGCCTCTTCTTCTGCCAGAGCATCACTGACGGCGTGGCACACTCGTCACACATATACTATATACACAGACAAGGTCAGCGTGCTCTCTGCTGCAGTACTGTCACCTTCAGTACACATCACATGTGCATGTGTGTCTCAGTGGTTTATGCATGAAAGTCAACATCTCCAATACTTTAATTTGCCACGGCGTCTGGGTAGTGTAGAGGTAAAAGCGCTACCACCGCGGAGACCCGGGTTCAATTCCCGGTAGCGGTGCTTTCCGGCTTGGTCAGACGTCCCTACAGACACAATTGGCCATGTCTGCGGGTGGGAAGCCGATGGGGTATGAGTCCAGGATGCTGCACTAGTGCCTCCTCTGGTCGGGGTGTCTTGGGAAGGGGGGGGGGGGGGGGCAGAACTGGGGGGAATAGCGTGATCCTCGCACACGTTACATCCTGCCGGTGAAAACTCCTCACTGTCAGGTGAAAAGAAGCGGCTACACATGTATCGGAGGAAGCATGCTAGTCTACGGCTCTCCCCAGATCGGCAGAGGCAGTGGAGCCACGACCAGGACAGCAGGGGGAATTGGCCAAGTACAATTGGGGAGAAAAATCCGAAACACAACAAGTTGAGATGGTAATATTTTCTCTACTTTCTTACCGAATTCCCTCCCTCATCTTCTCTCCCTGTTGCAGTGAGTAACATCATGGAGGTTTATCTGAACAGCAGTGGACCTGTTCAGGCTCTGAAGGGAGAGAGACTGGCCTTGAACTGCACTGCCACTGGAGAGCTCAACACCAGAGTCAACATCAGCTGGGATTACCCTGGAAAGGTCAGACCTAGGTTATGAACTAGCCAAGTGCAAGTTTGACCTAAGACAGAGGGTGAGAGGAGGTTTATTAGCACGGTACAGTCTGCGCTCTGAGAAAACACTACATGTCTTTATGCAATCTGAAATGTGGCAGCAGGCCACCTAGCACTGCTGAAGTGCTTCTGAGCAATGCAATTAAACCCCTTACTGCAGGGGTGCCCAACCAGTCGATCGCGGTCTACTGGTCGACCGCGGACTGACCCCAGGTCGATCGCGTCAAAAATCGATTATTAAATTTTTTTTTTTTTTTTTTTTTTTATTAAATAATCAAATAGAATATAATGGAAGTACATGCAGTTGTTTATTTTAATTATGGATCATAATACAATGCAATTCCAAATGCACTTTTATTTTAAAAGTAGCCACACAGTGAGAAAAAAGAAAGTGAGAAAAAAGAAATCATGTATTGGGGAAAAAAAGTGATGCAGCGATTTAAGATGCATCGAGATGCATCGATAATCGTAATCGAATCGTAGCCCTCTGAATCGTAATCGAATCGAATCGTAAGGCCAGTGAAGATTCACAGCCCTAATGTCAAGTGGTTGTGGGACAACGAGAAAGTGTTGTGAGGTTAGTTACTGCAGGCTGGAAACGATGTGTGTGGGTTTGCGATGTTGAAACTGGACTGGTAGATCTCGGGAGGCTGGCTACTTGAAAAGTAGATCTTGGGTCAAAAAAGGTTGGGCACCCCTGCCTTACTGCATATACAAATGTACCAACCAGATGAAAAGACAGCTCTTGACAACAAGCTAACATTATGTTGCTGTCGGCTCAAAAACCGTGTAACTCCAGTTTGAATGTTTTAATGCAATGGTTTTAATGTAAGTTGAAGGATTACATGCTTCTCTTTGGGTTGAGAACATTTTGCAACGCTTGGATTTACAAAACATTTTCAAAACCAGTTAGATCAAATCAAAAAGGCACTGTGGACTAGCTATCAACAACCCTTCTTTTTCTTAGTACCTGACAAGGCTTCCCCTACAACAGCCATTAGCTAAATTCAGTGGCGCAACCTCATTGTGTTTGAATAAACCTTTGTAAAAAACATACAGATATCGACACAAAGATTATTACTCAACACATTCAAATATTAGTGTTTATCTGCTCCAATACAGGACAACGGGGACAAACAGGTCAACCTTCTCTGCTAATTCTCTGGCTCCCTCTCCACCTTCAGGAAAATGGCGTGGGCTCCATCAGTAAGCGGATCATGAACATCAGAACCCACATGCTGTTCTACAGCATCCTGACCATCCCCAAGCTGCAGCGCTCAGACCGAGGCAAATACACCTGCCACGTCTCCAGCGGCGACAAAATCCGACGAGAAACCAAAGCCACTGTTACTGTCTATGGTTAGTGTCCTTCTCCATGGACTCTCCCTTCAATACATTCACATTTTCCAACCGCGGAAATCACTGTGGTCAGATTAATCGTACGTGTCACTGAGGTTCACAACCCCCTTAAGGCGTATCTCTTTCTACACATTCTGAATCATAGCACTGTCTAGGGCGGTGGAGAAATGTCACAATCTAAGTAAGTTCTTCATTCCCCCAGACCGTCCGTTTATCCGCCTGAAGACCAGACAAGGATCTGTGATGGAGGCACGAGCAGGACAGAAGTCTTACCGGCTCTCTCCCAAACTCCGAGCCTTTCCCATCCCCCAAGTCATCTGGTAAGAGCTCACAGCTACAAGCCCAGATCCCCATGCCCAGAGGGAGACAAGGGCTTCAGTCCCCTGCCTCCAGGAAACACATGTTCCTCATCCCACCACAGCTTTCTCTCCTGTGTCTCCTTTGCATCCCTTTCCTACTGTCTAAATAAAGAACAGACAAAAATGGGTAGGTGGAGTGGCCGCTGCTCTTAAGGCCGTAACCTGTGAGATGGATGTGTTATTTGTTTTCTTTTTATTTTGCTGCTATATTTAAAGCCGTAACCTGCGGGATCCATGTTTTATTTGTTTTATTTTGGTGCTATATTTGGTGCTAAGCGATCATTGGCTCTTGCACTACACTTCCCAGTGATCACCTGTCAGTCGGTGTAGCCACTAGCCCAGGGGTGTCAAACTAATTTTAGTTCACTGGCCACACGGGACCCAATTTGGTCTCAAGGGCCAGATAAAGAAAATCAATACATAATAACTTATAAATAACAACACCTCCAAATTTTCCAGTTTCTTTAGTGTAAACTAAAGAATTAGCCTACAGGTACATTATAAGAACACGGTTTCACACAAGGTTATCTCAGCTATCATAGGCCTCATATCAAATCTACTGTCTGTAAATGTGTATTACAACTATGGCAACTGTGCAATTCTTCTCTAGATTCAATGTTAATGAAACTAGTTTACCATTTAGTAATACAGAAAACATGAATAGGCTACTTAATATTGTAACTTGCTCCTGAAACCTGGTACAATCAATTTTAGGTGTCAAATCCTGAGCTGAAAAGTAATCCTGTGGGCCGAATTGGACCCTTTAGTGGGTCGGTTCTGGCCCCCGGGCCGTATGTTTGACACCCTTCCACTAGCCAGTACCTTGACCTTTTTCCTCTGATTTTCTCTTTCTGTTTTATTGATATAGGTATAGAAATGTATTTCTTTATTCCAAGCAAATTAAAAATGAAAAGCATCATTTTCTGTGCAAGGATTTTTCCCGGGAAAGACCTACCTGTTGTTAAAAAACATAGGTTGAATAACTATTGTGTTTTATCAGCCAGAGTTGCAAAACAGACATTTACTTGTCACAGATTATTACAAAATACATGCTCCTTCTGGCATCCAAGCAATAATATGCATATTTCATCATCCAAGTGATCCAATAAATTAGCATTGTATATCCAATAATTATTTTTACTACTTTATATGACAGCTTCAGCTTATAATGAGAATTGTTTGGACTTGGCAATGAAATTCCTATCACTTTCCCTTGAGTCTTCCAAAACTTTGCTCAAGGATTCCCTCTCTCTGTGTGTGACGTTACTGACAGGTTGAAGGACGGCATGGTCGCAGCAGAGCAGTGCTCTCGATACCACGTGGATGGGAATTCCCTGATTATCCGGGATGTAGCAGAGGAGGATGCTGGGAAGTACACTATCCTGGTAGGAAACCAGCAACACGGACTCTACCAGAATCTCACGCTCACACTTGTGGTCAACGGTGAGAAACGCTCTTTGAATTCTTCAGTCCCCAACCACCTTTACCTGTCTGTCTCTTCTTGGTGATTAAAGTTAAACCAAAAATAAAGAAATGTGTTTTGAGTTTGTCACACCACAGAAAACTGTGTTATTAATCACCCAACCAAATTTGAATTATTAAAAAATTGCCACGTATGTGTTTCAAAATCATGAATTCTCTGCCCTGAAATGGTTTGGGTGTGTCTGCTGAAGTGCGCCCAGTGTGGTGAAAAACTGAGAAATGGTCAAACTCCACAATACAGTACTAGATGGAGCCAAGACTTTTCATACGTTTTCAGCAGCTCATTTCTAACATGTGTAATGAAAAATCAGAAAAATGTCTGAATTTGGTTTTTAAACTTTGCTCTTGTGTGTGTGTGTGTGTGTGTGTGTGTGTGCGTGTGTGTGCGTGCGCGCGCGCGTGTGTGCTTGTGCTTCTTGTCTGAAAGTGGGTCCTCAGATAGGGGAGAAGGCGGTGTCGTTGCAGGACCCTGGCACGGTCCCGCGGGGAAGCAGGCAAGCCCTGCACTGCACGTCCCACGGTGTTCCTGCTCCACACATCCAGTGGCTCTGGCACCCCTGCCCATCCAAAGGCCTGTAAGTAGCCCCGCAGGGTGGACACAGTAGGCTACAATGAGTTATAGAGACCTACCCCCATCCTAATGATTACTAGCATGAAAGTAAACTTCTCTATTCAATAGTATTAGCATTGCATTAACATTAAACAATGAAAATACTGTTATATTTTCTTTCTCCAAAATGCATACATAACTTATACTTCACTTATATTAAGACACAGAAACCTAGCAGAACAAATATGCTACTACAATAGTTCTGATACACGTTGGTCGTTGGAGCACACAATCACTGGCCATTTACTCAGGCCTCGCTCACAGAGTTCTCACGGAGCCTCTCCTCTCTCTCCCCAGAGGGTTTTCATAGTCCACTTCCCTGGCTGATTCCAACTCCGCTCAGGTGTGCTCCATCAGTAGCTAACAAATGGAGCTCTCCATGGTGCTGAACCTGTCTTTACTCATTTTGGCCACTAATAAGACAT
>NC_139624.1:82264735-82434735 GCF_964638095.1 Poromitra crassiceps
GTACACACACACACACACACACACACTGTGTTACAGAGGTGTACACACACACACACACACACACACACACACACACACACACACACACACACACACACACACTGTGTTGTTGTTGTTGTTGTTGTTTATTTACACATATAAAAACAATTACAAAAAAATACAATATATAATCAGCATTGAATGTGCAGGAGAATTGCCTAAAAACCCTCCAGGGGCTTAGGTGTGGCATTCTCCAGGTAGCGTATTATCAGATTTTCATCAGTATAAAATAGCCCCCCCCCCCCCTTCATCCCTCCACCCACACCCCCCACACCCCCACCCCACACACACTCACACACACACATAATGCATACAAGTGGAATAAATGCTAAACACTAAAGTGGACACTTACTGTATGCTGTATAGCTTCAAGTTTTCGTAAGAAGAGTAAAACAATGAGAAGAAAATGAACAAAAGACAACAAAAATAAAAACAATCTATGTTTAGAGACAGCCATCAGACCACAGTTTGTATAGGCAGCCCATATGGAAAATATTTATTAGCTAGGAGAAGTGATTTCAATGCACTTTTGAACTTCTGTGAAGAGAAAAAGATGTGAAGGCAAAGAATTCCATATCTCTCTCTCGTAACGGGACAAGCCCGTCTTTTATTGTCACACGAACACCACAATGCATGCATGCGGCCACAACACACTCATGCTGACGGTGGCCGGTGAAAAGTGTCCTCTGCATTTAACCCATCCAGGCATGTCCTTTCCTCCGGGGGGCAGGCCAGGAGCAGTGGTCGCTTGGACCCTCTGTAGAGTATACTGAACTGGGATTGAGAAGTACGGGAATGGGGTGGTCTGAGGAGACAGAGCTGCGTGTGGAGTAGTTATGAAATTGGTAACCATATGCAAACATGTCATGAAAAAAAGGGGGAAGGTCTCTTTTTAAGGAACTATGAACAAATAATCCAATCTCGGGATGGTTCACTTGATAAACACTGAGGATACCTAAATGAAGAAATAGAGGCTGGGAGGAGTGCCTTCGATGTACAGAGCTTATTATTCTTAGAGCTCGTTTCTGCAGACGGTATATGGGCTCAAGTTTGGTTTGGTGAGTACTAGCCCAGGCTAAATTACAGTAACTAATATACGGATAAACCATAGAATAATATAACATAGTGTTTTGCCTAGAATACCAATACTCTTGGCCATTTTTGTAGATATGGCCATGATATGAGGTTTCCAAGATAAAGATTCATCAAGCAGAACACCCAGGAATCGTGCTGAACAGACCCTGGTTATCGAGACGCTATCAATCACAATTTTAGATGAGGAGTTAAAAATCCCAGATTTAAGGCCAAAGTAAATAAAACTTGTTTTTTTAATGTTCAGTGATAATTTGTTAACTTTAAACCAAATGGACAGCTTGTCAAGTTCTTCATTTAGGACCTTAATGATGACATCAGGATCTTTATGCGAATAGAATACACTTGTGTCATCTGCAAATAAAATTTTAGACAGCCTGTCTGACACGTTTGGGAGGTCATTGATATATATCAAAAATAACAAAGGCCCAAGAATTGATCCTTGTGGCACGCCGCAAAGTATAGGAAGAAAAGGAGAATTGGTCCCATTGTAGGATACAAACTGTTGTCTATCTTTAAGGTAACTGGTAAACCAAAGCAGTGTATTGTTTTTTATTCCAAGATGTGAGAGCTTCTGGGAAAGGATATGGTGGTTGACTGTATCAAATGCCTTTGATAAGTCTAAAAAAATACCTATAGTGTTTTCCTTTCTGTCTCTAGCTTTGTATATTTCATTAATTAGATGTGTAATTGCCATATATGTTGAATGTCTCTTTCTAAACCCATACTGATGTGTATATATAATATTGTGCTTATTGAGATGCTCAATTAATCTTTTATAGACAAGTTTTTCAAGTATTTTTGATAAATACTGTGTTTATTTTTGATAAATACAGTGTTACAGAGGTGTACACACACTGTTACAGAGGTGTAGACACATTGTGTTACAGAGGTGTACACACACTGTTACAGAGGTATACACACACTGTTTTACAGAGGTGTACACACACTGTTACAGAGGTGTACACACACACACACTGTGTTACAGAGGTGTACACACACTGTTACAGAGGTGTACACACACTGTGTTACAGAGGTGTACACACACACACACACTGTGTTACAGAGGTGTAAACACACTGTTACAGAGGTGAACACATTACAGAGGTGTACACACACACACACACACACACACACACACACACACACACACACACACTGTGTTACAGAGGTGTACACACACCTAACTGCTAATCGAGAGCTAGCATGTTAAGCTGCCCTCTGGGCTGGAAGTTGGCAGGAGGCCTGGCTCAGAGAGCACCATTGTCCGCTCAATGGGCCCATGGAAAATATGAGCCCTGCTATCAGTGGCAGAGGTATTGAGTGTGTGTGTGTGTGTGTGTGGGTGTGTGTGTGTGTGTGTGTGTGTGTGTGTGTGTGTGTGTGTGTGTGTGCGTGCGTGTGCGTGCGTGCGTGCGTGCGTGCGTGCGTGCGTGGGTGTGCGTGCATGCGTATGTGTGTGTGTGTGCATTTGTGTGTCTGTGTGTGTCTGTGCGTTTGTGTGCTCAGTGCTGGTTTGTTCATGTGGATGTTTGTGTGTCTCCACAGACGGTGGGCGTCCTGACTGTGGCAGAAGCCTTTGTGTCTGGAGTGTATCGCTGCATCGCCTCCAACTCTGTGGGCACAGACCAGCTAGACGTCCACTTCTACATCACAGGTAGTCACAGACAACATGAGTGATTCTCAAGAGTTAAACAGGAGGCTATTACAGCAGGCTACTCAAACAAGTGTGTAGTTTGTCATCATAAACAACAAATAATAAGAAGTGAGCAAATTCCCTGCCTACCAACACGAGGGTCGCAGGTTTGCGCCCCTGTGTTACCTCCAGCTTGGTCGGGCGTCCATACAGGCACGACTGGCTGTGTGGGAAGCCGGAATCAGGATATGTGTCCTGGTCGCTGCACTAGCGCTTCCTCTGGTCCTCTGGTCGGTCGGGGTGCCTGTTCGGGGCGGAAGGGAACTGGTGGGAATAGCGTGATCCTCCCACGTGCTATGTCAGGTGAAAAGAAGCGGCTGGCAACTGAACATGTATCGGAGGAAGCATGGTGCTAGTCTACGGCTCTCCCCAGATTGGCAGAGGGGTTGGAGCAGCGACCGGGGCAGCAGGGGGAATTAGCCAAGTAAGAAGAAATGAGCGGGTGAAAGACACATCATACAACTGATACAGAATATTCCACAGTGACCATGTGTGAAAGTAGAGAAAAGTAAAGCAATAAGAGCAAGTGACAAAAGGAAGCACCTCCCCCTTTTCCTTTCCCCCAAGCAGAAAAGCTGGAGCAGAAAGTGTGAAAATTAGTTTTCAGTTTGCAAAAGGAGATATGGCATGTATCTGTCTGGGGTGGCAAAACAAGCTCACGCCACTATAGATATAGATACAGTCGGTCTGTGTGGGAACGCCCACAAAATGTTACTACGGCTGGCGTGCGAGACTAGATGGTGGGGTGGGGGGGGAACCCATATATCACAATGGGCTGACTCACCAAAGGACGGTGCTGCGGCTCTACACAACAGGATTGGGGATTCTAGAGTAGGTAGACGTCTGTTCAGATGTGTGTTTAGTGTGGGGTTTGAATCCCAGATCCTGTCTGCCTGGGCTGGGCTAGCAGCTAAATGCTAAATATGCTGAACGGGGAGAACGAGAGGATTTCCCCCATGCTGAACCATTGACCACGCGTCTATGACGAGACACCGCCTGAATGTGTTAGGGAGCCGGGAGGTAGAAGTGTCAAGGACGGGTGGAGAGATAGCATGCAGGGTCACCGAGGAGAGAGGAGAGTTTGATGTCCTGTACTGAGGGGCAGGCACTCTGTCTGGTTGCTCAAAGCTGCTCAAATACATGCTGATTCACTCTATACTTCTGCTGTTTTATTACAAATGGCATGATTATTGTGTGGCAACCTTCTAAATAGGCTATAAGACACAAGGGGCCCTATCTTCCCAAAAGCGCTAATTTAGCGTTTGCGCTCGTTTAACGCTGTGCGCAATGCAAATTGGGGGCAGGCACAAGCGCATGCCTGTTACAATTGTACTGGGCATAGGCTGCCACATGCCAAAGCAGGCGTTTCACCTGTAAAATGTGGGGATAGATGGCATTATCCTATCGTCAGCAGCGCGCAATTACTTTGCGCTAAGAGTTTTGCGCTAAGAGCTTTGAAAAGGACCTCTTACACGCTAAATACCTCGCTGCGGTGGGAGCACACCGTAATCTCCGTGCAGCGCAGCGCAGTGCAAAGTAAAATTCCTTTTGGATATGTCATTATGCACAGCCTTGCCATGCCAGGACATCAAATTATGCTGCTAAAATTGGGTATTAGCAGATAATTCAGGGAGGCGATCAACTATAACTCACTGAGAAACTTTTATCAGATCGCAAAGAGGGAAATTAATTGAGAAAACGGATGGACAATGGACAGACTATTTACCTTCATAACCCGGAGGGTCGTTGGCACCACAGACGATCTGTCAATAAGCTCTCTCCATCTCTCTCTGTCCTCGCACGAGTGAGTACACTCTATTACGCATGGAGAGAATTACAGCATATTGCATGCCTCGCGCAAACAGCCATTGCGAGATGGGAATCTGATTGGTTTTGATTGACATAAAGCCCAGCATTGCCTGGCCACACCCATGGATAATTCTGGTAGTTAAGACCGCCCAAATCCCGTTTGCGCAGGCATTTTGGGGCGCAGATGATTTTGGCACGGCTCTAATTTGCGCCTGCGACACGTGCCGTGAGGTCACGTCTACCAGACAATTATTTCACTTTTAAACAGTTACATTTCTGTATACATCATTACAATTATGCTCCCGTGAGGTGGGGATGCTTTTTTTTATGCTGTGCAGGGGTGCAAAACTCTGCATAACACCTGGACAGCGGACTGCAATCTTCCCTGCTTTAAGGCATGCGCAAACAAGTGCGCAAGCGCTAATAGGGGATAGAGCCTGTACGAAGATAGGGCCCAAGGAAGTTAATCAAATATATAGTAGTCTATTCGATTATTATGTATAGATCATAAAAATTTATTGTATGGGACACAAGTTCAAGTTCAAGTTCAAGTTCAAGTTTATTCATATGTCCCAGAAGGGCACTTTGGGTTGCAGCAGAGCAAAAAACAAAACAGTCATAAAATCACACAAGACTCGAAATAAAAACATGAAAACAAAGTGCAGACACAAATAGACCATAACACATGTTCAAAAGAACAAAATATATATCTCTCTACGTTGGAATTTAGAAAGCCTAAAGGTAGCCTATACCACACAGTAATTGTACTGTAACAGTGTAAGTTACAATAGTTGGCAGGACAAAGTAGCCTAGTTGTCATGCATTGTGTTTGTGTACATATTGTAGTTGTCTGTGTGATGTGAGGGTGGTTGTGTTACCATGGATACACAAAAAGGTGTGTGTGTGTGTGTGTGTGTGTGTGTGTGTGTGTGTGTGTGTGTGTGTGTGTGTGTGTGTGTGTGTGTGTGTGTGTGTGCGAAGCTTTGAGTGTGTGAGCAAGAGTGAAACAGGAACCTGGGGCTCTTATCGTTGCACTTCCCCGCGCGGCACACTTCCTTGGACTGGCGGGCCGCTTTATTTCGGGAGGCCTGGGGGTGTTCGGGAAAGATAAACACTATCTGCCATCAGGAAACCCTCGCGCCGTTTCCACAGGAAGTTTCAAATGGCTAAAGTAAATAAAAAGCCTTTTCACTGTATTCCACTAGCTCCTTCATGCCCACAATAGCCATTCAACATTGTCATCAAAGGTTAAGAAAATGGAGGCTTGGTCGATTCAACTCTTACAGTGTAGGTTTCAGCCTCTGGGCAGCATCCAGAGCCACATGTTGAGAAACTGAGAGGGCTTATTCTTCCAACAGGAGCTCACTGAAGAGCTTCTGGATCTGAGCTCTCTCTCACTTTGACCACCCCTTTCTTTCCTTCTCTCCTCCCCTCTTCTCTTCTCTCCTCTTCTCTTATCTTCTCCCCTCCCCTCTTCTCTCCTCCCCTCCCCTCTTCTCTCCTCTCATCTTCTCTCCTCCCCTCCCCTTCTCTCATCCCCTCCCCTCTTCTCTCATCCCCTCCCCTCTTCTCTCCTCTCATCTTCTCTCCTCCCCTCCCCTTCTCTCATCCCCTCCCCTCTTCTCTCATCCCCTCCCCTCTTCTCTCCTCTCATCTTCTCTCCTCCCCTCCCCTCTTCTCTCCTCTCCTCCCCTCTCATCTCCTCTCCTCTCATCTCCTCTCCTCCCCTCTCATCTTCTCTCCTCCCCTCTCATCTTCTCTCCTCTTCTCTCCTCTCCTCTCCTCTCCTCTCATCTCCTCTCCTCTCATCTCCTCTCCTCTCCTCTCATCTTCTCTCCTCTCATCTCCTCTCCTCCCCTCTCATCTTCTCTCCTCCCCTCTCATCTTCTCTCCTCTTCTCTCCTCTCCTCTCCTCTCCTCTCATCTCCTCTCCTCTCCTCTTCTCTTCTCTCCTCTCCTCTTCTCTCCTCCCCTCTCCTCTCCTCTCCTCTCCTCTTCTCTTCTCTCCTCTCCTCTTCTCTCCTCCCCTCTCCTCTTATCTCCTCTCCTCTTCTCTCCTCTCCTCTCCTCTTCTCTTCTCTCCTCTTCTCTCCTCTCCTCTCCTCTCCTCTTCTCTTCTCTCCTCTCATCTCCTCTCCTCCCCTCTCCTCTTATCTCCTCTCCTCTTCTCTCCTCCCCTCTCCTCTTCTCTCCTCTCATCTCCTCTCCTCCCCTCTCCTCTTCTCTCCTCTCATCTCCTCTCCTCCCCTCTCATCTTCTCTCCTCTCATCTCCTCTCCTCCCCTCTCATCTTCTCTCATCTCCTCCCCTCTCCCCTCTGCCCCTCCTCTCTCCTCCCCTCTCATCTTCTCCCCTCCCCTCCCCTCTCCTCTCCTCCCCTCCCCTCCCCTCCCCTCTCCTCTCCTCCCCTCCTCTCTCCTCCCCTCTCCTCTCCTCCCCTCTCATATTCTCTCCTCCCCTCCCCTCCCATCTCCTCCCCCTCTCCTCTCCCCTGCTCTCCTCTCCTCTGACCTCTGTGTTTCCCCCTAGATGTCCCAGGAGGTTTCAGTGTAAGACAGGGGGCGGAGCCTAGAGAGGGCGGAGACTTCACGCTCACCTGCATAGCCAATAAGTACCTGTACACAGCGTTGTCATGGCAGCGACTGGTCGACACAGTGCGGACAGAGCGCGCTCAGCCGAGTGGTCATCTCACATCGGGAGACTTCTCCCATTCGCTGACCCTGTTGCTTAGCAACCTGACACCCAGCGAGTCTGGAACCTACCGCTGCTCCGCCCGTCACCTGCTGACCGGACAGGACACACACCTGGACACACAAGTGGCCGTCACAGGTGGGTCAACTCTGTCATCATCTCTATCATGATGATCCTTCTCCTCCTCCCTCATCGTCATCAATCATCATTATTGTAAGTTACTTTTGAAAGGAATTGGTTATTTGGCTTCATCATGTACCTTAACAAGTAATTATTTACGTAACAAAGTTACTCTTTAAAGGTAGAGTACCTTGATTAGTGCACCGGATATAAGCACAATAATTGTGCACTTTTTCAAAGAAGCATGAAATTTCTCACATAGTGAGTGAATACCATGAGGTTTATTTTCAGAAGTCAGATTTGATCTCAAATCCAAGATGCCCACCATTTTCCTGGGTCTAATGTCAATGTGCCTATAACAATTATGCACTTTTTCAAAGAAGCATGAAATTGCTCACATCTGACAATAAACCTTATGGTATTCACTCACTATGTGAGAAATTTCATGTTTCTTTGAAAAAGTACACAATTGTTGTAAGCACATTTGAATATTAGACCTGATTGGGGTAAATGGCAGCCATCTTGGATTTGAAATCAAATCTGACTTCCCTCCACATCTGAAAATAAATGGTATTCATTCACTATGTGAGAAATTTCATGTTTCTTACAAAAATGGCACAATTCTTGTATTAATGGGAGCTTATCTGCTGTACTATATGAGATTGGCTTACTGTTTCAAAAACAGAGCAAGAGTGTTTCAATTCAAACAGCCAATCTCATTTGTAAGAAGCATACCTATTTGCATGAGATGCAGCGGAATTTTCACTTCTTTCTACTTCTTTTTTTCTTAAATCTGCACCAAGAAAAACCATGTGAATGAAAAATACACATTCACATACATAAACATCGTCATTTTTAAAAGTAACAAAATACATAGATTACAATAATTGAAAAAAATATATAAAAATGCAAAGTGTCTGTGTGTGAGCAAAATGTGTTCGGCCACAGCTATGCCATTTTACGTACGATCGCGCTGAATCTTTCAGGAAGTGTAAAAAGAGCACTCCATCGGGTGACCTATCGGAGCCAGATTTTTGAATTAGGTAATTAGGGCCGACTAAATGGGTAAACATGGCTAATTTGTGGCCAAAATGAGTCAATGCAAGTTCAGCACCACGGAGAGCTGCATTTGTTTGCTAATGATGGAACTCGCCTGCGTGCAGATGCACAGCTGAGCAGATGCACAGCTGAGCAGATGCACAGCTGAGCAGATGCACGGCTGAGCAGAGATGGAATCAGCCCGGAAAGTGGACTATGAAAGCCCTCTGGGGAGAGAGGAGAGGCTGCATGCCAACTCTGTGAGCGAGGCCTGACTAAATGGCCAGTGATTGTGTGCTCCAATGAGTCAGATACACTTCCGATAGTGTAACTAGTTACCTTTAGTACAAAGGACCTGCCCGTAAATACACACACACACACACACACACACACACACACACACACACGCATGCACGCACGCACGCACGCATGCACACACAATCACAATCACAATCACAATCACACGCACACTGCACACACTCACACCAGGTTACCACAAAGATCTAAACTGTTCCCAAAACTAAACACCTTTTCTAAACTGCTTTTGAAATCTCCCTCCTTGAGCAACCATTCCATGACTACCATCATGACTAAACAAATAACCAACTTTCAAAGCAGTTTCACTTGTATTTTGAATGAATCGAGCTCACCCAATTTCCCCACACACAACACCTGCATTTGGTGCGCATACGTTGCACATACATACATACATACATACAAACAAACAAACACCTCCTGTCCCGTCACAGAGGGCTTGCTGCTTGGGAATTGGGTCCCCTCGGCTTCCTGCAGGGGGCCCCACCCTGCCTTTGCTCAGCACCTCTTTCACGTGGGAATGAGCTGTTGTCTGGAGGAAGAGCAGACAATGGCACTTCCCACACTGCCACATTTACAGGCCCCTGCACAGGGCCAGAGGAACAATCAGCCAATCAGACACTGTCAAGCCCACAGCCCCGCGGACAATCATCAATTGTTGTCCAGGAGGAAGATAGAGGAAACAACAATCAGTCGCCTTGCTTAAGTGACTTTTCTGCATGTCTTTTACTGCTGCTCTCTATACAATCAGAGCTACGACACGTAGACTTCCTCCCCTAGGACCAGCACAGCGGCATTACTAGAGGAGGGGGGGGCAGAAAGAGAGAGACAGAAAGAGAGTGATATGGAGAGAGAAAGAGATAGATAAAAATTCAGACATGGTGGGCAAGAGAGACAGAGACAAAAAGAGAGAGAGAGAGAGAGATTTGGGAGTCTAAATATAGTGTCCGTTAGTCGGTAGGTGAGAAGGAAATTGAGAAAGTGGTTTGTGACTCATGTCATTGTGTCTTCCTCGCAGGCTAATAACAGGCCGGATGGTGAAATACTACATTGTTGAGGATTTGAGGAAATGGGTTTGTACGACAGGGTATTTCAGGGTGACTAAGGGACCCGAGAGAAACTTCATGTCAGCTGACTCACAGGTTGAAGTGGAGGCCACTCTTTCGCAGAAACGTGTCACTAACAGCATTATCGGCCAAGACTGGCACTCTTCCAGAGAACATGTACAGTAAAGCACTTGCCTACCACCACAGAGACCTGGGTTCAATGGTACTTCCGGCTTGGTCAGACGTCCCTACAGACACAATTGGCCGTGTCTGCGGGTGGGAAGCCAGTGGGAGTGTGTGTCCTGATCACTGCACTAGCACATTACATTACATCATTTGGCAGACGCTTTTATCCAAAGCAACTTACAATAACACATTTTTGTCAGCAATAGAGCAATCAACTATGCAACACAGTCTATGACAACTACAACATCTGAAGGAATAGTGGTAAAGTTAAGTTAGTATATACGGTATATATATATATATATATATATATATATATATATATATATATATATATATATATATATATATATTAAGAGAGAGAAAGAAGTTGGTTCAAGAAGGGCCCAGATGGAGTGTGAAAAGGTGTGTCTTTAGTCTTTTCCGAAAGATCGGCAGTGATTCAGCCGTCCTGACTGAAGGTGGAAGCTGAAGGTGGAGCACCTCCTCTGTGTGTGTGGGGGGAAGGGGGGGGGACTGGGGGGAATAGCGGGATCCTCCCACGCACTAAGTCCTGCCGGTGAAACTCATCAGGTGAAAAGAAGCGGCTGTGACTGCACATGTATCGGAGGAAGCATGCTAGTCTATGGCTCTCCCCAGATTGGCAGGGGGGGAGAACCACAGGGGGAAGTGGCCAAGTAAAATTGGGGAGAAAATGGGAGAAAAATCTGAAAGAACTTGATTTAAAAAAAACACGTAGAATATACTCTACTCTAGTCTATATAGTCTACTCTAGTCTAGATCTTTATGTGATTTGCTCAAATTGCACAAATAGACACATTCAATTCAATTCAATTTTATTGTTGTCCACAATGTGGAAATTTGTCTTTGGCTTCACAGGTTTGCTTGCACACATGAAAAGTACAGTACACAGACACAGTACACAGCACAGGAAATACATACTACAACATAGAACAAGACAGCAGGACAACAGCACAATAGAGACAGCGATAACGGACATGGTTCTGATGTGGATGAGTCTGACGTTTATGAATTTAGCAGATTTATTGCGTTTGGTATGAAAGATTTTTTGTAGATGTTCTTGGTTGCTGCAGGAACTCTATCGCGTCTTCCCGAGGGCAGTTTTGTGAACTCATTATAAAGGGGATGTACAGGGTCAGACACAATTTGTCTGGCTTTTCGTGCCACCGTGTTTTATAAATACATCCAGTAGCGGAGGGTACAACGGGGCAGAGGGCACACCCCACAGGGCCCCCAGCGCCCAGGGCCCCCATCAAAAAAAGAAGAAAAAAAGAACATTGCAGGCCAGGCCAGGCCACCGGACATCGGCCCGACGTGCCCGATTATGCAGTCCACGCCTGTCTGTGTGTGAGAGAGAGAGGGAGACAGGGGCAGACAGGGTGCTGTAGCGGCTTTTAAACATGAAGTCTGGATCATGTCTGGCTAGCCAGAACAGTATATTTTCCGGTTTTACCTTTTTAAACATGAGAGGGGTCTTTGTTTAGAAATAACTGGATATGAGCCGTTTTTTCTGCCAGTGGGCGGGGGGGAAGGGGGAAGGGGTGCGCTAGCATGTATCGATAACAAGAAATGTGATAGGAAACAGCTTTAGCGAATTTCTAACGAAACTCCATTCAAAAACATGCCATTTTAACAGAGGGTCCATTCCTGGCATTGTGCCAAAAATGAGCGCAGTCAAAATAGTGGTCGCACCGTTGTCAATCACTGTGGGTGATTTATTTAAGTGGCATTCAAGACATATCTGACTAGTTTTAAATGTATTTCTCCCCACAAAAGTTAGTGTCTCGATATAGGCTGTCAGTCAGTCAGCTCCTATCCTCTCCGCAGTGACGCACAGTCACACAACACTGCCTGCCTCAAATAGCTGCCTCACACAATAGAATTGGCTGCATCCAACTCGAGAAAACTTCTCAGAAGAGACTAACGTTAGCGACAAATCTGGAGACTTTTTCTGGCATGGGAATGATGGGATTATTACCAGCAAGCAGCAGTAAAAGCAGGCAATGACGATAGCTGGGTAAGTCCCGCTAGCATCGATGCTAAGTTAGCAAAGTAGCCTACAGCAAGAGCGCAGCTGAAGCTAATTAATATGGACGTTAACATCCATATAATATATATATGTGCTTGCGCGATGACATCATGTATTGGCGATGTCAAAGGGTGGCGATTGACGATCTGACTGAGGTCAAGATCGCGCAACTCTAGTAGGCTATCATCTCTCTTGCATTTTTAAACTGGCAGATGGGGGATTCAACTTTTACTTGTTTACTCACCTAAATTGGCTCTCTTCCAAATAATCCAGCCACGTAACTAACGCTACGTCCATTCATGAAAATAATGATGGGACATTAATGGTTTGTAAAGTGTGCCCACTCACATACCAGCTAGATTATCTGGATCATGAGCTGCCAGAGTTAAACAGCACCCGCTTTAGTGCGAATCCGGATCCTACACCGGCGACCGAGATGAATATGATACTCGCGGGAGTGTGCGTAGGCCACTGCATGTTAAGAAGTGGCTTGTCACTGTCCATCTACGGTGGTGCTGAACCGAGGGCTCTGCCTCGGTGCTGAAACATCTGAAGAGGCCTGGCTGGCAACCTGTGATTTTCTTTTTCTTCTTCAGAACAAGCTTGTCTGTAAAGTGACTTCACTGTAGGCTTTCTTGGACATAATATTACTTGGCTCAATGAGTGACAAATTGTGTTTTCGGATATAGGGGCTATCAGCTATTTTACAGTTGTGACTTAAAATGACTTTATATATTAAAGTCAGTGGTGTGAGTGTGAGAGGAATTCAATCAATAGACAATAACATTGGTGTGACTAAAAAGAAGTAACCAAGGCACTCTTGTAGGTGAAAAAAGTTAAAAAGCCTTTATTGTATGGCTAATGCATAGTAGCAAGAATTAAAAATGCACCAACGCGTTGCGGCACACAGGCCTTCATCAGGGTGACAAACAAGGGAAAAAAACTGCAATGCAAAATAAGGTGTGGCAGGAAATGCCAACATATAGTTCAGTTGCATAATACATTGAGCTGACAGGAAGACGACCATATAAGGAGTCGGCAGGTAACTCCAGCAGTGACATCAGGGAAAAAAACACCTTGTATAAACCTATCACTCATTTCAAAGGTACAACTTGTAAAAACAACAAACATAAGCACATTTTTGCAGTTTTTTTCCCTTGTTTGTCACCCTGATGAAGGCCTGTGTGCCGCAACGCGTTGGCACGTTTTTAATTCTTGCTACTATGCATTAGCCATACAATAAAGGCTTTTTAACTTTTTTCACCTACAAGAGTGCCTTGGTTACTTCTTTTTAGTCTCAACTGTCCTACCCCTGACCAAAGAGCACCTTGACGTTATACTACTCGGCCTACCAAAGACGCACTCCTTTCTCTGCTTTTCTTTTTAATAACATTGGTGTGTTTAAAATGAGATATTCCACTAAATATGGCTAAAACAGATTCAAACATGCAAAAAAGGCAAATTTTTCTTGGGCCCCCCTAAAAGCTTCGCCCCCTCTAGGCTGATAGGGTCGCTCCGCCCCTGAATACATCCCAGTTGTTCTTGCTCTCACACTCTCTGTCTCTCACATACACACACTTTAACATTCATGGTGTGTGTGTGTGTGTGTGTGTGTGTGTGTGTGTGTGTGTGTGTGTGTGTGTGTGTGTGTGTGTGTGTGTGTGTGTGTGTGTGTGTGTGTGTGTGTGTGTGTGTGTGTGTGTGTGTGTGTGTGTGCATGTGCGTGCGTGCGTGTGTGTGTCCCTTCAGTCCTGGAGCCTCCGGTGCTGCTACACAACCTGACAGACTGTAGTGTGAATGTTAGCAGCTCAGTCACCCTCAGCTGCCCCGCACACGGCGTACCTCTCCCAACCATCACATGGTACAAGAACGGAGGCACTCTGTCACAGGGATCAGGTAAATAAATGAATAAAATAAAATAAAATAAAATAAAATAAAATAAAATAAAATAAAATAAAATAAAATAAAATAAAATAAAATAAAATAAAATACAAACTTCAATGGTAAAGAAGCTGGTACCTTGAGAGTTTGTCCATTTTTGCCATTCCTTGTCAGGTATCATCATAACGCCAGAGGACGGGACCCTCCATATTGATCGAATCACACTGGAGGACCAGGGCCTATACACATGCCAGGCCACCAATGAGAGGGGCTCTGTAGAGAGCTCTGCCTATATATGGGTCAGCGGTAAGCATTCCTTCCTTGACCAATATAGTGTTTTTCAATGGTGTCTGTCTCTCCCCTTGATTGGCTGCCTGTGTTTACCATGAACTTGTCAAAGATGGGTCTCTTCCATATATGGGGTATGTTGATGTCTGAATGTCTTTTGTTCCAAGTTCTGGAAATAGAACAGTTTGCCATATATAGTCATATATAGTCATATATAGTCATTAGTATTTACACAATGAGGTGTGGAGGAAACTGAATGTTTAGTTTAGTTTAGTTTAGTTTATTTACACACAATTATTAAAAAGTGATGGAAACAAACAAA
This sequence comes from Poromitra crassiceps, assembly GCF_964638095.1. Classification (NCBI taxonomy): domain Eukaryota; kingdom Metazoa; phylum Chordata; class Actinopteri; order Beryciformes; family Melamphaidae; genus Poromitra; species Poromitra crassiceps. The sequence continues at coordinate 82,279,305 of NC_139624.1, forward strand.
CAAACAAACAAACAAACATGTAGGCCATATATGCAGGATGGGGCTACAAACCCAGAAGGGCTATAAAGTGCCTCATCCAATATTAAACACAGAAAAGGATATGTGTGTTTATCATTTCCAAAAATAAACACATATCAAAGTATGTCTAGCATACTTCCAATGTGGAACTTGCTTTGCCTTTTGTTCAGTTACTCTCTCTCTCTCACACACACACACACACACACACACACACACACACACACACACACACACACACACACACACACACACACACACAAATACATCCAGCCCGATGGTTCAACTACCCCTGTTTGAATGCCATTATTGGGCAGTGACGGATGCTTCCCAGCCCGGGCCTGGAAAGAGGAGTGGTTGTGTGTGTGTGTGTGTGTGTGTGTGTGTGTGTGTGTGCGTGCGTGCGTGCGTGCGTGTGTGCGTGTGCGTGTGCGTGTGCGTGTGCGTGTGCGTGTGTGTGTGCGCGCGTGCGCTTCCGTGCATGTGTGTGTGTTGTTGTTGTGTTCTGATCAGTCAGGAAGGAAACTGTCTCCATTTTTTATTTCCTCCGGAAGGGCCCGTCCTGCGGCTCTGAAGGGCCCGTTCTGTGGCTCTGAAGGGCCCGTCCTGCGGCTCTGAAGGGCCCGTTCTGTGGCTCTGAAGGGCCCGTTCTGTGGCTCTGAAGGGCCCGTCCTGTGGCTCTGAAGGGCCCGTCCTGCGGCTCTGAAGGGCCCGTCCTGCGGCTCTGAAGGGTCCACTCTGCAGTCAACTGGGTCTTCCTACAAAAAACAACATGGGGCTGAGATGAACGAGGAGGATGGGTGGTAGTGTCTCGCTGGTTTCCACATTGCTGGAGGGGTAGATTGCTAAAAATGTGAGGATCAGTGTGTGTTGTAGAGTTCCGGGCGATGAAGGACCCAGACTCTGGTTCGGATTCTTGTATGGGTTTGAAGGACCCGTAGTCTGGTTCCGATTCGCGGTATAAACCTGGCTCAGATTTCGCCGCTCGCGATGTCGCAGGTGTGTCTGCCAAGACACTGCCTAATCTGTGAGTAACTCCAAGTGTCCTGTCCGGCCTCAGAAGCAGACCTGGGGTACTTGGGTGACTGCTGTAGGCTTCATCTCCACAATCACTATCTTGCGTGGGACTCTGTGATTGTGGCGTGACTGGAGAAGGCTAGGAGAACCTTAGGAGAACCTCTCTACCTATTGAACTGGTCCTACTTATAGCTGTCCTAGTCTGGGTATCTGACATCACTGGTGATGTCATAACTCCTCTCACTCCCAGCCAGTGATGTCACACTTAAGACAATTGTGGCACTTGTGATGTCACCTGATGGCATTGTGATGTCATCTTGTGGTGATGATGTCATTAGAGAAGTGCCGTCCACGTCCAGAAGCGGCCAGGTGACCAGCCGGACCCAGAGGCCCGTATATGGCTTGAATGTCAGCCGACGGATCATGGTTGACGTGGACCATTTGTAACAGTGTGAGACAGTGAAAGGACACTGCCCGATGATGTGTGTGTGTGTGTGTGTGTGTGTGTGCGCGTGCGTGCATGCCTGTGTGGGTGCGTGCAGGTGCCTCAGAATCCTCCTTCCTGGAAATCCCCACCCTCACCTGTACCTGTGTGGTGGCCACTCTCTTCTGGTTGTTGCTCACTCTCTTCATACGCAAGCTTAAACAGGTGAGAGGCGTGAGCATGATGTATCACTCTTTTATGTGTGAGCATTTTGTATCACTCTTCTGTGTGAGCATGATGTATCACTCTTCTGTGTGAGCATGATGTATCACTCTTGGCTGTGTGAGCGTGATGTATCACTATTTTATGTGTGAGCCAGATGTATCACTATTTTCTGTGTGAGCGTGATGTTTCACTATGTTATGTGTGAGCATGATGTATCACTCTTTTCTGTGTGAGCGTGATGTTTCACTATGTTATGTGTGAGCATGATGTATCACTCTTTTCTGTGTGAGCGTGATGTTTCACTATGTTATGTGTGAGCATGATGTATCACTCTTTTCTGTGTGAGCGTGATGTTTCACTATGTTATGTGTGAGCATGATGTATCACTCTTTTCTGTGTGAGTGTGATGTTTCACTATTTTATGTGTGAGCATGATGTATCACTCTTTTCTGTGTGAGCGTGATGTTTCACTATTTTATGTGTGAGCATGATGTATCACTCTTTTCTGTGTGAGCCTGATGTATCACTATTTTCTGTGTGAGCATGATGTATCACTCTTCTCTGTGTGAGCGTGATGTATCACTATTTTCTGTGTGAGCATGATGTATCACTATTTTCGGTGTGAGCCTGATGTATCACTCTTTTCTATGTGAGCGTGATGTATCACTCTTTTCTGTGTGAGCGTGATGTTTCACTATTTTATGTGTGAGCATGATGTATTACTATTTTCTGTGAGCATGATGTATCACTCTTTTCTATGTGAGCGTGATGTATCACTCTTTTCTGTGTGAGCGTGATGTTTCACTATTTTATGTGTGAGCATGATGTATTACTATTTTCTGTGAGCATGATGTATCACTCTTTTCTGTGTGAGCGTGATGTATCACTCTTTTCTGTGTGAGTGTGATGTTTCACTATTTTATGTGTGAGCATGATGTATCACTCTTTTCTGTGTGAGCGTGATGTTTCACTATTTTCTGTGTGAGCATGATGTATCCCTCTTTTCTGTGTGAGTGTGATGTTTCACTATTTTGTGTGAGCATGATATATCACTCTTTTCTGTGTGAGCGTGATGTTTCACTATGTTATGTGTGAGCATGATGTATCACTCTTTTCTGTGTGAGCGTGATGTTTCACTATGTTATGTGTGAGCATGATGTATCACTCTTTTCTGTGTGAGTGTGATGTTTCACTATTTTATGTGTGAGCATGATGTATCACTCTTTTATGTGTGACCGTGACGTATCACTCTTTTCTGCGTGAGCATGATGTATCACTCTTTTATGTGTGACCGTGATGTAACACTCTTTTCTGTGTGAGCATGATGTATTACTCTTTTCTGTGTGACCGTGATGTATCACTCTTTTATGTGTGAGCATGATGTATCACTATTTTCTGTGTGAGCATGATGTATCACTCTTTTCTATGTGAGCGTGATGTTTCACTATTTTATGTGTGAGCGTGATGTCTCACTCTTTTCTGTGTGAACATGATGTATCACTCTTTTCTGTGTGAGCCTGATGTATCACTATTTTCTGTGTGAGCATGATGTATCACTCTTCTCTGTGTGAGCGTGATGTATCACTATTTTCTGTGTGAGCATGATGTATCACTATTTTCGGTGTGAGCCTGATGTATCACTATTTTCTATGTGAGCGTGATGTATCACTCTTTTCTGTGTGAGCGTGATGTTTCACTATTTTATGTGTGAGCATGATGTATTACTCTTTTCTGTGAGCATGATGTATCACTCTTTTCTATGTGAGCGTGATGTATCACTCTTTTCTGTGTGAGCGTGATGTTTCACTATTTTATGTGTGAGCATGATGTATTACTCTTTTCTGTGAGCATGATGTATCACTCTTTTCTGTGTGAGCGTGATATATCACTCTTTTCTGTGTGAGTGTGATGTTTCACTATTTTATGTGTGAGCATGATGTATCACTCTTTTCTGTGTGAGCATGATGTTTCACTATTTTCTGTGTGAGCATGATGTATCCCTCTTTTCTGTGTGAGTGTGATGTTTCACTATTTTATGTGTGAGCATGATATATCACTCTTTTCTGTGTGAGCGTGATGTTTCACTATGTTATGTGTGAGCATGATGTATCACTCTTTTCTGTGTGAGCGTGATGTTTCACTATGTTATGTGTGAGCATGATGTATCACTCTTTTCTGTGTGAGTGTGATGTTTCACTATTTTATGTGTGAGCATGATGTATCACTCTTTTATGTGCGACCGTGACGTATCACTCTTTTCTGCGTGAGCATGATATATTACTCTTTTCTGTGTGACCGTGATGTATCACTCTTTTATGTGTGAGCATGATGTATCACTCTTTTCTGTGTGAGCATGATGTATCACTCTTTTCTATGTGAGCGTGATGTTTCACTATTTTATGTGTGAGCGTGATGTATCACTCTTTTCTGTGTGAGCATGATATATTACTCTTTTATGTGTGACCGTGGTGTATCACTCTTTTCTGTGTGAGCATGATATATTACTCTTTTCTGTGTGACCGTGATGTATCACTCTTTTATGTGTGAGCATGATGTATCACTCTTTTCTGTGTGAGCATGATGTATCACTCTTTTCTATGTGAGCGTGATGTTTCACTATTTTATGTGTGAGCGTGATGTATCACTCTTTTCTGTGTGAACATGATGTAGCACTCTTTTCTGTTTGAGCATGATGTATTAGTCTTTTCTGTGTGACCGTGATGTATCACTCTTTTCTGTGTGAGCATGATGTATCACTCTTTTCTGTGTGAACCTGATGTATTACTCTTTTCGGTGTGAGCCTGATGTATCACTATTTTCTGTGTGGGCATGATGTATCACTCTTTTCTATGTGAGCGTGATGTTTCACTATTTTATGTGTGAGCGTGATGTATCACTCTTTTCTGTGTGAACGTGATGTATCACTCTTTTCTGTTTGAGCATGATGTATTAGTCTTTTCTGTGTGACCGTGATGTATCACTCTTTTCTGTGTGAGCATGATGTATCACTCTTTTCTGTGTGAGCATGATGTATCACTCTTTTCTGTGTGAGCATGATGTATCACTCTTTTCTGTGTGATCATGATGCATCACTCTTTTCTGTTTCAGCATGATGTATTACTCTTTTCTGTGTGACCGTGATGTATCACTCTTTTCTGTGTGAGCATGATGCATCACTCTTTTCTGTGTGAGCATGATGTATCACTCTTTTCCATGTGAGCATGATGTACCACTCTTTTCCATGTGAGCATGATGTACCACTCTTTTCTGTGTGAGCATGATGCATCACTCTTTTCTGTGTGAGCATGATGTATCACTCTTTTCCATGTGAGCATGATGTACCACTCTTTTCTGTGTGAGCATGATGTATCACTCTTTTCTGTGTGAGCATGATATATCACTCTTTTCTGATAAGTATGAAACTAATGAATGCATATCATCCATTTGTATTTGATCAGTATAATGCTGCTATTGTGTGAATGTTTTGTAAGTATGCTTTTATTTCTTTTTATTGAATTGCAAGTTTACTTGGCTATTGGTCCAATCAACCTTTAAAAAATCATTGCAAAATTCTAGGTAACTCTAGGTAATCATATTCTTGATATGTTGGGGGAGGTACGTGTGTATGTGTGTGTGTGTGTGTGTGTGTGTGTGTGTGTGTGTGTGTGTGTGTGTGTGTGTGTGTGTGTGTGTGTGTGTGTGTGTGTGTGCGTGCGTGCGCGTGCGTGCGTGTGTGTCTGCTCACCTGTTTCTGGGGTTGCAGCACAATATTTCATTTTGATATAACACTCCTTCTCCTCAGCCAAACCGCTCCAGCACCAAGCCGGAGTACCTGTCAATCATATTGGACACAGGCGAGGGGCCAATGGAGGAGCAGTGTGACAGGCTGCAGTATGATCCCAACCAATGGGAGTTCCCTCGGGAGCACCTCAAATTAGGTATTCCTCTCGTTATGAAAAACTGTAAAGATGGCTCTTATTCCATTTGTCAGCTTGGACTGTGAGTGAAACTCAAACTCAAACCGGGAGGGAATGAATGGGGAATTTGATAATAACAAGAGGGGAGGTATTTAAGATTGCCAAACAGATGAGAAGACTTTCTCACAGGTTTTATCAGATATTATTGGGAGTGCCTCTCGTTCCATTCATCAGACTGTGTTGTCTGTGCTGAGCTAATCAACCCTGCTGCCCGCCACTGTGGAAACCATGTTTACTGGAACTAATCAGCTGGCGCTATCGCTAGGGTGGGATTAAGAATGTGGATGCACTGTACTGATGTCTATGATGGATGATAATACTAATGAATGAAGCAGCTTAACACACAAACACACCTCTCTCTCTCTCTCTCTCTCTCTCTCTCTCTCTCTCTCTCTCAGAGAAACCTTTGGGCCGTGGAGCCTTTGGGAAAGTCATGCAGGCCTCTGCTTTCGGCATAGACAACGCCACAAGCTGCAGGACTGTGGCTGTTAAGATGCTCAAAGGTAGAACACGTATAAACTAGAATGGCCCTCAGAGAGCACAGGCCTCCGCCAAGGCCAATACTAGTCTGCTACCATATGCAAATGTTACAAGTCGGATCAGAACCCTAACCCTGACCCACCCATATCCACCCAGCCACTCCCCCTACCTACTCCTCAAACCCCAACTCTCTATGACCTTTCTCTCCCAAGCTATGACCCCTTTTCCATAGAGAGGTGCCCTTTCCTGACCACGCCTCCTCCCACCACCCAGATAAACCTATAGCCACTGCCCCTACCCACCCGTCCCTAGCTATGGCCCTTTTTCCCTAGCCCCGCCTCTTCCCTTGAGTCGAATCGGATCGGATCCGTGCCGGTTCTTTGTTGACCCATGCTAGGTCCTTCAATTAAGTTTCACGGAAATCGGCCCAGTAGTTTTTCTGTAATCCTGCTAACAAACAAACAAATGGACAAACGGACAAACGGGACCGAAAACATACTCTTCTTGCCGGAGGCAAAAAAAAAAAAGATCCAGAGACTGCATGGATAGAATAGAATAGAACTAGTTATTGTTTATGAAGAACAAATTATATTTTCTTTACACAGTGTCAGCAATGCAATAAAACTCAAGCAGCTGCACATCCAGGATTGTCTCTACAGTGTCTTAGCTAAAAAATATTGTTTAGAGTTGTATGTGAGAGCATTTGGCATACTGAACTCTCTCCAGCATCACTGTTTTTGCCCGTGTCTCACCACCAGAGGGAGCCACAGCCAGTGAGCACAAGGCCCTCATGACTGAGCTAAAGATCCTCAACCACATTGGAAACCATCTGAATGTAGTCAACCTGCTGGGAGCCTGCACCAAACCAGGAGGTAGGTGTGTGTGTGTGTGTGTGTGTGTGTGTGTGTGGATGTGGATGTGTGTGTGTGTGTGTGTGTGTGTGTGTGTGTGTGTGTGTGTGTGTGTGTGTGTGTGTGTGTGTGTGTGTGTGTGTCTGTGTGTGTGTACATTATGTGTGCAACCTCTACTGTTTTCATAGTTAGGCAGTTAGCACCTGTAATTACACCACTTGTGGCTGCAGAGGCCGCTCTTGCCGCTGCTCAGCACAAAGTTACATGTTGGGGCTTTCAATTGGATTTCTGACTATTTTCTCAGAATTCTGACTTTAATCTCAGATGTGGCCCCAATCCTCTTCTGTATTTATGTGAATGTGTGACCGTACATGCATATTTGCGAGTATCCTTGTGCTTATGCATGCCATAATCGTGATGTGTGTATGTGTGTGTGTGTGTGCGCATGTGCGTGCGGGCATGTGTGTGTGTGTCTGTGTTGTGTGTGTGTGTGTGTGTGTGTGTGTGTGTGTGTGTGTGTGTGTGTGTGTGCGCGTGTGTGTGCGTGTGTGAGTGTGTGCGTGCGTGTGTTTATGCGTGCGTGCATGTGTGTGTGTGTGTGTGTGTGTGTGTGTGTGTGTGTGCGTGTGCATGTGTGTGCGTGCGTGCGTGCGTGTGTTTATGCGTGTGTGCGTGTGTGTGTGTGTGTGTGTGTGTGTGTGTGTGTGTGTGTGCGTGCGTGCGTGCGTGTGTTTATGCGTGTGCGTGTGTGTGTGTGTGCGTGCGTGCGTGCGTGTGTGTGTTTATGCGTGTGTGCGTGTGTGTGTGTGTGTGTGCGTGTGTGTGTGTGTGTGTGCGTGTGCGTGCAGGACCTCTGATGGTTATAGTGGAGTACTGTCGCTATGGAAATCTCTCTGCCTACCTGAAGAGCAAGAGAGACGTGTTTGTGCACAACAGGGTGAGTTGAATTCAGACAGTTCAACAGCTTCCAGCCACAGTTTCTGGCTGTAATCACACAGATGGTGTCATGGCTATTATATCTCACACATACAAACACACCCACACACACACACACACACACACACACACACACACACACACACACACACACACACACACACACACACACACACACACACACACACACACACACACAGTACACACATGACATGCATATCTCACATTTAACTTCCCGTCTTGGGTAAGTTCTACATAATTCCACTTGTCACAGCAAAAAATGGAAACACAAAATCATATACTCAAAACCCGGCTTATGCAATCTGCTTAAGGTTCTAAAAGATGTTATCTGTACCAGTCAGAGCAAGAGACAAGTTTCCTACATTTACTCACAAAGTTTAAGCTGACAGAACTCAAAGTCGAAGTGCGATAGTGACCTCTTCAACGCTTCAACACGTCACACACATGCTGATCAGCATTCTTGATTATGGCTTGTGTTACTAAATATCATTTTCTAGTGCAATGTTTGTTGTGTAACAGAGCTCCAAATGTAGAATAGTGCTAAAAAGATAATGTACCAGCTACCACATGTTGATCGAAAATATCACAAACCAGCCAACTGTTTTGTCTCTATGCCATTAACCTCCCGTTCTATCCATCATGTGTCCATTTTGCTCTTTCTGTCCCATGATTTTCAAGGGGTCAAAAACTCCAGCAACACTTGTAGTATAAAGAAAAACTTTAATTAAAATTTGTTCCCTTTATTAAACAGGAATATATATCATTGTTTCACAAGGGGGGTCTATCGGAGAAGAGCCGGTACGAGTCACACATCGCCTCTAACCTCGTCGAGGTGGGCGAGAAACGGATCCCAAACAACTAAAAATCTCCCGAGTGAGTTGGTCCTCAGGAACTGAGTTTTTCCATCCATATAACAGACGTCATGTCTGCCAGCCACAGCTGAAAAGAGGTTGGAGAGGACTTCCACTCCTGCAGGATGAGTGTCTTGGCAACAATTGTCCCCAGCTGAGTCAGAGACTGTTGCACAGCCGTAGGGAAGTCCAAAGAAGACTCCGAGCAGCCGAAGATGGCGAGTCCTGGCCTTAGAGTACCAGTCAAATACCCTGGCCCAGAATCTGGTCAGTGAGGGACAGGACCAAAAAGTATGAGACAGAGTGCTCTCTGACACATGACACCTGGCACATAGTGGCGAGAATTGGATCAGTTGGTGTCTACTATTTACTGAACAAAGTTGTATCACAGACAGACTCATATTCCAAAAACTTAAATTTAATTATACCTACTTTTTTCAGTGTGTGGCCTTCATCAGGGTTGGCTTGTGGCCTTCATCAGCGATGCGCGTTTGGTCGAGTTTTTGACATCTTGAGAGCTTTTCCCTTCTGCATGCACCTTGAAAGTAGGTGAAGTTGTGCCAGAAAACCCTGCTATGCCACATAGTTTTCAATTAGAATCAATTGGTTTTACTCCATACCAGCTGATTGGAGGAAAGGATGGAGCACTGAAGAGTCTGAGCAGCACTTCCAGCAGCCAGAGCAGCCTTAACTCGGGGTTCGAGGAGGAGAGAGAGAAGGAGAATGACCAGGGTAAGACATAAGCCGATTTAATATGTTCCTCTGTTGGGGCGCATATTCAGCCTGTCTGAACAGTGACAGTGACATCAGATCCTTGTGTCAAATATTTGCGTCCCTCTCTCTAGATCACAAGTGTGTCTCCAACTCTCCCTTGTTCCTGAATGATCTCATCTCCTTCAGCTTCCAGGTGGCACGAGGAATGGAGTTTCTGGCCTCTCGCAAGGTCTGGTACTCCTCTGCCCTGTGTGCGTGTGTGTGTGTGTGTGTGTGTGTGTGTGTGTGTGTGTGTGTGTGTGTGTGTGTGTGTGTGTGTGTGTGTGTGTGTGTGTGTGTGTGTGTGTGTGTGTGTGTGTGTGTGTGTGTGTGTGTGTGTGTGTGTGTGTGTGTGTGTGTGCGTGCGTGCGTGCGTGCGTGCGTGCATCCGTGTCTGTTTGTTTCAAGTGGTTTATTTCTTCCTTCTCTTTGTACCTACATCAGTGTATTCACAGAGATCTGGCAGCCAGGAACATTCTGCTGTCTGAGAATAAAGTGGTGAAGATTTGTGACTTCGGCCTGGCCAGGGACATTTACAAAAACCCCGACTACGTCCGGAAGGGAGATGTGAGTATGGGGGATTTGGTTCATAAATCAGATTTGAATACCATCACAATTGCTTGTTCAAAAATAATTGCTGGCATCATCATTTTAACAAGAAGCCTCCTCCCTGGTCAGGGATTGAACAAACACTCAGACTGTTGGGTAGTGAAGGAGAAATCAGCTGCTTATCCTGGTGACCTTCTGACTTCACATTAACTCACCTTCATCATCGTATCTCTCTAAGGTTGCACACTGACATGAACTCACCTTCATCATCTTATCTCTCAGAGGCTGCACACTGACATGAACTCACCTTCATTATCTTATCTCTCAGAGGCTGCACACTGACATGAACTCACCTTCATTATCTTATCTCTCAGAGGCTGCACACTGACATGAACTCACCTTCATTATCTTATCTCTCTAAGGCTGCACACTGACATGAACTCACCTTCATCATCTTATCTCTCAGAGGCTGCACACTGACATGAACTCACCTTCATTATCTTATCTCTCAGAGGCTGCACACTGACATGAACTCACCTTCATTATCTTATCTCTCAGAGGCTGCACACTGACATGAACTCACCTTCATTATCTTATCTCTCTAAGGCTGCACACTGACATGAACTCACCTTCATTATCTTATCTCTCTAAGGCTGCACACTGACATGAACTCACCTTCATTATCTTATCTCTCTAAGGCTGCACACTGACATGAACTCAGCTTCATTATCTTATCTCTCTAAGGCTGCACACTGACATGAACTCACCTTCATTATCTTATCTCTCTAAGGCTGCACACTGACATGAACTCACCTTCATCATCTTATCTCTCAGAGGCTGCACACTGACATGAACTCACCTTCATCATCTTATCTCTCAGAGGCTGCACACTGACATGAACTCACCTTCATCATCTTATCTCTCTAAGGCTGCACACTGACATGAACTCACCTTCATTATCTTATCTCTCTAAGGCTGCACACTGACATGAACTCACCTTCATTATCTTATCTCTCAGAGGCTGCACACTGACATGAACTCACCTTCATCATCTTATCTCTCAGAGGCTGCACACTCACCTTCATTATCTTATCTCTCAGAGGCTGCACACTGACATGAACTCGCCTTCATTATCTTATCTCTCTAAGGCTGCACACTGACATGAACTCACCTTCATCATCTTATCTCTCAGAGGCTGCACACTGACATGAACTCACCTTCATCATCTTATCTCTCAGAGGCTGCACACTGACATGAGCTCACCTTCATCATCTTATCTCTCAGAGGCTGCACACTGACATGAACTCACCTTCATTATCTTATCTCTCAGAGGCTGCACACTGACATGAACTCACCTTCATCATCTTATCTCTCTAAGGCTGCACACTGACATGAACTCACCTTCATTATCTTATCTCTCTAAGGCTGCACACTGACATGAACTCACCTTCATTATCTTATCTCTCAGAGGCTGCACACTGACATGAACTCACCTTCATCATCTTATCTCTCAGAGGCTGCACACTCACCTTCATTATCTTATCTCTCAGAGGCTGCACACTGACATGAACTCACCTTCATTATCTTATCTCTCTAAGGCTGCACACTGACATGAACTCACCTTCATCATCTTATCTCTCAGAGGCTGCACACTGACATGAACTCACCTTCATCATCTTATCTCTCAGAGGCTGCACACTGACATGAGCTCACCTTCATCATCTTATCTCTCAGAGGCTGCACACTGACATGAACTCACCTTCATTATCTTATCTCTCAGAGGCTGCACACTGACATGAACTCACCTTCATTATCTTATCTCTCAGAGGCTGCACACTGACATGAACTCACCTTCATTATCTTATCTCTCTAAGGCTGCACACTGACATGAACTCACCTTCATCATCTTATCTGATTGGCGCATGAGATGCCTACATCATTCAAAAATTGCATCCACGTCAAAGTTGTAATGTTTCCTCGCAAATGTATCTTTGTAACCTTCACCCTGCACTGCTGAGCAGGCTCGCCTCCCCCTGAAGTGGATGTCTCCAGAGTCCATTTTCGACAAGGTGTTCACCACCCAGAGTGACGTGTGGTCCTACGGTATTCTGCTGTGGGAGATCTTCTCTTTGGGTACGCTAAGCTCCCTCTTAACACATCTTTGTAGACATGTTCATATCTGGTATATGGTGTGTGTGTGTGTGTGTGTGTGTGTGTGTGTGTGTGTGTGTGTGTGTGTGTTTCATGTCTTGTCTTGCTCTCTGTGTGTCCAACAGGAGCTTCTCCATACCCTGGTCTTCACATAGATGAGGAGTTCTGCCACAGGCTGAAGGGGGGCACTAGGATGCGAGCACCAGAGTACAGCACACCTGAGATGTGGGTTGATATTTTGCACAGCGCTTTAAACCGCAAAAACAGCTGCCCTGTAGCTGAACCCGACCTCCCTGTAGAGTGGAGGAGGGGCCCACAGAGTAGATCGTTATCTCCATATCTCCGAAGAGTGGAAATTGCATTTGCAAGCAAAATAAGCTTTACAGACATCTCCTCCCTTCCTCCTTCCATTTTTTAGTATTTCAATATCTCGGTTTATGCATTAACAGAAATTACAGTTAGGTATATTAGGTATAGTAATTAGGTATATTATATATATAAAACTTTGTGTGTGTGTGTGTGTGTGTGTGTGTGTGTGTGTGTGTGTGTGTGTGTGTGTGTGTGTGTGTGTGTGTGTGTGTGTGTGTGTGTGGTGTGTGTGTGTGTGTGTGTGTGTGTGTGTGTGTGTGTGTGTGTGTGTGTGTGTGCAGTTACAGCACCATGCTGGCATGTTGGGAGGCCAATCCCTCAGACCGACCCACCTTCACTGACCTGGTGGAGACACTGGGAGACCTGCTGCAGGCAAGGGTTCAGCAGGTCAGGTCACACACACACGCACGCACGCACGCACGCACACACGCACACAAAGTTTTCCCCCCACATGTTTATTGGCTTTTGTTCATTGAATCAAGAAACAACCACATATAGAAAAACACAAAAATTAAAATAATCATTCTGCATGATCATATTCTACAACTAGTAGGTCATTAACTAAGAGTTTTCCCTCAATAACCTCCTAATTACTGCTTATTGATAGTAAATAAGCAAGTTCTGCATGAATTATGATCTTAAGCTTTGCTCAGTATGTGCATTATAAGGTGGTAATACCACAAGAATAGTTATTCTCTGTTAATAACTATTAATAAATATATTCCTATCTAAGAAAACATAAAACTACAAGTGTTACTAGTGTCCAATTAACTCCAAACTAAGTCTTTATAACTCAGAATATTCCCCAATCTAAAGCGAGGCCTTGTTCATAAATAATCCACTAGTAGTTTGACACTTATGGGTTAATTGACCCAAACAGGTTCCCTATTCTAAAGTTGCCTCCTCTTCACACTTGGTAAGTTGACTCTTACCACAAAGTTTATATGGGGACAGCGAGCTGAGAACTTCAGTTAGGACACTCCAATTCATTGAAGAGTCGTGACATTTACAGTCATTTTATATTTAGCCTTGTCATAAGGTGGTGACGTGTGAACAGAGATAAGCACACACACACACGCACACGCACACGCACACGCACACACACACACACACACACACACACACACACACACACACACACACACACACACACACACACACACACACAGACACACACACACACACACACACACACACACACACACACACACACACACACACACACACACACAAAATAAGGTCATATAGATTTGCCCCCTTGTTGCTGTCCTTGAACAGGATGGGAAGGACTATATTCCTCTGGGGTCTTTCCTGCATGGCGGTGAGATGGGTGGAGACCTGCACAGCGGTGAGAGCTTCTCCACTGTCCTCCAGCCGCATGCTGTCACCAACCTGGGGTAAGGACAGAGCAGAAGATGAGAACATGGAAAAAGAGAATGAAAAAGAATATCTACACAGTGCACTGGTTATCACTGTTTGGGTTTTCATTTTTCTCTTCTCACATTGACAGTATTGTGATGGTGGCATCATGTTTAGGCATTTAGCTGACTCTCCCATCATATAAGCTTCAATTCCTAGAACAGTGCTTCTCAAACGTACTGGCTTCAGGGCCCTCTTTCCCTGATTTCAGAATCCAACTACCTCCTTTACCCGACGACAACATTTTGCTTAGAGAGCTGCAAGAGAAAACTCTAGCATATGATGCAATGAATGAATGATAACACACCTTTTGAAGGATTTAACATTACAAAATAAGAAATGGAATGAAAGAGTTGCCCCCTGAGCAGATTTATTTAAACGTTTTATTTCCATGATTTATTCTTCTTACATTTTTCCATTCCCCCCTTTCTCTCAAGTACCCCCTGTAGTAGCCACCTCCTACCCCTAGGGGTATGCCTACCCCATGCACTGTCCTAGAACATCAAACGTCATGTAACCATTAATAAGCAGCATGTAAGTCGGACTATGGATGTTACAGCTTAATGTGTCCCTAGAGTCATTGTGTGTAGTAGCGCTACAGGCTAAGGGAGAGAAGCGGGAAAGTCGTTTTTAAACATAGGTGCATTTCAGAGCATGCAAGTAAAGGAGGAAGTGATGATGGGAGACCAAAAAAACAGGTCACAAAACAGGAATATGATTGAGAAGGAAGAGAAATTCAGCGTAACCTTTTGAACTGTTTTTGTTTTGAATCCAGTTACATGAGGGGCGTGGCCACACTTCAGACCTTTGAAGAGCTGCCGTGCACGGAACCAGCCAGCCCTAATGTAAAAACACACACACACACACACACACACACACACACACACACACACACACACACACAAACACACACACACACACGAGGACACAATAAATGCACAACTAATCCTATAATAAGAATGTGAAGAGTGTGTGTGTGTGTGTGTGTGTGTTTCAGGATGAGCAGTGTGACAGTGGGATGGTCCTGCCATCAGAGGAGCTGAAGCGTGTGACATGGAGCAGCGGCACCAGGAAGTTCAGCAGGTGGTGACTTGTAATCTTTGACCTCTTAACCCTTTAGTTTCCTTGCCGCCGTGTCCGGACTGTAATCCCAACCCAGTCGCCAGAATAAAACATTGGCATTTGAAGTCTCTGTAAAGCACATACAGTATTCACCTTATGTACGCCCACTTGACCCAGTCGTGTTGCGACTTCCTGTTCAAAATGCCATCTGTTTTACCTGCTCACTAGTACTGTACTGTCACAGGAAGTGTAAACACAATAGGAAGTAACTGGCTGACCCCTGTGTTGGAAGTATAGGTACAATCTCAATGTAAATTTGAAACAAAACTTCTGCATTTTACGTTCCGAAAACGTGGCATTTTACGTTTCTGCAAACCTACAAACTCAACGAAAGAGCGGTTAATTTGAAAACCTTGACGCCTTTCCAACGTTAAACACACAAAAAAACTGTTTAAGCAAGTTAAAAAAAAACTTGGTCAAGGTTAGGAACAACACCCTTACTCGCCACTGCGCTATTCAAGAAATGTTGATTATGTTTATATTATATTTTTGGTTCAGAAACGTTGACATTCTACGTACCTGTGGAGTGCAGAAACCTCCTCTCTCATCCTTTCTGAATGCTGATGATCATCAAGTCAAGACTGGAAGAAGTCTTACATTACATCACTGCAACCACTGCTGTGTTCATGTAATACATCAAACAAGACAATAATGTGTGTGTGTGTGTGTGTGTGTGTGTGTGTGTGTGTGTGTGTGTGTGTGTGTGTGTGTGTGTGTAGGTTCTTCACCTTCAGTATGTGCCGGGAGAACCCGGTGTCGTGCCTGTGTGATGACATCACAGGTCTCCATGACAACGAGCCGCCTGTCCTGCCATGCGACTGGGAGTCTGAGGAGGGGAACTCTCCTCCTCCAGACTATAACTCCGCCTTCCTCTACCCCGCTCTCTAGCATCCGCCTTTGTCAATAGAGTGCCAAAGTCACAGCCTCTCCCGCGTTCAGCATAAGAAACAAGGAATTTCATCCGCCATTCATTTTTCCATCTACATTTCGTAAAAGCAGGGGCATTTCTAGGATTTGAAGACATTGGGGGCTTAGCCCAGACCTCTGTGGAGCCCCCCCCCCCCCCCCCCCCAACAACTAAATGCACAATTTTCTAGCAATTTGAGATGAATACTGAAAGACATTTGAGTGTGCTGGCCTGTTCTCTATTTTAATCAGACCTTGTTGGCCCTGCACATGTTTGCTCATTGGATTGAGTGTGCTCACTATCGCTGAGTTTGGACCATATGTGACCTGTTCTTCCTGAAACTTAACTGCAATAAAACTGAAATAATCATCACTGGCCCCAAACCCCTCCTCCCCACCTCCCAGAACTTCTCACTTTCTATCGACGGTCATCCAGTCACCCCCTCCCCCCTGGCCCGCAACCTCGGCATCATCCTGGACCCCACCCTCTCCTTCAAGTCCCACATCAACAACATCACCAAAACATCCTTCTTCCACCTCCGTAACATTGCACGTCTCCGCCCCTCCCTCTCCCCCTCTGCCGCTGAAACACTCATTCACGCCTTCATCACCTCCAGATTAGACTATTGCAATAGCATCCTTTACGGCCTCCCTTCCACCTTCCTCCATAAACTCCAATATGTCCAGAACTCTGCTGCCCGGTTACTCACTCAATCCCGCTCCAGAGAACACATCACCCCCATCCTCCGTCAGCTCCACTGGCTCCCCATACAGCAACGTATTCACTTCAAGATCCTCCTCATCACCTACAAAGCCCTCAACAACCTTGCCCCCTCCTACCTGACTGATCTCCTTCACCGCCACTCCCCCACTCGCTGCCTCCGCTCTGCCGATGCCAACCTTCTCACCCCCATCACCAAGACCAAGTATCGGACCGTCGGAGACAGAGCCTTTGCCATTGCCGCCCCTACCCTCTGGAACTCCCTGCCCCTCAGCATCCGAAACTCTGACACCCTTTCCTCTTTTAAAAACCAAGTTAAATCCCATCTCTTCAAGCAAGCCTATAACATCTGATCATCCACCTCCCTTATCCCTCCCACCCTGTAGCTCCCTAGATGTATATGTCCTGTCCCGTCTGCCCCGTTCCGTCCTGCCCCGAATACCTAACCCCACCCTGCCCCTGCCCTTTCTTAACCTCCACATGTGTCTGTCCAACACCTGTCCTTAGTTATGTTACACGTTTAGCTGTTAATTGTAAAGCGTCTTTGAGTATTAAGAAAAGCGCTATATAAGACCGATTATTATTATTATTATATCAAAATCAGTCACATTGACCCCGAAACACATTTTGAGTTTTATACACTGTTGTAAGCTTTCTGGTGATATAAAAAATTATCTTTGTACTCCAAAGATTGAGTGAGATGCATCCCTTTATGTCTTGACTGTTTCCAAACTATGTTTTTGAGAAGAACGGCCTCAAAGATTGACAAAGTAAGCTAGTTCTGCTTGTCACTCTACATTTATGAGCTTCAAAACTATATTTAACATTCACATTTCACAATAATCTTTACAGAGAATGAAGGCCAAGGTTTTATTTTGCTAAAATCTGGTGAAACGCCAAAACAGCCAAAATCTATATTTTTTCATAAAGGTTTCTACACAAACGGGCCAGTGCTACATGTGACTGTTTTGGTCAGAGGAGGTCACATATATTATGGCATATAAGATTTAACTCGGGCCAAAACTAAATTATATTTTTTAGTTTTTGTCTGAGTGAGATGTTATATGGTCTCTTCTGATTCTAAATATAGCTGGATCGCTTGGTTTGACAAAGAAAAAATATTTGTAATAGTATTTTACGCAATGTAGATGGAAAATGAATGGCAGATGAAATCCCTTGGTTTGCATGCTGAACGCAGAAGTGGACTTTGGCATTCTATAATACTGCTCAGTATTATAGACCTAACCCCTTCCAAGAGCAGCTAAGTATTGCCTGATAGTACTTATCACATGCAATTACACAGAATGTATCTACTGACTTAGTAGGCCTATTAGAGCTTACTATGTTGGTACCTTGTGCACCGAGCTTTGTGGAAGAGGAACACTGCTGTTTGAAATGACCGTTCCTCTCACAGTTCTTCTATATGCTGGAAGAAATTTATGGAATGATACTGTATGTGTTAGACAGAATGTATCTATTGGTATTTATTTCAATGCTGTAATCTTTATCTCATGGATATGCCATTTTTGTGTCAAAAATTTGATTATATTTCATTATTTGAATATAAATTACATTCATTTCTATATACAGTACACTAGCAATAGGTTTAGCCAAACTGACTGGAGCCTATAAACTGTAAATGTTGTGCTCTCATACTGATCACTGAAGTAAATATTTGTGCTGAATAATCAATGCATGTGTCAACTTTGTGTTTAAAGTATGTGACGACCCGCCCACTCCCCTGGTTCTGTGACTTGCAGGAGCCTGGTGGCTGGGGTCATCATTAGGGCTGATTCAGTGCACCTGGGCCCAGTGTACTCATTAGGGGTTGAGAAGACCTTCAGACCATTCAATCGCTCTCCTCTCCTCACCGATACACCTTTTGTTCTGTTCTTTTGTTTAATCCTATCCTATAATAAGAATGTGTCTGCGTGTGAGTGTATGAGTGAGTGAGCAGAATTGTGTTTGTCCACAGCTATGCCATTTTACGTGCGATAGCACTGAATCATCACTGATTCAGCAAGTGTGAAGAGCACCCCTGCGGGTGACCTAACGGCGCAGCGGATTTTTTAATTAGGTAATCAGGGCCGACTAAATTGGCAAAAATTATAGTGGTCAAAATGACTCAAGACAGGTTCAGAACCACGGAGAGCTCCAGAGTGGAACGGCACACAGGTAAGCTGAGTCAGCGACTGAAGTAGACTATGAAACCCCTCTGGGAGAGGCCTGACTAAATGGCCAGTCACACAGGGACAGCTATTTTGCTAGTAATAAGAATGCAAAGTGTCTGAGTGAGTGTGAGCAGATATTGTGTTTGCATCCGTGACATCACTGCAGGAAGTTCCATGAAATGGAATAGTGCCCCCTGCTGGTTAGAAAAACTTGTCTTTTATTTATTTATTTCCCCCCAAATCCCATTGCTAAATAGCCCTTCCCCATATTAATGCAATGTGGTCTCCAACCTGCACCATGCTCTTTAAACAGTTTGGTAATAATATAGCTACTTCTAATCGAGAATGTGATCAAAAGTTGCAAATGTCTCGGGCGTCTGTCAGCCCATTTGTTCTTTTGCTTGTGAAAGAACGGATTGGAAGGAGAGGTGAGGTGGAAAAAGGAGAAACCTCACTGATATCGACGGTTTTCACGGAATGGTCAGTCCTGCACTTGAATGTTTTTTTCTCTTTCATGTCCATAGCAAACACTGCAACAGGAAGTGAGCGGGGGTTCAATTTAGAATGTTTTTGTTGTCAAGTTAAAACCGTCTATATGCAGTGAGAGGCTCAAGGGCCTTTCCCAAAGGCATGTCTTGTGAAAATGCGCCCAGGTGCACTCAATCAGCCTTAACGACGACTCCACCCACCAGGCTCCTGCAAGTCACAGAACCAGGAGTCATCACAAGTACAAGTCGAGAGAATGATTTTTAAGTACAAGTAATGCTCAAATGTTTACTCAAACACCATCTCAAAATGTGCATTTCAGCTGTAATAAGCAGTGAAGTGCAATTTTATTGCAAATTGAAAATAGCCTGTTTCTAAAACTATTCATAAGTGATTGATAATTTAGGGCTTAATCCAGTAAACATTTCCACAAAGTTCTATTGCACTCAGGCGAAATTAGATCTGAAAATGTAACTTTAAGAGGAAGTGAGAAGATTTTCATGTTTAAATTTTCAAGGGGATTTATCTGAAAAACGCAAACATTTGAATGTGAATCCAGCCCTACATTGACATCACATTTGTTAGTTAATTTCTAAACATTCAAAATTTTACTGAAAAAAGTGACCATCTACAATCGCAAAAACGCGGCATGGATCAGTTTTGGTATTCTTTATTAAAATACTGCTGTACACACAAATATTGCAAAATTTGAGACAATGAACACAAGAGGGGCATAAAACATACCAAGATGGTGATTGTAGGTGTGTCGTGTGTGGGGGAGAGAATGTCATCACTAATATTATTGGAGTGTGTTATGAAGTGGAAGATAGTGATATGAACACTGACATTGTGTAGGCCAGGTAGGGTGTGTGTGTTTGTGTCTGACACTGTATGTGTTTGAGGGTATTCTAAAGCACCACATTCACCAAATATGTTTCATCTGTTCATTTCACTAAAACAGAGGAAGTAGTACATGATCTAACACAGCCAGTTCCCTGCAGGTGGGTTGCCCTCAAGTACAGACCATTGATTCCCACAACACTTGTATCAAGTGCAGGTAAAAACCAACTGCAGCCAAAGCACTGTCCTCGATTATACCTTTCAGCTCGCCTCGTCTTTCATATGTATATGAGGATATGGTCCATCTCCTGTCCTACAGCGTTACGCTCTGCACACGTTACTTTCTCCAATGGCTACCGGGAGCAAGACAAGGGTCGACAAAGAGGGGAATCAATAAAAGTGGTTTGGCACAGCTTGGATTTGTTTTTTTTCTATCAAGGCGAAGCAGGTTTGCACCGAACGCATTCGATTTACAAACTGGACAGTTCTGATTGGAAGAATGCTGATGTAAAAAAAAAAAAAAAAAGCCCTGACTACCAATTCAAATATGGAACTGTGCTTAAGGGCAACACATAATTCCCTCAGAGCATGATCTCTCCACAGTACCTTCAACTTCCCAAAACCTCCATCTGAAGACGTCCCGCCCACTCCATCGTAGCTCATCTATCTGACTGGAAAGGGGGCGGCCAATGACAGCCAAACACATTCAATCATTGGGCCCCTCCAGCTGTTCGTCATCCTGAGAGAAATCCAAGCCGTCCGAGTGAGTGCATCAGCCACCACCCCCTTTGCCCCGAACCTCCGACTCACTGCCCGGGCGACCCCCGGGTCAGAGGCTTGGGCAGGAAGGGGGCTTGTTGTTGATGTCACTGCTTTGTCTCCAGCACGTTTTGTGTCTCACGATCGTAAAAGTCAAATAAAACTAAATCATTGGCGCCCTGTTCCCATTCCCGCCCACTATCCCCCCCCCCCCCCCAACCCCTGCTGGAATTGGTCCACAGATTAAAGAGTTGTATTGAGGCAAAAATAATAATTGCACTCCCATATCCCGTCATGCATCCCTGCACGGCAGTTGAGCAAAAAAAAAAAGAAATGAAATGAAATGCCAGCTAGAAAAATTGTCACAAAAAGGATCACTTGTTCTCAAATGTAGAGGGGCCCAAACACCTTGAGGGGAAGGGAAGTTCGGGAGAATGAAGGAAGGAAGAAGGTGGGGACCAAAATAAGGACATTCCACAAAGAGGCACCACCTCGAGAGAAGCCCCACCCGTGGGCGACACCCAAGTGCTGGACAGCTGATCTGACATCACCCGTCCCTAGCGGTTCACGTCACCATAGTGTCCATTAACCAAAGGTGGTTGCTGCATGACTCTGCATTATGTAACAAACACTTTGTAGACAGCATCGGGAGAAGACACCCCTTCCTCAGTGCCAACAGAAACCACACAGTTTCCTTTCCCGACCCCATATCTGCTAGCCCACCCTCCCGCATTATGAGCCCAATGTTCCGCAACCCTGGACCCTCCTGAACCAAGATGTCACTAATCCATTGACCCAGCCCATTTTTACCCTTCCCTCCCAACCCGAGTGGTTTGTCCTTTCTGAGGGGGAACCAACAACCGAGGCGAAGGTGGGCTGGCCCATTTCACAAATGGGGTCCACCCCAACCCCCTATGAAAGCCTGGAGTGGTGTGTCCCGTCTCCTAGTGCGTCAGTATGAAGGGGTGTGGTCTCCAGCTGGAAGAGAGATACAGTCAATAGAAAAGCTGGGATTTGTTTTTAATTATTATTCTTAGTCTGCTCTTGTATTTTACGTCCGCGTGTGTGTGACTTTAGCGCTCTCTGTACACCCTGTAGGCCACTCACACAAATTCATAAAAATAACAAAAAATAACAAAAAAATTAAAATCTTAGTGCATCCTCTTCAGAAAAATAAACCCCAACTGTAGAAATAAACAATAAAAGCAGGAAAAAAGTTCAAAACCACATGGTTTGTTTCTCATGTTTTGTTCCCCAAATCTAAAAAAATGTCACGATACTCGTTCGTCACAGCTTCCATAGTTGTCTTTTTTGCAGCTGTGGGGTTTAGGAAAACTAAAAAAATACACTTTAGAAAAAGCCTTCCTGGTGGACATGGTCAGTGTATGTGACTGAGGTTCAGCAAGCCCTGCCCCTCTGCCCTTGCCACGCTGATGTCATCTCGTTGAGCCTGGTCCTCCGCTGTAGTGCAATAGTGTGCTCCAGGTCTGGACAGTCCCACCCCGGGCCCAAAGAGGGCGCTACAGAGGTCCAGTGGCAGCACCCTGCAGCTCCTGGAAGGTACTGTCGAAGCAGCGCTTCAGGTCCGAGTACGTCACTACCAGGACGCTCTTCTCGTCCCGAGATACCAGGCTGACCTTCTCAGGCACGCCCGCGTCCAGCTGTGAGCGCGCACACACACACACACACAAACAGGCGGACACAGTAAGACAGTGATCATGAGATTGGTAATTATATATACTGTATATATATATATATATATATATATATAGACATCTTCTGACATGATCAGAATTAATTTGCTAAATTAGACAATTCATCAATCTGAAAAATGAATATGGAGGGTTGTGCCTCTTGAAAAATCAATGAGACAAAGCGCTGACTGACTTTGTTGAGGCAGGAGACGATGTGGCTGAGGTCGATCCAGGGGGTCCCAGCTTCTGTCACCTGGTGGAACAGGTGATCCCGGAATAGCTTCAACAGGTAGCGGTCGCCCGTCTCCGACCACGTTGGGTCCTTCTGAAACCTGAAAGCAACACAAAGTTACTTAGCATTCTCAGAGTTACATATCACATGCAGCAGTGCGTCTTTCTTTGTCTTTAGTGTTACTTACTCTGGCCTCTCGTTGATGGTGCCCAGTTTGGTCAACAGGCGGAAGAGACGGCCATTTTGCACTTCCTGCAAACACGCAATGATTCCATTCATCAGTTGCATCCATTTAGCATTTTGACTTCTTAAGGAAAGTAGTTAAGTGAATGAATTCAGTTAGGGTAAGTTAAGAGTTAAGTGTCTTTCAATAGACTGGAAATGACATGGAGCTGAAGTCAGAACACAGCTGAAACTTGAAAAGTGGCACAAAGTGTAGCAATAATTGTGCTGCCGGAAGCAGTGGAAGTCATCTTATAGAGAACCAAAGTGAACATCACTTCCTGCCTCGCCATGCGTACCAGCGTCTAAAAAATATGAATGGTTGTGAATGGAGATACGTGACGAGTTTTGATCCCGTTTGAATTGTGCCACGGGGTACACATATTATGTTTGTCAATTTAAAAGATAACTTTGCAACTCAAGAAAGTCAGTTTGTGTTAAGATTGTATCACTATAAGTTATAAATCAGAAAAAAGACACACAACCAGTCGCGTAAGTGACGTTTCTCTCGCCAGGCCATGTTGTTGTTTGTGTGACGCACATTGTGAGAGACGAGAGATGTAGTCGATTGAGTGGTTTCATACAAAACTAAACGTTAGGTTTCAGTTTCAGGACAAACCGACTTTCTTGACATGCATAGTTTTCTTTTAAATTGACTACATTTACATGTGGACCTCATGGCACAATTCAAACGGGAATACGGGATCAAAAAGTATTGGCGTGGCAAGACAGGAAGTGACGTTCACTATGGTTCTCTATAGTATCGTGAATATAGACAGTTTTCACGGCATTGTGTTGCTAGGGAACAGTTTGAAACTTTGTTTATTTCCTGTTAGCTATTATATTAGCAAACACTGCAACAGGAAGTAAACTAGGGGCAATTTACAATGTTTATGTTGTCAATGTCAAGTTCAAACCATCTATAGGTTGAAACACACACACACCTAGCAATAAATACCCTGTCATACAAAATCCTACCCTTGCTATGCCCAGTTGTGCTCAATTGCAATTCATAAGAAAAGGGAAGGAGCTGTTATTGGAGTTCCTCCGCCTATTAGAGCATATTTCTGTCTTTATAAAAGTAATGCTAGTAGGTGCTTTTTATGTAAAACTAGAAATAACGCCTTGTATGTCTCCAACAACAAGTCAAGTTGAAGTTTACATCCATGTCTGTCCAGACTCATAAAATATATGTAGTGAAGACTTTGAAGGAATTAAAAAAAATTGGTTATCACTATATTGACATGTATGATTCCATTGAATACTTTGCAGTGAGAAACATGCCATCTCCACATAGACTATTTTTACAGGAGTACAGAGGACTGATAGATATCTTTGTCACATGGCGGAACGACAATCACCCTGTCACCCTGGCGGAACAAAAATCTCCCTGTCCTGTCATCCAGGGAGAGTAAGTGAAGAGGGTTGACTTATAGACGGGTTTCTTGTATACAAACATTAGTGGGTGCGCGCGCATCACAGGGACAGAAGATGACGAGAAACGCATCCAGCTGATTGCCCATTGGTTCAACACAGGTGCATCACAAACCCACAGTGAAGTGTAGAAACTTCAATTTTATATCTATTCCAAGCTGTCACTCTACATTTTACATAAATACCACTTGGAATGCCTACATTAACAATAAAATAAGTAATCTGAAGGGCTGGGTCATTTGAGCAGTGAGTGTGGGTGGCGCTCTTATGACATCACTGATGACATCATCAGTGGGACTCTTATGAAATCACTGATGATGTCACAACTGCTTTTATGACATCACATCTTATGACATCACTGATGATGTCACAATGCCTCTGACATCACTGATGATGTCACAATTCATGACATCACTGATAACATCATCACTGGGACTTTATGTGCGTGTGTCTGTCTGTCTGTGTGCGATGTCACAATGCCTCTGACATCACAATTTATGACATCACTGATGATTTCATCAGCGGGACAGACAGACAAACAAACAGAGCCCTAGCTCCCTTTTATATAGAGATTAGATGAGAGATCATAGAACATTTCACTCGGATGGTCTCTCATGATTCCAAATATAGCTGAATCCCTGTTTGACCAAGTAAAACCTTTTTTTATAAGCGTGACTTTGGCACTCTATGGCCCGGATGTGAGGTCACAGTGACCTTGACTTTTGAAAAACCTAAACAGTTCATCCTTGAGTCCAAGTGGACGTTTGTGCCAAATTTGAAGAAACTAGGGATCTCGCGCGCTACGCGCACTCGATTCCTACTGCAGCTCGCATTCACAGCTCGGCTGCTGTGTGGCCAATGAGACCAGCATCACTGATGATGTCAGATTTATGACATCACTGATGATGTCACAGTGGGATTTATGACATCACTGATGATGTCAGTGGGATTTCATCAGTGGGATTTATGAGGGATTTATGACTTCACTGATGAGGTCACAGTGGATTTATGACATCACTGATGATGTCACAGTGGGATTTATGACATCACAGTGGGACTGAGAAACAGAGAAACAAACAGAGCCCAAGCTCCCATTTATATACTACTGATGATGATGATGATGATGATGATTCTCTCAAGGTGTTCCTGAGAAATCGTGTTCACGATTATGGGACGGACTATCACGGACAGACAACCCAAAAATATAATGCCTCCAGGCACGGCTGCCGCGGGCGCAGAGGCATAAAAAAATAAGTAGTGCATCAAAAGTGACACCGGGCAGGCGAAGCGCACTGACAATATTCTCTGTACGCACACAGACGATAATTTAGGTCACACATAAAATGCAGATAGTTTTGGTAAACAGGAAACTAACGGCTCTAACTAACCACCAGCAAAGATGACCACAGACCACAGCAGGTTTGGACAGAAAAGCCGCCTCTCTCTCTAACCCGATTTCTACAGTCGTAAAAGTTACTTTGCTGCTCATCGCCCAGAATACTTCCCGTCATTGTAACTGCGTTCATGTAAACTGATCCTGAGACTTACTGCACATCAATTAAAGGGCACTACACCGAAAAAACAATGCAGTTTTATTTTGTGCATACGGTAATCTCACACATGTCCGAAAACTGTAAAACGTTTTGCAGACATTCATTTAGTTTGAGAGTTATTGAGTTGATTTGAGTTCAGTTGAGCATCAGAAGGCTTCTAATTAATAAAACACAATGATTCAGTGCTTTCTGATGACATCACTGGTGATCAACTAAGTCCAGTCAATTCTCTATAACTGTCAAACTAAATTAATGTCTGCCAAACTCTACAATTTTCAGATATGCGTAGTAGGATCATGTTTTTGAATGAATTATTTGGTTTATTTCAGTCATATGTACAAAACGTAACAATTTGTGTGAATATAGAGAGCCAAAGTGGAACATCTTTCCTGCTTCAGCACTGTACCAGAGATTTTCATCCGCCATTTATTTTCCCATAGACATTTCGTAAAATGCTTATAAAAATAGTTTTACTTGTTGAACCCAAATGGTTCAGATATATTTTGCAACAGGAGAGATTGCATAACATTTTACTCTGACCAAAAAATGCGGGTTTAAAGGAAATATTTTTTCGATGTTTTTTTAAGTTTTAGTCTGAGTGAAATGTTCTATGATCTCTCCAGATTCTAAATATAGCTGAACCGTTTGGTTTGACCAAGTAAAACTATTTTTATACGCATTTTACGAAATGTCTATGGGAAAATCTCTGGTACAGTGCTGAAGCAGGAAGTGACGTTCACTTTGCCTCTCCATACACAGGCAAAAGAACATCATTGTACTTGTTTACATCAAACCATTTCACACAATAAAATTCATACACAGACCGAAAAAGAAATAGGCTGAAGCCCAAGGCCTATTTTTGCTATCCTATAAAATCCATCAGATCAATTAACCCAGAATATCAGCAGTGCAAAATAAATCAGCCTTGTTTTTCGGTGAAGTGCCCCATAAGGACGCACAGTGAGATCACCAATTGCAACAACATCAGCACATGACAGTTTGCTTTATGTGGTTGGTACGTGCAAAGACGATGGGATTTCAAGCAAGACTGTTCAACTTCAACTCACTTCCTGTCATTTTGGCACGTGGGTTTTGCTCATGGTTTTCCACGGACATGCCCAATAAGAGATTTTCGGCAGGTCTGAGTCTATTGGAGTCAATGGGAAAAGTCAACGTGATCTCAGATTATGACAGATCCCTTAGCCCCTATATTCATTAAAGTAAATACTCGGCCCATTCTCCAAAGCCACATATCTTCTGAATATTCTGACACTAAAAAGGCATTTTTCAGACAGACAGATCAGGAGCAAATTAAACTTGTTTAAGACCTGTCTCTATCTCAGCAACACACTCGCGAGATTTGGCAACAGGAACTCATGTTAGCAGGGAGCGATTAGCTAAAGCTAAAGTTCGTTGATGTAGTAGCTAAATCTGTGGCTAGAAAAATTCTTTTTTTAATGGAATATCTTAGTTTCAACTGTATTGAGTTAACAACGGGCAGCTTTGTGTTTATATGTGTGGTTTGTGCGGAGTTTGGGAAACTCACAATCTCCCTTTCAAGTTAGCTTGCTAGGTCAGCACTAACCCCCCTTAAAGCCTGCGTGAAGAAGAAAACAAGTGGGGGGGGAGGGGGGGAGTAGCGAGACTTGGGGGCCCTTTACACGAGGACAGTTTCTGAAAGAAACGACACAATAGCGTTTCCTTCACACCTTTTCCTTCACACCTTCTCCCTGTTTACATGAGCGCTGTTGAATTTTTAAAACGGCGTAATGTACATGCCAGGTCGCTAGGTGGCAGTGTGATCACCTTATTCTTTGCCCATACAAGGACGCTTACTGCATGACGTAATTTCACTTTAAACGCGGAAGTAGAGTACACTTTCCGCAGTCATTTAGACTTGCCAAAAAGCTTTTTTCAAGCTAAAAAAAACCCCCAAACTGTTAAAGTTTTAATATTTGTCGGGTGAGAATGTAATATATACGTGACCAGTTTATCAGAATAACGCCTATTGGAAATCTTTAACGAGCAGCGAGGACCGGGAGGCTCCTCATTCAGCGCTGGCCAGCTGACTGTGATCTGTCACCCTACTGCTACTGGCAGTGAGAAAACACTGTCGACTGCTTTTGTAACTAACGTTAAATGCCGACCGGGTACAGCCATCGGCTCCTCGCAGCAGTAACGCTATGAACATGTAACTGAAGTTGGCCGCAGTGTAGCTTAATTCTGAGTGTTGCCAAACTTCATTCATACTGACGTTGTATTTGGTTGCCAACTCGCGCACGGCATCGCGTGTGTCGCCTGTGCAGGCACGTCAGAGTTTCTGAAATGTGCCGTTCCAAAGTGATTACATGGAGCGCTCAGCGGGGAGCGTCACCAACAATTCCACTCTGGAGGGTGGTTTTAAAATGTGTCGTTTCCTAAGCGCGAATTTGCCGTCGCCGTCTTAACGGGAGGCACTAACGATACAATAATTCCCCGTTTCCATAGGAAACCGTCCTCGTGTAAAGTGCCCCTTGGGGAGAGGACCATCATTTACATTTAAGAGACTTGCTGCTACCAGTTGTTAGAATTGGCAGAGCCTGCGGTGAACCATCTAAGGTAGTAATAGATGATCTATGGAAAAAAGAGGAAGCCGGGGGGTGAAGGAGAAGAAAAAGGCTGAGTGGATGGTTAGCGTTTCACACCTCTGTCTAATATGGGAGAAGGTGGCGAGAGAGATTACAGTATAGCGCACAACATCCTGTGTGTGCTCACTGATAACTATCTCTACCCGTAACCCATTTCTCCTTACTACCCAAAAAAATACCCAAGTGAATCACATGCGTTTATGCATAATTTCCCGTATGTGCGTTTCCTTGTGAGACATGAACACTTTTATGTGTGTCTGTGTGTGTGTGTGTGTGTGTGTGTGTTCTTATGCATACATGTAGTCTATTTGCATACCTTGGCCAGGTCTTCCTCAATGACATCGTTCCTCATCTGTGAGGCATCCAGTTGCGTGTAGAATCTGGCTCCGATCATAGGCATAATGTCATTGACGCTGCGCATGCGAGACTGCTCAGTCAGCAGATACCTGCATGGGCGGGCGCGCGTGCACACACACACACACACACACACACACACACACACACACACACACACACACACACATTAAAGTCAGAGTCTGTGTATAGGTGCAGTCTTGTTATTTGTGGGTTTCCACTTCCTCTGTAAATAAATGTGACAATATTTACACGGGCCCCTCGGCCCTGATGGGGCCCCATTAAAGGGGTGGTTAGGGTTAGGATAGAGCCCCTATCACAGTTTTCACATAATTCAGTTTTTCCTCTATTGATATACAAATGTTTAATGTAGACATTATTAAAATTGTATATTGTTTGTTAAAAATGGTATTTAATTAATTGAATTAATAAACTAGAACGACCGCAACGCCATTAGTTCATTCTACAGTCCAAATCGCCATTTGAGGCAAATTGGAAGAAATTCCGTCAAGGCGCTCCTGAGATGTTGCATTACAGAGCTTGAAAATTGGGTGTGTGAGGTCACAGTGACCTTGAACTTTGACCACCAAAATGTCCTTGAGTCCAAGTGGACGTTTGAGGCAAATTCGAAGAAATTCCATCAAGACATTCCTGAGATATTGCGTTAACAAGCTTGAAAATGGCATTCGAGAGGTCACAGTGACCTTGACCTTTGATAAACAAAATGGAATCAGTTCATCCTTGCGTCCAAGTCGATGTTTGAGCCAAATCAGAAGATATTCTATCAAGCCGTTCTTGAGATATTGCGTTAACGAACTTGGGAATGGCGTTCATGAGGTCATAGTGACCTTGAAGTTTGACCACCAAAATGTAATCCGTTCATCCTTGAGTCCAAGTCGATGTTTGAGACAAATTTGATGAAATTCCGTCAAGGCATTCCTGAGATATCGCGTTAACAAGCTTGAAAATGGCGTTCGAGAGGTCACAGTGACCTTGACCTTTGACCACCAAAATCTAATCAGTTCATCCTTGAGTCCAGGTCGATGTTTGAGGCAAATTTGATGAAATTCCGTCAAGGCATTCCTGAGATATCGCGTTAACAAGCTTGAAAATGGGGTTCGAGAGGTCACAGTGACCTTGACCACCAAAATCTAATCAGTTCATCCTTGAGTCAAAGTCAATGTTTGAGGCAAATTTGATTAAATTCCGCCAAGGCATTCCTGAGATATTGCGTTAACAAGCTTGAAAATGGCGTTCGAGAGGTCACAGTGACGTTGACCTTTGACCACCAAAATCTAATCAGTTCATCCTTGAGTCTAAGTGGATGTTCAAGGCAAATTTGATGAAATTGAGCCAGTGTTTCCCATACATAAAGGAATTTGTGGCGGGCCGCCACAAAAGGATTTGGACCGCCACAAAAAGATGTTGACCAAAAAAAAAAAAAAAAAATTACAGTGCACCTGTAATATCTTGCAACATGCAAGATATCCGCTGAATAAGTGTCCAATAAATGTTCATGTCATTCTGGCCAATACTTCTGTTATAGCATTTCAATCTGGAATCTGGAATATCTTTCAATAATCTATGATTTAGCTGCTAAATTGTCAAATACCGCCATCTGCTCGCTACCCAGGCACTTATGTATGTACTTAACCTAACTAACTTAACTACGGTAACTATCCGGTGTGCACAACACTGTCAGCCTAAACTCCGGCTGACACCCCAAAAACCTACAATCCGCTACAGAAAAATGTATATTGTTTGTTTATTAACTGGCCCCTCGCCTATCATTTCACGAAAGTGGGAAAGCAAGTTGAGTATCCCTGACCTATTCATAGCTTTCAAGGGGCGTTACGCGCGTGGTCAAAAAAAAAACTTGCCAGCCGTGTCGACTAGTTTCTCACGCTGTGTTTGTTCAGCCAAAGTGCCGGATAGCCTACCTGTTGTGCTATCGGTTGCACTAAACCGACGAGGAGACATGCCTGGCTTGTGTTTTTACAGAATCCCGTCGGAGAAAGAAAGGAGGAGGTTGTGGATTTGTGCGACATGGTTCAGTCGCTGGGGAGGGCAAAAAAAATTGCTTTTTTTCTACCATCAAAGTACACACGTCTTTGCTCTTTGCGGCCAACATTTCATCAAAGGTAAGCTCAAGTAACGTTAACGGGGTATTAATCATTATTGTACCGTTACTTGAGCTTACCTTTGATGAAATGTTGGCCGCAAAGAGCAAAGACGTGTGTACTTTGATGGTAGAAAAAAAAGCAATTTTTTTTGCCCTCCCCAGCGACTGAGTAACGTCGCACAAATCCACAACCTCCTCCTTTCTTTCTCCGACGGGATTCTGTAAAAACACAAGCCAGGCGTGTCTCCTCGTCGGTTAGTGCAACCGATAGCCCAACAGGTATCCGGCATTTTGGCTGAACAAACACAGCGTGAGAAACTAGTCGACTTGGCTGGCAGCCTACCTAAGTTTTTTTTTTGACCGCCAGGTGGGCGTTCCCGGCAGCACGTAACGCCCCTTGAAAGCTATGAATAGGGAGAAATTTAGTTTGTCAGTGTAAACCCACAGCACAGTAATGATGACATGTTCTTCATAGATCTAGCCTTTTAATTTTGCTCTTAAGCTTTCTCAAAGTACGGTACACCAAATTCATGCATTTTACTTTAAAATGTTTAAAAAAATCTCGCGGGGGGAAACACTGAATTCCGTCAAGGCGTTCCTCAGATATTGCGTTAAGGAACCTCAACGGACGGACGGACGGACGTACGTCCGGACAACCCGGATCCATAATGCCTCCGGCCTGGCTATCGCCGGCGGAGTCATAAAAAATAAACCAGGCAGGCAGTTTCTGACTTATTCCAGTCACGGTATCATGACTGGAGTTGGTCTCGACTGGCATACTCCACTCAATTGCCAACATCCATCCCATCATACAAGTTTGCAGCATTGGAACTGGAAAGTCTTCACTCTGCAGGTTTACTTTAGGCTTTTTAAGTCTTCACTCTGGAGGTTTACTTTAGGCTTTTTAAGTCTTCACTCTGGAGGTTTACTTTAGGCTTTTTAAGTCTTCACTCTGGAGGTTTACTTTAGGCTCGTTAAGTGTTCACTCTGCAGGTTGACTTTAGGATTGTTAAGTCTTCACTCTGCAGGTTGACTTTAGGCTCGTTAGTCTTCACTCTGCAGGTTGACTTTAGGCTCGTTAGTCTTCACTCTGCAGGTTGACTTTAGGCTTTTTAAGTCTTCACTCTGCAGGTTGACTTTAGGCTTGTTAAGTCTTCACTCTGCAGGTTGACTTTAGGCCCATTAGTCTTCACTCTGCAGGTTGGCTTTAGGCTCGTTAGTCTTCACTCTGCAGGTTGACTTTAGGCTTTTTAAGTCTTCACTCTGCAGGTTGACTTTAGGCTTGTTAAGTCTTCACTCTGCAGGTTGACTTTAGGCTTTTTAAGTCTTCACTCTGCAGGTTGACTTTAGGCTTGTTAAGTCTTCACTCTGCAGGTTGACTTTAGGCTTGTTAAGTCTTCACTCTGCAGGTTGACTTTAGGCCCATTAGTCTTCACTCTGCAGGTTGGCTTTAGGCCCATTAGTCTTCACTCTGCAGGATGACTTTAGGCTTGTTAAGTCTTCACTCTGCAGGTCTACTTTAGGCTCGCTAGTCTTCACTCTGCAGGTTGACTTTAGGCTTGTTAAGTCTTCACTCTGCAGGTCTACTTTAGGCTCGTTAAGTCTTCACTCTGCAGGTCTACTTTAGGCTCGTTAGTCTTCACTCTGCAAGTTGACTTTAGGCTTGTTAGTCTTCACTCTGCAGGTTGACTTTAGGCTCGTTAGTCTTCACTCTGCAGGTTTACTTTAGGCTTTTTAAGTCTTCACTCTGCAGGTTGACTTTAGGCTTGTTAAGTCTTCACTCTGCAGGTTGACTTTAGGCTCGTTAGTCTTCACTCTGGAGGTTTACTTTAGGCTTTTTAAGTCTTCACTCTGCAGGTTGACTTTAGGCTTTTTAAGTCTTCACTCTACAGGTTGACTTTAGGCTTTTTAAGTCTTCACTCTGCAGGTTGACTTTAGGCTTTTTAAGTCTTCACTCTGCAGGTTGACTTTAGGCTTGTTAAGTCTTCACTCTGCAGGTTGACTTTAGGCTCGTTAGTCTTCACTCTGGAGGTTTACTTTAGGCTTTTTAAGTCTTCACTCTGCAGGTTGACTTTAGGCTCGTTAGTCTTCACTCTGGAGGTTTACTTTAGGCTTTTTAAGTCTTCACTCTGGAGGTTTACTTTAGGCTTTTTAAGTCTTCACTCTGGAGGTTTACTTTAGGATTGTTAAGTCTTCACTCTGCAGGTTTACTTTAGGCTCGTTAAGTCTTCACTCTGCAGGTTGACTTTAGGCTCGTTAGTCTTCACTCTGCAGGTTGGCTTTAGGCTTTTTAAGTCTTCACTCTGCAGGTTGACTTTAGGCTCGTTAGTCTTCACTCTGCAGGTTGACTTTAGGCTCGTTAGTCTTCACTCTGCAGGTTGACTTTAGGCTTTTTAAGTCTTCACTCTGCAGGTTGACTTTAGGCTTGTTAAGTCTTCACTCTGCAGGTTGACTTTAGGCCCATTAGTCTTCACTCTGCAGGATGACTTTAGGCTTGTTAAGTCTTCACTCTGCAGGTCTACTTTAGGCTCGTTAGTCTTCACTCTGCAGGTTGACTTTAGGCTTGTTAAGTCTTCACTCTGCAGGTCTACTTTAGGCTCGTTAAGTCTTCACTCTGCAGGTCTACTTTAGGCTCGTTAGTCTTCACTCTGCAAGTTGACTTTAGGCTTGTTAGTCTTCACTCTGCAGGTTGACTTTAGGCTTGTTAAGTCTTCACTCTGCAGGATGACTTTAGGCTCATTAAGTCTTCACTCTGCAGGTCTACTTTAGGCTCGTTAAGTCTTCACTCTGCAGGTCTACTTTAGGCTCGTTAAGTCTTCACTCTGCAGGTCTACTTTAGGCTCGTTAGTCTTCACTCTGCAGGTTGACTTTAGGCTTGTTAAGTCTTCACTCTGCAGGTCTACTTTAGGCTCGTTAAGTCTTCACTCTGCAGGTCTACTTTAGGCTCGTTAGTCTTCACTCTGCAGGTTGACTTTAGGCTTGTTAAGTCTTCACTCTGCAGGTCTACTTTAGGCTCGTTAAGTCTTCACTCTGCAGGTCTACTTTAGGCTCGTTAGTCTTCACTCTGCAAGTTGACTTTAGGCTTGTTAGTCTTCACTCTGCAGGTTTACTTTAGGCTTGTTAGTCTTCACTCTGCAGGTTTACTTTAGGCTTGTTAGTCTTCACTCTGCAGGTTTACTTTAGGCTTGTTAGTCTTCACTCTGCAGGTCTACTTTAGGCTTGTTAGTCTTCACTCTGCAGGTTTACTTTAGGCTTGTTAGTCTTCACTCTGCAGGTTGACTTTAGGCTTGTTAAGTCTTCACTCTGCAGGTCTACTTTAGGCTCGTTAAGTCTTCACTCTGCAGGTCTACTTTAGGCTCGTTAGTCTTCACTCTGCAAGTTGACTTTAGGCTTGTTAGTCTTCACTCTGCAGGTTTACTTTAGGCTTGTTAGTCTTCACTCTGCAGGTTTACTTTAGGCTTGTTAGTCTTCACTCTGCAGGTTGACTTTAGGCTTGTTAGTCTTCACTCTGCAGGTTTACTTTAGACTCGTTAGTCTTCACTCTGCAGGTTGACTTTAAGCTTGTTAAGTCTTCACTCTGCAGGTTTACTTTAGGCTTGTTAGTCTTCACTCTGCAGGTTTACTTTAGGCTTGTTAGTCTTCACTCTGCAGGTTGACTTTAGGCTTGTTAGTCTTCACTCTGCAGGTTGACTTTAGGCTTGTTAGTCTTCACTCTGCAGGTTTACTTTAGACTCGTTAGTCTTCACTCTGCAGGTTGACTTTAAGCTTGTTAAGTCTTCACTCTGCAGGTTGACTTCAGGCTCGTTTGAGTTGACTGCTGCCTCGCCTGGAAAGCAGACGAGAGCAGCCGAGTGCAGTCAGGCGAGGCATCAACAAACCGAACACCCCCGACTACACACTCTCTGCTGCTTTTCTTCTTCTACAGTTTTGTTTAACAGCAGTTTGTAAACACATTAAAACATGCATTAGCGCCACCCACACTCACTGCTCAAATGACTCAGCCCTTCAGATTACGTATTTTTATTTTAATGTAAGCATTACAGGTGGAATTTATGTAAAATATGGAGTGACAGCTTGGAATAGATATAAAATGGAAGTTTCTACACTTCACTGTGGGTTTGTGATGCACATGTGTTGAACCAATGGGTGCTCAGCTCGATGCGTTTCTCGTCATCCTCTGAGCTGTGCAGTCGGGTGCAGTTCTTGGAGGGGAGCAGCTGCGCTGCCTCACTCCAAATCTGCGGCCCCCTCGCTCTCACGAGAGTCCCGCAGTCGAAGCAGGTCGGACAACTTTTCTAACCGTCATGCAGCGCCCAAGCAAGTCGCTGGTCGAATCTGCACAGAACTCCTCTCAAACGAGCCTTTAATTAGAGGAGCTGGGATTGTCAGCCAATCAGGATCCAGCAGTGCATCTGCTCTGCCAGTGAGAACTTCCGACTTCGTCTTCACATTACTTCAATACTCTTTTACTTAACCAGACTAGACTTACTCTTATCCTGAGCCATGTGATATATTTGAGAATACAAGAATAAAAACTGAATAATATGAGACATTTGGTGTGTGAGGCAGGGCGAGCACGCGTAACGTGCGAGCTGCGTCTGCCTCAAGGGCAAACCAACGAGGCATGCTGGGTAGAAAGGAGCGCACAAGGCAGCGAGGGACGCTAGAAAGGAATGCGCAACGAGCAAAAGATTTCTAGTATTTTTAAAATAACTTAACTGACCATGTAAAGTTAAGATAGTTATGTTTGATAAAGGTCATGACCGGAGGATTTACGCTGCCATGACAATAATTTGGGGTTGTTTGGACCTTAATCTGAATACGTATATATAAGTTTTTCTGAGTTGTAAGACTTGAAAGCAGCCTTCATGCTTCTCAGATGTCACCGTGGGATCATTTGTGACAACATGATCAGCATGGAAGCATGGGACGACATCTCATGACAGGAGGAAAATTAATGATGTTGCCTGTTGCCAACAAGCGGAGACAACCAATGCATTATATCAATACTACATGGGAATGGGAATATTACCAGAACATTTCTGTTAGCCGTGCATTAATGCAGTCACTGCATGATATGCTAAAAGGATATCAAGAGCCTTCACTCTTTGGATATCATACAAGACTAACAGTGTGTGAAGAAAGTAAAGCCAAACACTGCACTTACAGGATGAGGTTCTTGAGGTCTGAAGAATAGTTGATGGACACCAGCTCCATGGCCTTCTGCAGGTTCTCCCTCTGAATACCAGCCAGGGAGTTACACGCCAAGGCCAGCACCACCTTGCCCAGGGAGATGAGGTCTGCTTGCTGCATGCACAAATCAGATACACACGGAGGACAAAGAGCTCTGCTTAGCAAGACCATTACACACACACAATGTGTCAAGTAGATGTGACGTGACTCTCTCCACTATACAACTTTCCCCCACATGGATGCATCTGAAGTGGCCACATCATGGACACTATGGAATATACCTGGTACTGTGGCATTAGGGCAAGGTGGTTGGTCTGACTGTTGTCAAACGTTAAGACATCAAACACCCCGACACAGTTCACCCGTAACCTGCAAAGACATATAGCATTATCGTCAACATTGTGTGTGTGTGTGTGTTTGAGTGTGTGTGTACGTGTGTGTGACATTTCTTTTTACGAGCATAATGTGATGCTTCTCTTAAAAGAAAAAGGAAGCCCAGGCTGAAAATACTCTTCCGCTTTCACTGCGTTTACAGTTAACCGTGTCAACACCTTCTGACTGTAAAGCAAGTGAGATTCCTGTGGCTTCTGTGGTTGTTACGTTATAACTGGGCTTATACCTGACTTATATAAACAACATTTTCTCCTCTATTGAACCGCGATCAAATGTGTGACGTCTTCTAACCTGGTCTTGCCAGTGATGACGATCTTGCTGGGGTCCATGACACGGCAGGCCAGACCAGCGGTGTGGATGGTGCGCAGGGCCGAGCTGAGCTGTACGATGTAGGCCCAGATCAGAGACTCTGGGAGCAGGCCTGCGTGCTGCCGGGGCGGCGGAGGTTCATGTTGCCCTGCAACAGGTGCACATGATGCGTTATCGCACAAGACACACTTTCACATTTCATTGAAAAGAATCGGTTTAAGTGTGAAAATGTGTTATGAACTTCCTCGCCAAAATGATCACCGCGGCAAACCTGTCTCACATCTCTAGTTCCAACATCAGTAGAAAGGTCAACCATTGTCAAACACACCAATGAAAAGAAGTGAAAGTGCACACATCAGTATGAAAGGTCAAGTTTGTGTTTGACCATATTATGTGAAATAGGAGGAGATTCAGCTTGTTGGGCCCAGAAAACTTGACAACCAGTTACCCAGGCTAAAAGACTGGTGCTGGGGAAGGAAATTTTGTACATTTTAAAGTAAAATGCAGCAATCTGGTGCACTTTTAGAGCAAAATGATAACGTCAGAATGCTTACAGTACATGTTTAGTAGAAGAAGAATGCTTGTTCCAGGAAGAAAACATTAGGCCTATGTGTTCAGTGGAGGTCCCTGGTTGTGTTCTAAAATTTTGTCCATTCTCACACTCTAAAAACCCAAAAACAAAATGGTTATTTTCAGAAGAAGAAGAAGAAGAAGAAGAAGAGATTTGTGATGTTGATGCTGACGCAAGGTTAGCGTTATTAGTCGGGGCTTTGACCCAGCCAGAGCCAGACTTCATCTGCTTTTGACATCTTCACAGTGCGTCCTGCAGCCGGTGTGATTGTGTGCGAGCAGCCACCTGTCTGAGTCAGTACTCATTAAACGCACCGCACGTGCAGCAGCATGCATCACGTAGGTTCCGACTGGTAATTAGTAACATCGTTCCGATTGTAACAGCAATAAAATGTCACATAGTATCACAAGTATTAACACGTTGACTGCCACTGACGTATATATACGTTAAAAAAAATCCAGCGGTTCACTGCCATGGACGTATTAATACGTCAAAAAAAAATTTTTTTTTTTTGACGGTGGGATGTGCATCTAACCCTTTTACATCTCTTATATAAGTATTGGACGTGTACAACGTGTACAACCCATTCCACCGACCCACTAAGTGGCGACAAGGAAGGAGGAAGGCAAGCAAAAAGCAGTGTGACGAAGCCATTCTCATGAAAATGGATTGGCGAAAACGCTTTCGTTTTCGCGCTGATTGCTGGCAGTGCGGGATTGCAAATTTGCATAATAGATCACGGATGGAACACACTTTGAAACACGCAGCATAAATATGACCAGAATCGCAAAAGCTTCTCTCAACCAAAACTCCAAGAAGCGAGCGAGTCCTCCATCCAGACTTCCTCAAACAGCGGCCGCGCAGACAGGCACAGCAGCAGCAAAGCAATGAGACTGGTGACGCGAGGTTACAGCAGCAGCAACGAGCTTGTGACACGGCCGCTGCGGCCAAGAGGACACACACGGAGGGAGGAGTTGGAAGCAACTCTCCCTCTCGCTCTCTCTCTCTCTCTCTCTCTCGCTCTCTCTCTCCCTCCCTCCCTCCCTCTCTCTCTCTCTCTCTCTCCCTCTCCCCCTCTCACTAGGATTAAACCTAGTGCGTCTCCCTCCCGAGAGGGAGGGAGAGAGAGAGAGAGGGAGGGAGAGCGAGAGGGAGGGAGAGAGAGAGAGAGAGAGAGGGAGGGAGAGCGAGAGGGAGGGAGAGAGAGAGAGAGAGAGCGAGAGGGGGAGGGAGAGAGAGAGAGAGAGAGCCAAAAATGAATGGTTAAAGTGACTGTTCTATCGAATTTCACAAAAAGCCGTTTATCTCTGAATATTTTTTCTGACGCTGAAACCATGCTGTATTCAACTGCTAATGCTTACATAACTACTAACTCTACAAACTAACTCTTTTAGATAGAGAAAGCACACATTCTATTACCGTAAATTCCGGACTATAAGGCGCACCGGTCTATAAGCCGCACCTTCAAAGGTGACTATTTTTTTCTTCTATAAGCCGCACCGGTCTATAAGCCGCGGGTGTTTTGATGTTTAATTACCATATGTAAGGCTTCGTGCACAGAGGGGATTGTCGGGAAAGAGATGGCTGTTTGGGGAAGCTCCCATTTATTAACATTTCAACAAAACAAAAGTCAGGTCACTAATCCCCAGACAAAATCACACATTGTGAGATGCTTAAAAATCACCATCGGCGGGAGCTGCTGTGCAGCCAAGAACACAAGTGAAATTCGTTCTCTCGTGACCTGTGGTTCTCAACGTGATGGACGATTCACCTTTCTTGTTAACAGTCCTAGTGAGAGGCAGGTCGAACGTCAAAGGCACTTCATCCATATTTATGATCTGCTCCGGTCCGATGGAATATTCCTTGATCTTTCTTTGTGTGAATTCGCCGAAGTTTGTAATTTTCTCCTGGTAGTCGGGAGGGAGTTGCTGACACACAGTCGTCCGCGCCCTGACGGACAGTCCCTTTCGTCTCGGGTTTGTGCATGATCCTTTGCTGCTGCTGCTGTTGTTGTTCCTGTCTCGCTACTGTCTCAGACATGGCTTTCAGGCTCAATCGCCGCCATCGTCGTAACACAGCCAGTTCTCCATCTTTTGAAGCATGATGTTAGATTACAACGAGCTAGTTGTGTGGCTTAGCCTTCCAAAATGTTGCTGTTAGTTTTTTAGAATGTAATACATAGAATTGGGAATGTTACATTCAATTTCATTCAGACTGTCTTACAGGCTCAATCGCTGCCTTTTTCCCCCCGGAGCGAGGGAGGAGGGAGGGAGGGTGTTTTACCGTAGTGGCTGAGAGAGAGTAGTGGCACAGTGCTCCAATCAGGTCGCGAGGCACATTTTTTGCAACATCATCCAATCAGGGTCTCGCTCTCATAATGTCTGTCTTGCTCTCGTTCTGCCTCATACCAACATCCATAGATTTTGGAGGTTCCCGAGTGGCCGTTTGCTGAAAAAATCCATAGATAAGACGCACCGTTATATAAGCCGCAGGGGGCAAAAAAGGCCAAAAAACGGGAAAAAAGCCGCGGCTTATAGTCCGGAATTTACGGTAGTTCTTTTGAGATATTGTGTGTTCACAAAATCTTAGCAGAAAAGAATCCTCGGGTCTTGAAAGATGAGCCAGAATCCTCAAAAAACCCCTCTGGCAGAAGCTAACTACAGTAAAAAAAAAACGTCTGGCAGTGAATGTGTTAAAAGGCATTTACTGGGTGTATAGTTTGCCGTTTGCTGCTGTACATATTTATGTACATATTTACATACTAAAAAATGTACAGTCAAAAAGTACTCGGCTCGAAATTGTTTAATGAACGGCTAATTAGCTGTCAGCCGGTAGCCTGGACTCAACCCTCAGCTTTCGGAAACACATTAAGAAAGTGACCAATTCAGTTCAATTCAATCTGGCGAACTTCAGACAAATCAGAAATTTCCTGACTGACGATGCTGCCCTGATGTTCTTACATTCTATGATCTTTTCCCACATCAACTACTGCCTAACGAGCTGGTCTTTGGCTTGCAAAACAGCTCTTAAGCCAATTGAATCTCTTTTTAAGAAAGCCATAAAGATCTTTGACAAAAAACCCATGTTTGCTCATATCTGTAACATTTTAAAGAAGCATAATTTCCTTGATTTTGACGATTTTAAAACTTTCAGACAGGCCTGCTTTGTTTTTAAGTGTCTCCATGGACTTGCCCCACCCCCTCTGGGAGAGTTTTTCAAGCGTTGGTCCGTGGAGGACATGACCACCAGGGCATGTCAAAGAGGAGACTGTGAGTTGGGCCACAGACGCACTGCATATGGGAAAAACGTTTTGTCCATCGTTGGCGGTAGGGTATGGAACGGTCTCCCGCATACCCTACCTTCAAAACTAAACTTAAGGAATGGCTCAAAATTAACCAACACTGCACCCATAACAATAACCAATAGCCCTCTCATAATTTCCTTGATTGCACTTTACTGTATGGTATCAGCACTTTATTGTACTGATATTGCACTTTAACTGTATTGCTTTTATCTTGTTTGTGTGTATTGTTTTTATCCTGTGTATGTATTGTTATCCCTTGTGCATTTTTATTTTACTATATTGCTTTTATTCCCGTATTGCTTTTTATTCCCGTATTGTTTGTCACCTGGGTGTGATTTTTTTTATCATTTTGGAAATAAATTGTAATCCCCAATCTTTCCAAGTACCCCCTGCAAGCTGCTCAAGTACCCCTAGGGGTACGCGTACCCCTGGTTGCGAATCACTGGGGTGGGTAATTCACAACAATAGCCACAGTTTTTGCACTGCAAAATTAGCCAAAATGTTACCCTCCCCTGAAATAATTCCAATAAAAAAAGAGAAATTCTGTCTGGATGACCCAGGGAAGTGTTGGTATTTTTGTAGTATGTGTCACACAGTCCAATGGTGGTGGGGAAACCCCCATAACCCTTACAGTGTCATTCCTACGCTGCGGTTTGAAGGTGGCGTGTGCCACAACTCTGAGCAACAGTGACAACAGTTACTTAATTGTAGTAAGGCGCATAGCAGGAGGCCAGACTGGCTCCGAGTGGTTTTGCTTCCTCTGTCTGCGTTCCTCTAGGTAGGCCAGGCCATACTGCACCTGCCCTAGGATTAGTTTCAACCACAGTTTCCTCCAAGTCCCAATGTGTGTCTCACACAGCCACACGTCCACCAACTGCCAAACTAGCCTCCAAACACAGCAATCCTCATTCAGGCTTCACACTTGCACATTAAAATTGAAGGGGGGGGGGGGGAAAGGGGGGAGTTTTATACTAACTTCTTGGGAAAAGTGTATTTAATTTAGATTATCTTGTGATTTGATATAATAAATATTATATAATCACATGAACATTCCAAATTAATGGCTTTTTGAATACCCTGGCAAAATGAATCAAACACACATCATACCAACTCAAGGCTGACTCAAAATATACAAACAACAAACACACATGTAAGCTTTATACTCGATGCTAGACTAAATGTAGACAGAGCAATGATCCATTTGCAAACAAGAAAACACTTTAAAAAGGTGGTGGGTGCTGTGTAGAGTGGAGTGTGAGACAGTGTTTGGGTCTATGTTGGATAACACTTTATTTAGATCAGTGATTCCCAAACTGTGGTCCGGGGACCACTGGTGGTCCACGAGGCTCCACCTGGTGGTACTCGAGAGCCTTGCTGATTGCCATCAGCCTATCAGCAAATAAGATGTTTATCTGTTTATGTGTTGGTTATTTGCGGTCTGACTGGCAACAGTAGCCTACTAGTATTTGGCCTTTCTGATGCTTATTGTATGGTTAAATCTCAATTTTAGATTTAGTCTTAGTCTTAGATAGTCATTTTAACAGCTTGTTAGGTGACATTAATTGACATTCAACAATTCAACCGTTTCGCTTTGTCTGTAGATGTTGTTTTAACAGCTTATTAGTTGAGATTCAACAGACAGATTCTGTTTGCTTCCCATTCCACACACCTGCACCTAGCTAATATGTAGGTACAATATGTTCATGACTTGTCTCATAAGCTGTGTTCACACCGAGATATTTATTTTTCGCTCTGTCGCTCAAGTCAACCCTTTGGAATCGCTCTGTCGCTCTGTTTAAATCGCTCATCAACAGGCACACGAAATGACGGACATGTGGGGGATATAATGTTACGCAATGTCATGCTGTTTATCCACTACGAGCCACCGTCATTGTTTACAAGCTAAAGCCTATCAGCGTGCTCCTAATGCGAGCTGCATACCGGTAGTACAGACTTCACTTCATGTCAGCTGTCAGCCTGTCAATGCGGTTTGTTGCCACACAATAAACCAGCGGTTTGTTCCAAACCAGAGTGATCCTTGACTCACTCTCACACGGCAGCCAATCAGCATTGAACAGCGAGCGACTGATGCCAGCGTATTTTCGCTCGAGTTGGAATATTTCATCTTGAGCGACGAGCGTATTTTCTCCCTATCGCTCTGTCTCTGCCGCTCGGACGGCCAGCGATTATTCTCCCAGGCGAATATACGCTCAATCGCTCGTTTGCATTGACTTTGTATGTAAACTCGACGCCAGCGACAAACTTTAATAGGTCGGTGTGAACGCACCTATAGACTCTAGATACTGTTAACAGATGAATTGTTGAACGTCAACTAATAAGTAGGGCTAAGTAAATTGATCAAAATCGGGTAAAAAAAAAAAAAAAAAAAAAAAAAAAAACTCGGGTAGTGTTGTGCGTGCGTAGGGATGTAACGATTACCGGTTTTAATGATAACCGTGATAAAATTCCTTACGATAACCGTACCGTTTCACATTCTCATTATCATTAAAACCGTGGTATCGTGATTACCGTGTTACTGTGATTACAGTGCTTTGAAAAACATGGTAAATACTGTCCATCATCAACCAAAGTTGGCAACAGTCTCCCAGATGCAAACGTGCAGCCTTCGAGAAATTATTTCAGTGAGTGTGTCAATCCTTTTTGCGTCTGAGTTTTCAATATAAAAGGTAAAATGATTTCAGTGAGTCTTCTCAGTACTTTTTGAACATTTCCAGCAATCTTTTATGAATACCGTGATAATAC
Source organism: Poromitra crassiceps (assembly GCF_964638095.1). NCBI lineage: Eukaryota > Metazoa > Chordata > Actinopteri > Beryciformes > Melamphaidae > Poromitra > Poromitra crassiceps. Next base: position 82,323,119 of record NC_139624.1, read on the forward strand.
GATAACCGTGATAATTTTGCTCACGATAATCATGATGTGAAATTTTCATACCGTTACATCTCTAGTTGTGCGCGTTCTCGGCTGTGGCGATCCCGCTGAGGAACAAACATGTTGTAGGCTACTCACACAGTTGAAAGCACTGTCAGCTCAGCATCGTCCGCGGCCCATAGTAAACTTCCTTCCAGGCTTCTCCTGACAAAACGCTCCTCATCTGCTCCAAGTCAGACGTGCGGATATTATTATTTGCCACGAAATGTTGTGAATTTATTCAGGTGAGCTCAGTGTAACGTTAGTGGATTTCCCTCTGCTCTCTGAGCTGATCGTCTGACACCAGGCCAGACAGAAAACCACTCAGAAATCCTCCTATTTTAGGATGAAAAAGGTGACTGTCACCTAAAGGTGACTACGGTAGTTTACATGAGTGACTAACGTTATACTAACAAACACGTTCTACGTGTCTCATCCTAATATGATGTGCGCTCTGGCTGTATGTACATTCATCCATGTGATAGACGGAGCCAACTTCACTTTCACTACCACTCTGTAATAACAAATCCATGTGATAGACAGAGCCAACGTCACATTCACGTTCTGTGACTGCTGTTAATTCCTAACATTATAAACAAATTAAACAACTTGAATTCACTTGAACACTTTACTCACACTGGGTTGGAAAGAAGCGTATGAAGTTTCATGTTTACAACAGACCACAGATCACCGTCTGTGTGGCTACTGGCTGGCTGTTGGGTGTAGGGATGCCACGGTGTGGACATTTTCCCACCGGGTAATAAACACACCGGTGTTACCGGTGACACCGTCATTTATTTTTAAATAATAGGATTGTTAGTTCCTACTAGTGCATGTTGTCCCCGGGAACAATAACAGTGAGACACCAGTCTGATATCCTCAGCAGCAGCTAGACTAGAGCGAACGTTACGTTATATGCATGTTGATAATAAAAGTTTTAAAGTAAGCAAGAGTCTATGCTTTAACCGTCCATTCTGTAGGGTCATAGAGACAAGACGCTGCTGCTGTGTAACGTATTAATGTTAGCGTGGATGCTCACAGCTATACAACACTGGCTGCCTCACAACTCATGGCTGCATCTGACTCGAGACAACTTTTCAGATGCCCGTGGAGACAATCTTTCTCAAAAGAAACTAAAATTAGCGACACATCTGGAGACTTTTTCTGACATGGGATTAACAATACCAGCAAGCAGCAGTAAGCAGGCAATCACTGAATGATGGTAAGTAAGTCCTCCCTCCCGCTAGCATTGATGCTAAGAAGTTAGCATCGACTTTTCGCTGTGGAAAAAAAGGCACATTTCCAGAGAATTGCCCGCAGTGACAACCGCATGCACAAGCAGGCTTAGCTAAAGGGTCTTACCTACATTTGTATGAGGAGGGCATAATTTGTGTTCATAAGATGCATAGCGTTAACTAACGTTAGTTGCTGGTCTAACCAGAACAGTGGAGCCACACTGCAGCAGAGGGAGCGCTTGTAATTTCCACCAGGCGCACGCTGAAACTGCTGTTTTCCTTTCATTTCTTCCTCCATAAAAACAAACTGTGTTAACGGTGGACATGTTATGTAATCGGTGTATCCCCCACTACCGTGTAACACCGGTAACACCTAATACCGTGGCAAGCCTAGGGTGCATTTGTTTGTGTTCACGGTGCGTGCCGGTGTGAGTTCCCTGTGTTAAAAACAGTGTTGGCCTGAAGGACCCCGCCCAGCCAGGAAACTAGAGACTGTCTCACGAAGCTACACCTCACATTAGATATTATGGAGAGAGAAAGAGAGAGGAGAGGAGGGGGGGGAAACAATAACAACAAAGCGCTGATTGCTGATTTGAGCGTCGATTGCCATGGCAACGATTGAAGCTTCGAAGCGTCGATTTCTTTTGGGTCAACATTACAACCACTTATTAAAGTGGTTGAAATGTTACAAATACCCTGTATAGACTCTCTAGGCAAAATATCCAAATAAAGTGTTACCCTTGGTGTGAGGGAGGAAGGATATAAGTGTGGTAGGGACTGAGGTAGGGAGGGAGGGAAGACCAGCTCACCCCACTTCCTCTTGGTGAAGTAGGAGTCTGCTGTTGGGTCGTTGAAATGTCTGCTGAACATGGTCTCTGCCCCCGCATGGAAGTCATAGGAGAAAACCAAGGCTGGGACAAAAAGACAGAGAGGAGAATCGTTAGAACTATTAGCAAAACCCAACACATATCAGTATATATACATATACACACATATATAGTAAATACCGTATACATATCAGTAGTCCCTGTCAAAACCAAACACATCAGTAGTCACTGTCAAAACCGAACACATATCAGTACAGTAGTCACTGTAGATACCCCCCATTTAAGCGTGTATCTTCCATTTATCCTGAATTGTACTGCTACTGCTGTATTTTTTTTTACTTAGTAACAAAAATCTCTAGTCTCTATCAGCCAGCTGGACATGAGATCATTCCTTGTAACTTTTAACAGCTGAACGGAGCCAAACTTGATAATAGTAGTTCAGAAACCACGCTGTAATAACAAGCGTATCAACTATGGATGGGCATTTTAATAAATTTCCAAAATCGAAAATCGGGTCAATTAACAATCAATTATCCATTGTTATTTATTTTTTATAGCAGAAAATACTAAAGACATGTTTTCCTCAATGAAATGAACACGGCCGGCTGTGGCTAACTTGTTAGACAGCTGCTGCTCTCTTTTTCGTAGCACTTTTCAATGACGGTGCGTCGTGAGGGAATCTCATACACTGGCTCAATCACATTGATCAGGTGTTGAAAACCGTTGCCCTCAACAATACATGCGGGCAGCATATCCATCTTGATGAGGTTGCAGATCGTCTGGGTGATCCTCTCTGCTCATTGGCCATCAAATCTCCTCTGCGTTAACACTGAAGTGATGGTAGGCTGAGAGGAGGATGAGGTTTCGTTCTTCTTGTTAACCAGGCTCAGATGTATGCTCTTCAAGTGGTACATCATTGGCGTCATGGCTGTATTGTACTTATACACGCCATTGCAGTGTTTACACTGAGCTACGCCGTCTTTTAACTCAAAATGATCCCACACAAAACTTCGCTTTGCTCTCTTCATGTTTGCTTCAGTGACTGGCTGTAGTTTCGATGGCAGCTCCACCCCCACAAGTGTTAGATTGCGCCCCCTGCATGGTTGCTATCACGTAGTGACTTGAAATCCATTCTTTCAGCATGCTTTCAGGACATCTATTTGATTAAAAAAGAATCCACGTGATTGACATGATGTTTAACAATCAATTATCGATTTTCCGATAATTGGTGGCCATCCCTAGTGTCAACTAGGGATGTCGACGGTTAACCGTTAACCGGTTAACCGCCGACAACGTCATTGGTCGGTTAAGCATGTCGGTCAAACGGTTAATTTGCATATTAAATTGGCATACAACTGTTGCCAATATGGTGTTTTTTTTCCTCCTCCGCTGTAAGCAATGTTAACAAGTAGTTACTGTAGCAGCAGGATATAGAAATTAAAAGCTCCTGCCAGAACATTAATTTAGAGAAAGGCTTTTCCAAATGTTTGAGAGAAAAGCCGTGTGCATTGTCAGCAGCACCGACTTCTGTCGCTCCATATATGCGCCACAGCCCCGCCCCCCTCTGCTTTGAGCAGACAGGAGAAGTGCGATGCATTTCTCCCCTGACGCGGCGCCCTGCCTGCCCTGTGCAGACTACAGCCAGCCAGTCAGCTGCTTCTGTGTTCCAGCCGCTGTCATGAAACGGCTTTTCAGTTTGGTCAGGACAGGAGCGCATGGCCTGAAACCCGACACCTTGCTCATCTCACAGCGTTCAGCGTGCACTGCGCACGTCCGTGTCTGGAGTCAAACCTGATGGAACGTGCACATTACTTTTTCTTCACTGGTTCATTTGGTTTCTCTCTCTCTCCCTCCCTCTCTGCATGCATGTTCATCATGCACACGCATGCATACGCTCGCACTCAATGATCAAACAGTAGTTTTTTACCGTGTTACAAAAATGCAGACATGCGTCTAATTGACGATTGAAAAGTAACAATTAAGTTAGTCTTTACTGTCCAACACAGAGCAGTTCGGGGGAATTGTTTCACAACGAGAGACGGATTGTTTGTAGACTGCATTCATTGACACTTTCAAAGCCGGTGTGAAAGCAGCTACTGACAGCTGCATGTGGAGCCCTGCAAGATAGAGAGAGCATAGCCCTCGTTGCGTGCGTGAAGACAGAGGGAGAAGGAGTGAGACCAAAAGCAGGTATTATATATTGCTAAAAGTAGAAGATACTGTAGTGATGCACGCGTTGTCAGTGCGCCTTGCAGCCCCTGGGCTGTCGTCCACTCAAAGTACTTCACGGGGTGGCTGCGTGTCAATTGACGTGTCCTTAATATGCAAAGCGTGCAGCTCTAAGCAGTATAGCCTATCGGAGGAATGTTTTTGTTTAGATGGCTGGAGGATTCAACTTGTCTTTTCGTTTTGTTAATGTGTTTTCTTCTGCTTGTAGATGTAAAAATAAACGCTTTCTAATCAAAAGAAATCAAGCATTTGTTGTGGTAAGGGTTTAATGGGGCACAGACAGTCAAAATGCGCATTTTAATCTTCTCGGTTAACCGACAATTGTCGGCTAATGAGGGTCGGTTGTCGGTCAAAGAAAATTATGATTTTCGACATCCCTAGTGTCAACAGCTTCATTTGTAGCACTGCCATGAGGTCTAATGTACTGTCAAATAACTTATATTGATAAGAACTAAAGGCTAATAGGTTGTTCCATTGAAACATGGGGAGCACCACATTTCTTCGCAAGACCCCCCCTACTCTGCCTCTGATTGGCTGTCATGGTTCTATCCTGTTGTCCCATTGGCGAAAGGAACAGTTTTCAGGCCAAAATGGCAGCAGCGCTGTTGTCAAAAAAGCACCAGAATGTATCGTCTCTTGCCTTCTATACTCTTTGGTAATATTCTAATGTACACCCAATTAAACACCAATTGCAGAGACATGTGGATACAAAACAAACACGTGACTGCACACACACACAAAAAAGTCAAATGAACTATGCAGAAGACACACGAGACAGATACACAAATGCATGCTTGGACACACACACACACACACTCACAGTGGTCTCCAAAGGCCTTGGTGGTGAAGACCTCCCGCAGTGTTACAGAGTTGGAGTGCTGAATCTTCTTCCACATGTCCACCAGCATCATGCACTTGGTGTTAACAAGGCGGAAACCTGAACATCCGAGTCAAAGGTTACTTTAATCAGATACACAACACATTGGCAGAAATAAACAATTTAAAAAATATCAAACAGTATCAGTATATCCTGTTTGCCACCTACAACTAGGATGAGTGCCACAAGTTATATGGATTTTATGTTTATACTAAGGGGATGTGAGGAAACAGGACATCACAATTACCCCACTGCCCACTCCAAAAAATAAAGGATTGTGAATTATGAACAGGTCTATTTGTATTTACTAAGGAAAAATATGATTTCTTCACTAGTATTGTTTCTTCGTTGAGACAGTAGGAGAGATGAGATTATTTCTTCCATTTTTCTTGAGTACCGTAAATTCCGGACTATAAGACGCACCGGTCTATAAGCCGCACCTTCAAAGGTGACTATTTTTTTCTTCTATAAGCCGCACCGGACTATAAGCCGCGGGTGTTTTGATGTTTAATTACCATATGTAAGGCTTCGTGCACAGAGGGGATTGTCGGGAAATAGATGGCTGTTTGGGGAAGCTCCCATTTATTAACATTTCAACAAAACAAAAGTCAGGTCACTAATCCCCAGACAAAATCACACATTGTGGTATTTTTTGTTTTTTTTTACAGTGCACACAGTGTCCGCGGTGTGGTGAAAAGAGGGCAAGAGAGGAAATTAAAACAGAAGTGGATTTATAGTTAGAAAGAGTGCTAAAGAAGAGAGAATTCCGTTTTTTATTTTTTTATTTTAGTTACTCACAGTACTATTGACCAGTCCAACTCAAAAGATATTCGGCAGTTTCACTTTGAGCTCTTGTTCCGCCGCTGTCCATCAATGGTTATGACGAGTCTCGCTGGGTACAGTACGCCAAAGCGATATCCATTGACTCGATGATGCTGTTGTATGTTGCGCGTTTCTGTTGCACCAACGCGGACGGTGAGGGGCTTCTTCCCCGCAGCCTGGAGGATGAGTTGACGGTCGGGCCAGCGGAGTAGGCAGATGAAGATGGCCCTCGGTGGCAGGCCGGGGTCTGGACGTGGCCGAGGCGCCCGGTGTGCGGGAGAAAGGAGGAGGAGGAGAAACCGCCACCTCCACAGCCAGCCACCTCACACACCCCAACTGTTTAATAGTGCCCGGCTCGCATGCCTCTCGGTCGGCTGGCCGGACAATATGCACCCCGCTGCAGCAGGCAGCAGCAGCTTCGGGAGGTTTTCTCACTGTGTTCGGGACTTCGGCTCTAACTCGGCCAGATGGCTGGACACGAGTGAAACTCTTCACGGTTGCATTATTTTCTTTAGTGAGTGAGTGGATGGACTTCTGCACGTTTTCAAACTTGTTTTCAAGCTGCTCAAAACCTCTGAGCGATGTCGGACTTAATCGATAGTGTTTCACGGAGTAAAAGTTTAGCCCAAGCGGTGTATCTCCAGCCTCCAGCAGGTGAGTCATTTCCTCATTCATGGCGTGATTGCTTCGTCTTTTTCTTTCTGCTTACCTGTGTTGTGTTATGTTATGTTATGTTATGTTGTTAAAAGAGGGCAAGAGAGGAAATTAAAACAGAAGTGGATTTATAGTTAGAAAGAGTGCTAAAAAAGAGAGATTTTTTTTTTTTTGGGGAAAAAATCCATAGATAAGACGAACCGTTATATAAGCCGCAGGGGGCAAAAAAGGCCAAAAAACGGGAAAAAAGCCGCGGCTTATAGTCCGGAATTTACAGTAGTAGGGACAAATTCGGCCAATGTGTTAAGAGAATTCCACTTGTTCCAATGCAGTTTTGTGAATTTTCTAGAAACCAATGTCAATATTTTAAAAGATGGTAAATCATCTCATCACTACATTTCTCACCATGTATCCTCCTCAGGCAGTAAGGCAGATCATCCTTGCTATTGACCGCCTTGTAACAGGAAGTGATGTAGCTGAAGTTGCTGGTCTTCTGCATGCGATTTGGTGGGGGGAGGGGCTCTAGGGGAAACAGGCTGTGATAGCTGTCTACCTCAGTCGGTACGCCTGCCAAAGACAAAAGTCGTTTCAGGGAAATACACACAGACACAAATCTCAAAATACACATACCGGTAATCTAAAAGAAATCTTTACGTAGGTTTTACGTAACCCATATTACGAGACAGGGGCGGCTGTGGCTCAGGAGGTAGAGCGGGTCCTCCACTAATCAGAAGGTCGGTGGTTTGATCCCCGGCTCCTCCAGTCCGCATGTCGAAGTGTCCTTGGGCAAGACACTGAACCCCAAATTGCTCCCGATGGCTGTGCCAGCACCCTGCGTGGCAGCTGGCCGCCTTCGGTGTGTGAATGGGTGAATGTAGGCACATTGTAAAGCACTTTGGATAAAAGCGCTATATAAATGCAGTCCATTCCATTTACGGTAGTCCATTTACCATATGGGGCAACTAATGTCAACCACAGCTACATCAGTGCTTAACTCTGCCTTTGTGTTTTCACAGATTATTTGTTTTCACAGTTCAACCAAACCGAAATTTGACAGTTCACATGCACTTTTGCCCATCTGTGCGTTTCTGAGAACAGACACCCTCAAAATGCGAGTGTCCTGTCAGACTGGAAGGAAGACTTGCGAAAACCACAAACAATGCAGTGAAAACACCCCCCTCCCCGATCACATGATGATAAGAACCCCTTAGGAGGCCCACAGCAGGGCAGAAAACCATCTATTTTGTAAATTGAAATGAACAAATATGGTGCAAGCCTGCCTCACTCCACTGCACACCCAGTGGAATAATCAAATCAATATCAACTCTAAACAGGACCACCTGTGTCAAAGGTCCAATCACAACACAACTGACCATTTACCTTGGTTATCTGCTTGGTCGATTTGGGCCATCGTTATCAGATGCCTGTTTATCAGCTCCTGGAGAATACGAGAGAAGACATGACATCACCTTCAGATATAAAAACACACAGGGGGAATGGATATCAGTGAATGCATGAGGAGGAAGAGTGGGCGATACCTGTCGGAGTTCATCAGCCATGAAGAAGGACGGGGCGTTGGCTTTGGGCTGCATGTAAGCCACATGGGGTGCAGTAGGGGGGTAGATATGGTAGGTAGGAAACACCTGCAATGAAACCAGCAAGACAACTTCCTATTTATTGAGAAATCAAAACTAGCAGCTTGTTCAAAATGTGTTTTTCCCCCCCAAACTACAAGCTTGAGGCTTCTTGAATCTATTTCTCGTGAAATAACTGCATTCTGGTCAAATCAGGACTCTAGTGGAGTGTTTATTTTGTCCACATACATTTCGTGACTACAATGCAGAGCCAGGACACTGTGTGGGGCACGTACCATCCCAGCCATTGGTGCCGGGGTGTTGTCCGTATAGAAGTAGGTGGTCCCCCCTACTGTCTCTTTCTGGATGATGTGGCCCTGGTCAGATGCACTCGTGGGCACCATGTAGTTGGCAGGGTTAGGGGTATGGCTGCGCCGGCGAGGGGCAGGTGAGGTGTGGGGCGTAATTTTCGGGGAGTGGAGGGGAGAAGATCCGGCAGAAAGAGACATGCCTAAATTTAGGGACAAGAGGGAAGTATTAGCTTGTCCATGCTTTTATCTCCTCATGGATGGACTACTGAAATGCACTCTTCACTGGGACCCCTGGGCAGGTGCATCCAGAACCTCCAGTACATTCAGAACAGTGCTGCCAGGATCCTGTTGAGAGTGTGAAAACACAAACACATAACACCAACTCTGTTCTCATTGCACTGGCTCAGTGTCTCATTCAGGGGTTGACTACAAAGGCCTGCTACTCGCCTACAAATGCTTTAACGGACATGTGCCTCCCTCCCTACAAGAACCGATTACCTCCACCATCCGCACTTTTAGATCTACCAACGGCTTGCTCCTCAGGGCCCCCAGTACTGAGGCTCCACACACCATGGAGGATCGGGCCTTCTGCTCAGCTGCACCGCGTTTGTGGAACAGTCTACCTAACCGTAAGGGCCACGCAGAACCTGGACAAGCCTAAAAACCTTTTTATTCTGGAAGGCTTTTTTGTGTTAAGGCTGGAAGGTTTTTTCACGTCATGGTAGTGCAAAAGGGGACAGATACCAGGGCAGACATAAAACCACTGAGAAATCCCCTGTTTTTTCTATGATGAAAATGTGACTATTTTGCATGCATGTTTTTCAGTCTGTAGCCCTTTGAGATTCACTATGAATGAAAAGTGCAGTACAAATAAAATGCATCATTATTCTTACTACTACTACTACTTAAAAAATGGCAGACCACACACACAACAGTCCCAACCACACAAAATCTGTTTCTCGAGTATCACACATGGACTGATAGACGAGAGGGATTTCCCAAATTTGCGAGGCCATACATTTGTAGAGTTAAAGATGGAAAACAAAACTGAGTCATCTATAAAGTACAAAAATGTGAAATATAATGGGGTGAGTTCCTAGTTAATGGAGTTCCGAAAGCCTTACCAGGAGCCAGAGCAGCAGCTGTGGAGCTGCTGAGGCCAGGATGTGGGAAGGCGAGGGGCGAGGGGAAGGTCTGGACAGGGGACTGGACCATGGTGGCCATGCGCGGAGCTCCCTTAGGGATGAATTCATTTGCTGTTGGGTTAGGAGCCTGGCGACATACACAGGGAGTAACATCTAAGTCAAAAATCACATCAAATGTATCTACCACTCCCATATGAGACAAAATATACCAATGATTATAGACAATAAATCCACGTTTCCAGTACCTGCTCATGCAAAAGTACAGAACTCTGCCTAAAAACATGAGAACATGCTTTAAATGTATTGAAAGCAGAAAAAATGGTGTTGGTGTGCTCACCTTTCTCCTTTGTGATATGCTAAGAGCACCAAAATCACTGAACAGTGAAGATGTGGGAGAGTTCATTGGATCTGCAGAAGAGCATAAAGGGGTAAGGAGTTGGGAAGCGGTGTGCTGCTCTCTTGCAGCTTTCAGTGTTCAGTAGATGAGTGGCGAGTGCTGCTCCATGGAGTATCGTAGGGGTCTTACCGTGAGCGCTGTGGCTAAAGTTCTTGGCACCATCGTTGAGGAGACTGGGAGAGCTGCTGCTGGTAGTCATTCGCTAAAGAGAGAAACAAGGAATACAGGGGTTGCAGAAGAATATGACAAAAAAGAGGTTTGGAAGTATCTAAATGGTACTGTACAGAGCCATTCAGATAGTAAGAGTTGCATCATCTCCATTCACTCCAATGGGCTTTTCTTCTTCTTTGTTTTTTACCTCGCAATAGTTCCCGGAAGTAAGGTTCTGGATTAAGCAGTGCTGTAGAGTTGCAACAGAATGGACTGTTTGTGATGTACTTAGGAAAGGGTAAGACATTTAAATAATCAAATTGTATATTATCAGCATTCTTTTATGTTTTCAAATAGCCCACCACATATTTCCTGGAACTATCCTTGAATGTTCACTATAGGTTGATGCTAGAATGGAGCCTATGGAATGGACCTACGTGAGTCATGTGACAAATCAATCAAGCATTTTGGACTTCCATTGCTCTGGTACTGTATACATTTAATTAACACATGTACCCAATTTACCTGGGCACCCGTAGCCATAATTAAAACAGCATGTGAGCACATCAACATGTTTTCAATGCAGTCTTTATCAAACCACATTTTCAACTTTCAGTTAATCTATAACTACTGTCTTGTACCTGCATCATAGAGTATTTTGACTCTGCGGGGCTTCCAAACCCATTGACCCCAATAAAGCTGCTGCTGAAGTATGAGTTGGTCAGATTGGCATCGCTCAGGGTCCCGCCCTCCATCCCTGGGACTGTGGGTGACAGAAAGCATAGTTGAGCAACTACTAACTGCAGCTGGAACAATCTAATTGTCATGCTATAAACTACTTGACACAGCACTACATAGTGTATGCATAGCCAATCACAGTCAGAGCTAACGATAATTAGGAACAGGGAAAAAACGTAAACACTTCTACTAACGTTACTGCTGCAGTCGTGAGCCACTACTAAAAGCAGCCAGCCACAGTGCGAGATCCTCAATGATTTTAACTATTTACACTAATTTCTGGCATGCCCAATTACACTGGACAAAGACAGCTAACGTCAGTGGCCGGGTGGTGGGTGATTGTTAGTTACTTACTAACGTTAGTTTGTTTATGCCGTGAAAAACAGGTTGACACAAAGCAAAAACAATGCCCTGCGCATGGCTAGCTTAGCTATTAGCTAACGTTAAACTACTAGCTAATATCTAACGTTAAATAAGCTAAGCTAACACTAAGCAACATTTCCTCAGACAGTGTTAAGTGACATGACCGCATATAATTTGGCCAACCCCAATCTAAATAGAAAACACAATCACTCCGTTGAATGCAGTTTATCTGGCTAATAGCTAACGTTACACTAGCTAGCAGCTCGCCTTTCTGCCCACTCACTCAGTCACAGCTGTCATACAAAACAGCAGGCCTTCTTCGTGTGGGCTACATCAGTAAATCACCTCATTGCTAGTTTTATCGGGTTGTTATAAGCATGACTGGCGTTAACTGCAGCCAAAACTATTCACAAGACTAACGTTAGCCATCCAATGTGTCTGATCAATTGTTTTGCATGTTCAGTGCCGAGCAAATGCAACCCACGTTGTTTTGGGGCAAAGAGGCCTCACTTGAATCCTCGGGCAAAATTTTACCAAAGCCCAGCATGGCCCAAAAGTAAAGTCACAGCCACTTAGCCCGTGTCAGGCCTTGTGTGATTGGGCTTCTCTAATAACCAGCGCATACTCACTGGTTAATAACTGCCCCTCCAGAGGCGTGCCTGCAGGCCCCAGGGGTTCGTTCTTCTTGGAGACCGCAGTGGTTCCCTGCCCGCCGCCTGGGCAGGCCGCCGCGGAGCCGCCGAGGGAGTACCCCGCTGCCGTCACGGCTCCCCCAGCCATGGAGAACGGCACGGGGCTGCCTCCGCCGTGCAGTGACAAGCTCGACATGGACGGATCCTCGTGCAGAAACTGACACTCGTCTCCATAAAAGCAGGTTTTGTCTTTGGCGTAGTATCGGCAGAACTTCACCTTGACATTAGGTATCCCGACACCCGGGCCGAGCGGAGCAGCTGGAGGTGGGAGTCCACTGTTCATGGCACCTCAAGCTGCTGCTGCCGCTGCTGCCGGAAGATACTCAAACATAGAGGGATGCAGAGAGCTAGCTAGCGAGCTAGCCAGCTAGCCTGCAAACAGATTCCCTAAATGAACAGATTAATATAACTCCAGCTGGTGGAAAATACGTAAGCCTTTGCAGTACTCACATTATAAGGCTATAATGCGTTTTCTTTTGCGAAAGGAGCATTGCATGCGTAAAATCCGGATCGTCCTTATTATCGCTATCCATGCAGCTGCTTCACAAAGTAGCCTGTTGTTGAACCGCGTTCACGCTGTTGTTGTTTTCTGCTCCCAGGCAGGCTGCTCTGCTACAAACCAGCTAGCATAGCTTTGCATTGTGGGTACAATGCTTCTCCGATGCTTGGCAGAACCTGCTGCAAAATGAACTTGCATCCAAAAAGAAAGTAGTCTCTTGAGTTGAGGCACTTTGAATGTTGAATGCGGATGGTCTGTGATGTTGCAATCGGCTGGGTTGTATTTTAATCATTGTTAAACTGTATAAACTGTTGCAGATTGTGGATTCAGTCAGGGCTAGATACAGTTATGTCAATACTACAGCAGGAAAATGACAGGAAAGCCAGACACAGCGTCAGAATGCAACCTCGCTGTATTTCCCGAGATTTGATCGGTCAGAACACCACACGAGATATGGGCAAATAATAATTAAGAAGCTTGACGTCATAAAATCAAATGCATGTATATCACCACATTTTGAAAACATGCGTGTGGTCTGGTGGGGGACACATTTTAGAAAGTTCCTGTCCATTTCCTGTCAGAGAGAGAGAGAGGGGGGGGGGGGGGGGGGAGTGAGAGGGTTGTGTGTGTGTGTGTGTGTGTGTGTGTGTGTGTGTGTGTGTGTGTGTGTGTGTGTGTGTGTGTGTGTGTGTGTATAATGTGGATAATACAGTAATAATAATATAACGACTGAATTGTTGCTTATGGTAGGCAGTTTTATTATTGACATAAATTATGTTGTTCTGGCACACTTGTAAAATCAGTTATTAGGGTTAGGCTTTGAACTGTAAATTTCAGTTAAAAAACAATGGGTCAGTTCTCTCTCTCTCTCTCTCTCTCTCTCTCTCTCTCTCTCTCTCTCAAATATTATCAGCCAGTAGCTAATAGGCTGCTGACAGCGTCATCATCTGCAGTGTCAAACTTCCCCTGTTTAAAAGGCATTCAGGCATGTTCACAATCAACATTTCGGGGTTTCTAACCAGTTGATGAGCTAGCGTGCATAAATGTGGAAAGTCATTGTGGGTGAGTCAGGCCATTTGAAGTCTCTCTTGAACAGTAGCTGATATTGCGGAGTCAGTGTAATTGCAATGTAGATTATGTTTCACTGGGATAGTCATTAAATAATTGTCACATTTTCTGACTTTTAAGACATGTGTAAAGATATGACTTTTTAATGTAAGCAATATGCTGTTTCATGTTATCAGAAATTATGGTGATATTTGTTTTTGCATGTTAAGTTCTTCATGATTGTGAACTATGAATGTTGATTTTCGACTAGTATTCTGCTTTATCCAGTACATATATATATATATCTATCTAGTCCAGTGTATACTCACTGGAAAATCATGTTGACATGATGCTATATGGCACTATTTTAGAACAAAATGGGTGATTCCTAAAAACACATCTGTTCTGCTCCTTAGACAGCATGAGGAAACTTTTCTTTTGCCGTGTCTTGAGTTTGTTTGGGTAACGCTTTAGAATACAGCCCGCAAATAACCATGTAACTACAGGGTAACAAGACTGTACTTATAGTGTAACTACAGGGTAACAAGACTGTACTTATAGTGTAACTACAGAGTAACGAGACTGTACTTATAGTGTAACTGCAGGGTAACAAGACTGTACTTATAGTGTAACTACAGGGTAACTAGACTGTACTTATAGTGTAACTACAGGGTAACAAGACTGTACTTATAGTGTAACTACAGGGTAACAAGACTGTACTTATAGTGTAACTATGGGCTACGAGAAGTGAATTTAGCCTGTAACTACAGGGTAACAAGACTGTACTTATAGTGTAACTATGGGCTACAAGAAGTTAATTTAGCCTGGGCCAAAATGTATATGTCCCTTCTTGGTAAGAAAAATCTAGTGAAAATGATAATAGCCCCTAAATTAAATTGCATTCTATACATGCTCCCCCTAACTCTCCCACCTCAATTGCTCATTCAGTATGATAAATTATCTGTGGATGGGAAAAATACCTATGTTTAGTTGTGCTAAAATGTATGCAGCTAAGGAAAAAGGTGGTCTATCTTTGCCAAAATTAACCTGGTATCATTATGCATTCTCACTCTCACAGCTATCCGAGTCAAATCTTTCTGTAGAACAGGTACCTGTCTGGGTCAAGCTTGAGGAAGAACTGGTGTCTCCTTTGTCTTTAGAATCCTTCCTAACACAATCAGACAGACCTATACCTCTTAAGAACCCTCTTCTGTCTTTTGTTAGAGAAACCTGGAACCAGTCACACAAATTAACTAGAGCTAACCCATATCTTACACCAAGAGCCTCAGTTTGGTTTAATAAAAGACTGAAAATTGATAAGACGTCTTTCATGTGATTAGACAACAAACATTTCTATAGGTTCTTGCAGATTAGGCACTGTATATCCTCTGTGACAAATTCTTCACTTGACCCATTAACTGGGATTCAAGAGGTATTTTATCAGGACTGGTATAGAAGGGGGCGTGCATCAAGGTTTTATGATGTCATCAGAGATCATCATGCACCCAACCTGACAGGCTTGAAATTAAGCCGGGAGAAGTATATATGTGAAGACATTTCTGAAGACACTTGGAAGAAGTTAGTGGCCAAATGGTCTAAATGCTCTCGGGAAGCACAGTCACAACTTATCCTATACAAAGTGTTAAATAGAAGCTATTGGACCCCCAGTAAGCTAGCCAAACTTAAGTTGAGAAATAATGACACCTGCTGGAGGTGTGATAAAGATATAGGTACGTTTGTACATATGCTGTATGAATGTGAGAGAGTTAAGAACATGTGTGACAAAATTTTAGTATTTTTGAGTGAAGTACTGAATAAAAAACTGCATAAGTCTCCTGCGACTTGCATACTGGGCTTCTTACCAAAAGATACTATTGTCTAAATACCAATGGCTGTGGTATAGAATGGCCATGATATCAGGATGTAGAATCGCATTAAGACATTGGCACCTACTCCTATTACATTCGAGGAATGGATGGAACTAATGTGCCGCACAGATATGAAAGGGTAACTTATAGAGAAGATGTCTTCATTGAGGTGTGGGGTCACTTTTTAAAGCTAACCGAAAGGTCTGAAGACTAAATGAGGTTCTACCCTCCTGATAAGATAACACAGGTACTGTAAGATATAAGATCTGATCACGTGGTATATATATATATATTTTTTTCTATTTACATTTTGTTGTTTGTTGTAATTTATTTTCCTTTTTTTCTGTTTACTGTTCTGTCTTTGTGTTGTTTTTATATAATGTAAAAAACGATGTAAATCTGTGTGATGGTGGATGGGTCTGGGTCATACCATATAAGAACTGAATTCTCTATGTCAAGTGATTTACGCAAAAACATCAATAAAAAAAAGAAGAAAAAAAGAAGTGAATTTAGTCTGTAACTACAGGGTAACAAGATCTGTACTTATAGGGTAATTACGGGGTACAGTACAGTCTTGTTACCCTGTAGTTACACTATAAGTACAGTCTTGTTACCCTGTAGTTACACTATATGTACAGTCTCGTTACCCTGTATTTACACTATAAGTACAGTCTTGTTACCCTGTAGTTACACTATAAGTACAGTCTTGTTACCCTGTAGTTACATGGTTATTTGCAGGCTGTATTCTAAAGTGTTACCCTAATTCCTTGGGCCACAATAATAGCCAATAACTTAAAGCAGTTGAAAGAAATAGGCATAGCTATCTTAATGATTCAATTACCTAAATTACTTCCTCAAGTTTATAGCTTTTACATGACATGTGTCCCACTTTAAAATAGCTAATGGAATTGCTTAGGGCTGTTCATAAAACACACATGCACACAGGTTGAATTCTGGAAATCAGCCTGTAATGTTTTGTCTTTCAAGCTGCTTTCATGCTGGGTGCTGTCAGCACACACAGCTTTGATGGAGGGGGAGCACAGAAGCTGCCGGTCTGCGTACCCGGTCAGGAGGTACGGTTTTATTTTGTTATTTTGTTTAGATGAGTAATAGGCTTAGTCTTTCTTGAGTTAATTGCTGAATCAACATTCAGAGTCACAATCAGATTGACTTTGTACTTTGGCAAGATACAAGGAAGGGATATACGGTACAAGACTTGAAATGTGCAAGAATTGAATCATGACACAACCTCAGCTATATTCTAAGAGAGATAGTGCTGGACATACATTAGATACTATTTGATATGCTTTTATCCAAAGTGCATTATAGGTCCAAATTAATGCATACATTTTTAGCATGGATGTGAGCGAATTGTTCTACCTGAAAATAAAAAAATAAAAACAAAAGTGCAAAACAAGAGGTTGTGGAACATCACTAGATGAGAAATAACTCAAAAGTGAACAAACCTATTCCTGTTTCATTTCTGTTTATCGGAATTAATGCCTCCCAGGTACTACAGCATTTGAGTTTGACCACAAGCCATTTACACTGCATGGGGACAGGTTAGAATTCAATCATTTTGTCTTTCGGTTGCACTCTGCCACAAAAGATGAAAAGAGCACATACCTTTAAAAGCTTATATTAGACCTATTTTGTGTGTTGTTATTATTAAACAATGCTAGTGTGGTTTCTTGTTTATTCAAAGATAAATTAATATATATATATATATTATTATTATTATTATGCTTTTCAATTGTAACAACATACAAACAAACAAGCTCAGACACAGAAAAGAAAAGAAAGAAAAAACAAACATAATCAACAATTATAATATAGTGCTACCATCCATAGTGTGCTTATGTGCTTGTAAGAAACGTTGCACATGGGGTCCCCTCAGGGGGTCCTAAGGAAACCAATCAGGCAAGACACCTACTGCCCCCAACCTCGTCGAGGTAGGCCAGAAACGGGTTCCTAATTGTTTGAAACCTTTTAACTGAGTTGGCTCTCAGGGATCTGAGCCTCTCCATCCTTATGGCAGAGATCATGTCCGTCAACCACAGTTGAAAAGAAGGTGAAGAGGGGGACTTCCATTCTTTCAGGATGAGTTTTTTGCAACAGTTGTCCCCAGTGTCAGAGACTGTTGCACAGCTGTGGGGAAGTCCAGAGAGGTCTCCGAGCAGCCAAAGATGGCGAGTCCTGCCTCCGGCTGAAGGGTTAAAGATAAATGAATATTGAGCGTGTCCAAATTGTGCCAAATCTGACACTGCACTTCCTCAGGTTCCCAGCAACACACCCGCCAAGTGTGAAGTCGATTGGAGAAATGGATCTCGAGATATAGACGAGATAGGACACACCCGGCACACGCACATACTGCATACATACAGTACATACATACAGATATTCCTTGCTTTGTGTGGCGCTAGAGAACACCCACTAAGTATGCCTCATGTTCCAGTATATCAACAGTAGAACACACCATGAAATTTCTGGTCAACCCGCGAGGAGGAGTACGAAAGAAGTATGAAACATGTTTATTTCCTGTTGCCAGTAGGCGGCGCTATGACTATAACTGAATATTGGCACGTAGATGTCTTCAGGCTGGGACTCTCATCAAAGATGTGAAGTTTGGGGCAGATTTAGCAATGTACAGCCGAGTTACAAACCACTTCCTGTGTTGCCAGTAGGTGGCGTTATGACTATAACTCATAACTGAATATTTCCATGTAGATGTCTTTAGGCAGGGAATTTCATCAAACATGTGAAGTGTGAGGCAGATTTCATCATGTATAGCCTAGTTACAAACTACTTCCTGTGTTGCCAGTAGGTGGCGCTATGACTATAACTGAATATTAGCATGTAAATATCTTCAGGCCGGGACTCATATCAAACATGTAATTTGGGGCAGATTCGACCATGTACAGCCTAGATACAAACCACTTTTGGTGTTCCCAGTAGGTGGCACTATGATTATAACTGAATATTGGCATGTAAATATCTTCAGGGCTGGACTCTCATCAAACGTGAAGTTTGAGGCAAATTTGACCATGTACAGCCAAGTTACAAACAACTTCCGGTGTTTCCAGTATGTACATGTCCAAATTGCACCAAGCTCGACAATGCACTTCCTCAGGTGCCCAGCAACACACTCCCCAAGTGTGAAGTCGATCAAACAAATGTTGTCAAAATAAACGACTTTCTGTGTTGCCAGTAGGCGGCACTATGTGTCCAAATTGCACCAAATTATACACTGCACATGCCAGGGTCCCAGAAACACACTCACCAACTTAAGTCAATCGGATCTCGGTGAGATAGCCTATGCAACGGACACACAGAGATACAGCGAGACGGTCCTGCCTTTATAGTAGTATCTGATACCCGTTGGAGCACCCAATCACTAATTAGCATTTTAGTCAGTCCTCCCTCAAATAGTTGGCATGCAGCCTCTCCTCTCTCTCCCCAGAGGTGTTTCATAGAGGCCATTTACACCTGGCGTTAACATGCGTTTTCTGCCATCAGATTGCAATCAGATTGTGCTTGACCACATTAACCTGATTCCATTTACACCTGGCGTTAACATGCGTTTACTGCCATCAGATTGCAATCTGATTGCAATCTGATGGCAGAAATGGTTGTCCTCTCAATCCGCATAATGTTGCTCTATCCAGATTGAGAGGACACATTGCATTTACACTTGTTTTCAATGTGTACACAATGCATCCCTGACCACCTCTGGAGGTGGTTTGGCCGATCAGATTGCAATCCTCCTTCAATGCGTTTTGGGGGTGTTTACACCTAGCATTTCAAGGGATAAAACACAATCTGATTGCAATCTGATCACAGAAAACGCATGTTAGCGCCAGGTGTAAATGGCCTCATAGTCCCACTCCGTGGGTGATTCCAAATCAGGTTAGGTGTGCTCCATCAGTCGCTAACGAATGGAGCTCTCCATGGTGCTGAACCTGTGTTCACTCATTTTGGCCACTAATAACACATTTTTGGCCATTTAGTTGGCCCTAATTACTGAATTCAAAAATCTGGCCCTGTCACCATCTGCTCGGGACCCCTGCCGGTACCCGTGCCAAATAGGAATGCGGTCTGGCCAAAGTGAAAGTGGAGTCACCCAGGGAAGTGTACTGTGAAAGACCTCTGAGGAGACAGAGGAGAGGCTGCATGCCAACTCTGTGAGCGAGGCCTGACTTAATGGTTATTTAGTGATCGTGTGCTCCAATGGGTATCAGAGCTAGTTATCATGAAATGCCAACGCTGAATGGGATGGTCCTAACCACACTGAATGCTGGGAAATTAACAGGTGAGTCTTATCCTTCAGGTGTCATATCTTCTGCCAGCTGATCATCTCGAAGCCTCTGGTCCCGTCAGTATAGAGGTGTATGTTGGTAAGAAACTCAACATATCCCTCGAGCAGTTCTCTGGAGACTCTGCCTGTAACTGGAGTCAGGGAACACAGCTAATACAGACAACGTAAGTGTGTGCGTCCGTGTGTGTGTGTGTGTAGGTCTATTCCCTTCTTTTGTGTTGACTGTTTAGATTGAAGCAACAAACAGAGCTTTTCCCTGAACCGTCAGCAGGAATGGGAGTTACTTCATGGTCCTGCCGCCTCTTTCTGAGGCAGACTCTGGGGAATACAAGCTGAGCTGTGAAACAAGCAACCGAACCCGATGCCTGACTGTGTCTCTCCACGTTGTGTCGAGTGAGCAACTTCACACTATAGCACTCTCTCACCTCAGCTTTTGGTCCTGTCAGAGCACAACTGAGCAGAAAAACAACACTAGGCTTTTGGATGCTGAGAAAAATTGTGCTTTTATTTATATATTTATATACATAAACTTCATGTAATCGATGGTAATGAAGCTATAATTTTACCTTATGTTTTTTTTTCTGTAGAGCGTCCCGCAATACCACAGCTGAAATTGGTCCCTAAAGAAACGCGAATGTCCTCCCCCTGGTTTACATGTGTCTCAAAGGGCTGCCCAGAGCCCACAATCAAATGGTTTGACCACATGGACAGGTCTGGGTAAGATATCGCATGTCGCATGTGGATGTACTTGTCAAAGATATTGTTGTCGGGTGAATATCTCCAAAATATCACTTTTTGAGGAACTAAGAAAAACAGTAGTTCTCAGCTTGACCACCATGTATTTTTCAGTTTAACCAGTGGGTTTTAAGAGGCTTTTGTCAAACCAAGGATGGTAGACCTTTTTAAACCCATAGAGGAGCCTGGAATCCTTCAATCCCATAATGAGAATGCAACGTGTCTATATGTATGTGTGTGAGCACAATCGGGCTGAATCTTTCAAAGTGTAGAAGCATAAAGAGCACCCCTGCGGGTGACCTAACATAGACGGTTTTTTGAATTAGGTCATTAGGGCCGACTAAATGGGCAAAAATGGCTAATTAGTGGCCAAAATGCCTTAACACAGGTTCAGCACCATGGAGAGCTCCAGAGTGCAGCAGCACACAGGTGAGCACAGTTTGAATCAGCCCATGAACTCTGGAGCAGCACACATGTGAGCTGAGTTGTAACCAGACAGTGAAGAGGAGGACTATGAAACCCCTCTGGGGAGAGAGAACAGGCTGCATGCCAACTCTGTGAACTAGGCCTGACTAAAATGACCAGTCACACAGGGACATGAGAAGAGAGAGAGAGAGAGAAAAACAGGAGTTACCAAGATTTCACCCAACAACGATTTGTTAATAATGTAGTCTGCTTATATTAATTTCACCAAAAACCTTCCCATGTCAGACAGAAATAATCCAGATGATCTAAATAACGATGTTTCTCCTCCCCTTAAACAGAAGCGGGAAGACAGAGAGCAAAGTAGACAGCAAGTTCTATGTCAGTAAACCAGTGATGTGCTGTGCCTCTAACACTGAAGGAGAACAATGCTCCCAGCTGTATGACTATGGTAATTCAAATACTCAACAACTAAATGACCACGAAGTCCAAAAATGAAATCCAAACCATGTCAGAAGAAGATAGGTTTATCCACTTGTAGAGAAATGTAGTTGTTTTCATTTTCATATGCACATCTTCACAAACAAACAAACAAACACACACACGCGTGTGCGCGCGCACACACACACACATACACACACACACACACACACACACACACACACACACACACACACACACACACACACACACACACACACAAAACACACACACAGCAGCCTTCCAGCAGCTGGTCTCTCTCTAACCTGATCAAACTGCCTTGCTTTTTAAATTGCATATAACTCATTATTGTCAATCAAGTGAAATGTATGTCTAGCCCCTAATCACAGCTACTAAAGCATTAATATGTGCACAATTTAACCCCATAAATGAAAACACTCTAGACGCTGACCGTGTAATCAATGTCCATTGTTGTATGACTTATTGTGGCCCTGCTGTGTGTGTGTGTGTGTGTGTGTGTGTGTGTGTGTGTGTGTGTGTGTGTGTGTGTGTGTGTGTGTGTGTGTGTGTGTGTGTGTGTGTGTGTGTGTGTGTGTGTGTGTGTGTGTGTGTGTGTGTGTGTGTGTGTGTGTGTGTGTGTGTGTGTGTGTGTGTGTGTTTCAGACATGGACAGTGACTGGAGGAAGAGTGAGGAGGTTTCTGAGGTGATTCTCAGCCCTGGTCAGCCCCTGCTGCTTCGCTGCAGACACAGGCCAAAACACAAGCCAAAATCATATCCCAAGTGGGAGAGAGACAATAAAACAGTTGACTCTGCAGAATGCAAAGTTAACACCAAGCAGGAGGTAATTCCTATTGTAGAGTGTGTGACCACTGACAGTATCTTCAGTTTCCGTGGTGTTCTTTGAATTTTTGTGTGAATAGAGTTTAATTTCTTCCCGTTTGTGCTTTCCATAAAACTAGCTTACCATATTTCATTCATACTCATCATGAAAAATAATTGCATTGATATTTCCCGTTCAAATCAACATTATCGGCATTCTCTTTTCTTCCCAGATTTGTCTGACAGATAACCATGACGGTTATAAAATGGCTTACCTGTTCATCGAATCACTTAATGTGAACCACAGTGGCATGTATACATGCAGGAACAACGAAAACAAAACTAAGTCTGTCCACATTCGTGTCCTGGGTTAGTAGAACTCAACTCTTGTCAATTTACTTTTTCACTTTGTAAATTGTGTGTAGGGTGATTTCAAATGTTACCATATAATCATAATTCTGAATCATTCTTGTCTTGTTCTTTCTAATTATTTAGGCTCAGAATGCATTGGCTATATAATTCGTTTTAGACCGAGATGCTTAAGATAACATTCATTCATCACAACGCACAGCTGACTTTCAGCTTGAATTTCATTCCTGTGTCTCCTCAGCTGAAAGTTTCCTCGTTGTCCAGCTCGATGAGAGCAAAACCATATTGGCCAAGGAGGCATCCAGCTTCTGCTTGCAAGCCAATGTCTCCTTTCACCCTATGCTGCAGGGCTGCGTCTGGGAAGACCCTGACAAACACAAAACGGAGTGCCGCAGACCCACACGGATATCCAATAACAGGTAGTTCTTTTTGCAAGGGCTCCATTCTATCTAAGAACTCGACCTATGCTAAGTATTTCCCATAGTTCATAGTTCTATAGGCAAATGGAGACAGACACAAATCATCTCAATCACATGACATGAGTTGTATTATCAAAGGGAATTGTTGGCCATGACACGATCTTCTCCTCAGGACTCTGGAGTTATGTAATCAGCAAAAATCTGGAGAATATAAGCTGCATTTGGAGGCGGGAAGACAAAAAGAAACAAAGACCATATCACTGTGTGTGGCAGGTAAGATGGATACACCATGATATAGTGTGTGTGTGTGTGTGTGTGTGTGTGTGTGTGTGTGTGTGTGTGTGTGTGTGTGTGTGTGTGTGTGTGTGTGTGTGTGTGTGTGTGTGTGTGTGTGTGTGTGTGTGTGTGTGTTCATTTGTGTGCGTGCGTGTGTTTTCTATAAGTTATATAACCTCTGCGCAATTTAAACAGGCCTATTTACTGTTATTTTATATGATACAAAGTCCCACTGACCACACATTTCAGAGCCTCCAAGGTTCAACTGCCATTTTACCACCTGTCACACTACGCATCCCGGACCAGTCAATGTCACTTGGATGTCCAGCTCTCTGTCCAATGGCAGGTATGTTTCCTGTCAGAGGGTATTACTGCTCTGATGTGCTCACACAAACACATAACCAAAACTAAGCTTTGAGTTTCTTCAAATCCCTGCTACATTGTATCTTTGCAGCTCTGATCTCTGGAAAGTGGTCCCAGGGTCCTCCAAAGAATACTCTGATCTGTTCTGTAACAAGCCACTCAATAGCTCACTCAACATCACAACTTCAGTGGATTTAGACGACATTTTTCGGTGTTGCCTTACTAATTCACTTGGCTCCTGGTGCAGCCCTGAGCTGCGAGCTGAACCTTCAGAACAAACCCTGGCCTCCACAGGTAGGGAAATCAGTTTTGCATTACTTTTTTATTTATTTTATTTTGTATTTACTGTGATTAGAAACTGGTGGTCATACATAGCTGTTGTTTAGGTGTTGCAGACCCTGGCTCTGACTCTATGATGCTGAAATTATGCAGCTTGTTCCTGCTTCTGGCTTTGGTAGTAGTCATTGCAGTGCTCATGTACACTGTCAAAAGAAAGGTATGCATTACACATCTATACACACACACACACACACACACACACACACACACACACACACACACACACACACACACACACACACACACACACACACACACACAAATATTGCATCAAACCTGTTTGTCTCTCTCTCTCTCTCTCTCTTTCTCTCAATAGAAACCCCAGTATCAGACCCAGCTACAGATGATCCAGATGGTTGGACCAAATGATAATGACTACATCTACATCAACTTCAAGGACTTCCAGTATGACCAGAAATGGGAGTTCCCCAGGGAGAACCTGGAACTGGGTATGAATGAGACAAACCTACTGACTGTAAGGTCCATATCTTTGCTGTGCAGTAATTAGCTTACAGGATGGTAAACTCCCTCCTGGGTTGCCATGGCAGACAATTTAGCATTTTAAAGTGGAGCTCATTAGAATTATATTACTCACCTTAATGTTGTATGGGCATCCCCCCAGGTAAAGAACTTGGCTCTGGGGCCTTTGGCATGGTGGTCCAAGCTACAGCCTATGGCATCAACAAGCCTGGAGTCTCACAGCAGGTGGCTGTCAAGATGCTTAAAGGTCAGTGTTTAGGACGCGCTCTGTTCCATGAGTGAACTGCAAAATTCTCCTGAGGTCATTTGGATAAGGCTGATCTGGTGTTTGACTTGCAGAGAAACACCAGACAGTGGAGAAGGAGGCTCTGATGTCAGAGCTAAAGATGCTGACTCACATCGGTCACCATGCCAATGTGGTTAACCTGCTCGGGGCGTGCACAGGCTCAGGTACATTCACCACACCCAATCAAACACACATAATAAATAATACAACCAATTAGTAATGGCAATTTCTATCAGAACTAAGAAAGAAATGAAAATGACTGAACTTATTTTTAACAAACAAGCCTTAATTATGTGATTTGTGTGTGTCTTACGGTCTTGGACCAAATGGAATTAGTACACAATTACATTACATTACGTCATTTGGCAGACACTTTTATCCAAAACGACTTACAATAACACATTTTTGTCAGCAATAGAGCAATCAACTATGTAACACAGTCTGTGACAACTACAACTTCTGAAGGAACAGTGGTACAAGTTGGTTATTTTTTATTTTTTTAAGAGAAAGAAGTTAGTTCAAGAAGGGCCCAGATGAAGCCTGAAAAGGTGTGTCTTTAGTCTTTTCCGAAAGATCGGCAGTGATTCGGCCATCCTGACCGAAGGTGGAAGCTCGTTCCACCATTGAGGTAGACTCAGCCCTCAGTCTTAATCCGTTTCACTACTGTAAGACTGAGAATATTACTATTTAAATCTTTTCATAACGTTAGGTGGTGCTGTTGGAAGCCTTGCATCGGAGAACCAATCATGAGTGCTGTGGGCGGGCCTGCTTTCTGGGGGCAGTTCTCATGCAGAACCGGTGTCTCGCAAAACATCGCCGCGTTTGCGGAGAAACATATTAATCACTTAGAAACAAACATAACCTGTTAATAGGACGTGTTTCATCCGGCCCCGGCGGCTAGAGGTCTTTCCCCCAGCGATAAACCCGACTCCCGAGGCTTACGTTACAGAGCCTGCTGGCTGCTAATGACTTCACACAAGTTCAGCGGACCACTTCCGGGTAGGAAAAATTATTGTAAAATAAACAACAGGTATAAACTCTCTTTGCAGCACATCAGTGTCTTGCTCTATATTGGAACTATGAAATATTGCATTGCCGCTACCAAATAAAATTCTAATAATAAATGTAGGCGTGTCTGCTGCCGGCCGTTCTCGCCGGGCTCGAAGAGAAAGATTTTGACAGTGAAATTCCCAGACGTTTGGTGGTTAGGGGGCGCTGTTGGCGCCGCTCACCAAACGTCTGGAAACCAAGACTACCATTGAGGTGCCAGGGACGAGAAGAGTCGCGAACGGGATGCGCAACCTTTGAGCCCCCATAGTGGAGGAGGGGCGAGGCATCCTGCACTGGTGGAGGAGCGGAGGGAACGGTGAGAGATTTGGAGCCTGACCATAGATTGTAAGTACAGGGGCGCTGTCTGGTGTACTGCCCTGTAGGCCAGAACCAGTGTTTTGAATTTAATGCGTGCCGAGATGGGAAGCCAGTGAAGGTCCCAGAAGAGGGGAGTGACATGAGAAAATTTGGGTTGGTTGAATACCAGACGGGCTGCAGCGTTCTGAATGAGCTGAAGCGGTCGGATGGCTGCAGCAGGTAGCCCAGCCAGAAGAACATTGCAGTAGTCCAGGCGAGAGATGACAAGTGCCTGGACCAGGAGTTGTGTTGCTTCCCTTCTGAGAAACGGACGGAATTTGCAGATGTTGTACAGGGAGAACATACAGGAGCAGGCAGTTGCTGCGATGTAGGCTGAGTTGGACAGCTGATTGTCAAGGATCACCCCAAGGTTCTTAGCTGTTTGAGAGGGAAACACAGTAGTGTTGTCAATGGAGATGGAAAGGTCGGTGAGGGGACAGTCTTTCCCGGGGAGGAAGAGTAGCTCTGTCTTACCAAGATTCAGCTTGAGATGGTGGGCAGACATCCAAGCACCAATGTCTTTGAAGCATGCAGCGATACATGCCTCGATTTGCGTGTCTGAGGGGGGGAAAGAGAGGTAGAGCTGAGTGTCGTCAGCATAGCAGTGATAAGAGAAGCCATGAGATGAGATCACATGGCAAAGAGATCTGATATAGAGAAGGAATAGCAAGGGGCCCAGGACTGAGCCCTGGGGCACACCTGTGCTAAGAGTACAGGATCTGGATAGGGATCCTCGCCATAGAACCTGGTATGAGCGGTTAGAGAGATAGGAGGCAAACCAGGAGAGTGCAGATCCTGAGATGCCTAGATCAGAGAGAGTAGAGAGAAGAATCTGGTGATTCACTGTATCAAAAGCTGCAGACAAGTCAAGGAGGACAAGGGCAGAGGAGAGGGTGAGGCCTTAGCAGTGTGTAGGGCCTCAGTGACTGAAAGGAGGGCTGTCTCAGTAGAGTGAGAAGCCTTGAAGCCAGATTGTAGAGGATCCAGTAGGTCATTCTGGGAGAGATAGAGAGAAAGTTGCTTGGAAGCAGCCCGTTCAAGGGTTTTGGAAATGAATGAGAGAAGAGAGACAGGACAGTAGTTCTGGATGGCAGTAGGGTCAAGGGAGGGTTTCTTAAGGAGGGGCTTGACTCTAGCAGTCTTTAGAGGAGCTGGCACAAGACCAGAGGATAGAGAGGAGTTGATAAGGGTAGTGAGGAAGGGAGATATATCAGTGGAGATGGATTGGAGAAGAGAGGAAGGGATAGGATCAAGGGGGCAGGAGGTGGCACGGTTTGACCTGACAAGCTTACCTCTTCGGGGGAGAGGGGAGAGAAGGAGGTAAGTCCTGTAGCAGGGGTCAGAGAGTTGTAGTCGGGAGTATTGCAGCTATTGACTGGAGGGGGGAAGGAAGATCTGATGTCATCTACCTTCTTAGCAAAGAAGGTTACAAAATCGTCAGCAGAGAGGGAGGATGGTGGGGGAGGTGAGGGAGGGTTGAGGAGAGAGGAGAAGGTCGAAAACAGTTTGCTGGGGTTGGAGGCAGAGGACTGGATTTCAGAAATGAAGAAGGAGGTTTTTGCTGTTGAGACAGCAGATGTAAAGTTAGAGTGGATAAGGTGGTAAGCAGAGAGATCCCTGGGGTTCTGTGTTTTGCTCCATTTCCTCTCAGCTGCCCGAAGCTCTGTTCGATGATTACGCAGAGATTCAGACAACCAAGGAGCAGGGGGAGAGGATCGAGGAGGTTTCGAGGTGAGAGGGCAGAGAGAGTCAAGAGCAGAGGAGAGAGAGGATAAAAGAGTAGTGGAAGCCTCCTGAGTGGATAGGAGAGAGAACTGCTCATCTGAAGGGAGCAGGGACAGGACAGCCAAGGAGAGGGCTGTCGGTGAGAGTTTTTAGGTTGCGTCGGGGGGTGATAGTATGGGTGGGAGCTGGGAGGGGGTTGGGGAGGGAGATGGGAAGGGATGATGATCAGATACAGGGAGAGGAGTGACAGTGAGGTTGGAAGTGCAGCAGGATCGGGTGAAGACCAGGTCAAGCAGGTTCCCTGCCTTATGAGTGGGTCGAGATCGAAGGATGAGAAGAAGTTAAGGAAGAGGGGGGATTGCAGGGTTACCGCCTGTATGTTGAAGTCCCCCAGAAGAATGAGTGGAGTGCCATCCTCAGGAAAGACGGAGAGGAGGGTATCCATCTCATCAAGGAAGTTACCCAGCGGACCAGGCGGGCGGTAGATCACCACAATGTTGAGCTTGGCAGGTAGGGAAACAGCAACTGCATGGGACTCAAAAGAGGATATAGAGAGATGAGAGAGATGAGTGACCGTGTAGGTCCATTTTGGTGAAATGAGGAGACCAGTGCCTCCCCCACGCCCAGAGGGTCTGGGGGTTTGGGAGAAAGAGTAAGCCACAGAGAGTGCGGCTGGAGTAGCAGTATTCTCAGGTATGATACAGGTCTCTGTGAGAGCTAGAAAGTGGAGGGATTGAGAGAGCATGAGCTGAGATGGTCTCAGTTTTCTTAACAGCTGACTGACAGTTCCAGAGTCCTGCAATAATAGTAAAGGGACTACTTGTGCGCTTTGGGTAGGAAAAATTACATGGGTTACTACATCTGAAGCTGCGATATCTACGGCGTCTACGGGCTGATGTAACAACGGGGATGGGGGAAAGACACATGGGTAGAAGAGTAGGTAGTTGGTAAAAGAGAAGTAACACAAAGCCCTATTCTCTGGCCTACCCTCGTGCGGGAGTCTTCGTGCCCAGAGGCTTCGTGCCGCTTACAGCTGCCGCGTTAGACTGACTGTGCTAAGAAGTACTGCTTCAACAGGGGCTCTGAGCCCCGCCTATGCAATCAATGGCTCGTTCACCACGCCTGCTGACCTGATGTCAGCTGAGAGCAATTAGCAGCTTTAAACTACTATAAGTTTCACTCAAGGACTTGCAGACAGAAAATCTAGCCGAAACAATTCACAAACAGATTTACAGACAAAAAACTAGCCTAAGCGACTCACCCAATGTTCTGGAAGAAAAGTAAAGTCAACAAACAGCTATATCACAGAGGAGAAACTCTATGGCAGACAGCAAAAGTGATAGTATTTTTATCAACAATATAATTATTGTATCTGATTTGATCCTGATTAAGTGGTGGGAGTTTGCCACTTAGGATGATGCAAAAATTTGTGACAACATTTCTGATGATCGCAAAAAAATATTCAATCAATTTACTATACCTTTAGAGTGTGAACTTATCTGATTCTATCAACCACCACACATCCTGTACTAGGAGATCAAAATAAATGCTAAGAATTATTTGTCTGTTGTCTTTTAGGACCCACATACCTGATCTTCCAGTACTGTTGTTATGGAGACCTGTTGAACTATCTAAAGAACAACAGGGAGCGCTACCACAAGTCTCTGACCGACGCCTTCAATAAGGACCGTTTTAGCGGCCTGTACCACAACCTGCCCAAGAAAAGCTCCAGGTGGGAATGGGTGGGAGGGAGAATAACACTGGGGATAGGTCAACACAGGGTGTGTCACATATGTAGAGACACTAGACCAGTGATACTCAACCCGAGGGTCTAGACCAGTGATACTCAACTTGCGGCGCGGGGGCCAGATGCGGCCCACGATAGGGTGCAGAGTGGCCCCCCAACCATTTTCTAATTCACAATGAAAACTAACATCAAATAAAGTTTGACTGAGCTCCAGCTAAATTGACAAATGCCGCCATCTGCTTGCCACTCAGGCAGTTATATATAATATGTACCTAACTAACTTAACCTAACTATCCTGTGTGCACATAATTGTCAGACTAAACTCTGGCTGACACCCCAAAAACCTACAATCCCCTACTGTACAGAAAAAATAATATTAATGTTTGTTTGTTTGTTTGTTTGTTAAATGGCCCCTGGCCTCCTATCATTATACAAAAGTGGCCCCCGGACAAAGCAAGTTGATTATCCCAACTACATGTGGCTCCTTTATGGGTAGCTATGGCTCTTTTAAGTCCTACTTAAAATAAATAAATAAATAAAAATCTAAGAATAAATAATGGGAGGAAAGGGGACTTTTTGGGATTGTGGCTCTTGCTAAAAAAAAAATTGGTCAATGCGGCTCTTGATTAGGGAAAAGGTTGAGTCCCACTGCACTAGACAGATATATGGGTAGAGGCACAGCCATATTTATGGAATGATTCTCTGTTAAGGAGTTTGCTTGGTAGGTTACACAGTAGGGTAGTTAAAAGTACTTTGTGCACAAACTTATTTAATTAAAAGTAAAAATTTGCTTTTTCTTTTACTCTGTACTCTCAGGGTACAAGATACTGAGTTACCCTCTTTTTTTTAGAAAAAGAGAACACTGTTAAAGTCGATTACATTCGATACAGACTTCAAATCTCATTGTTGTAATTGGCAAATTTGGAGATTACAAAATAAAGTGCAGAAACAAAGTAAGGCCAGCTCACTCTTTTCTTCTTTGCTGACTGATTGTTCATTGTAAATGGCTCCACATTTTACCAATTTACCATTGTCCAGTTTCTGTTGTTTATGGAGAGACACAAAATCTACTCTGGAATAATGGATGTGATTTCAGATGTAGATGTAGTGAGGTATAATGATATATGCTTGTGTTTTCTCAGCAAGTTGGTGGATAACTATGTGCCCATGTACCCCTCCACCATGAGGGGGCAGGAGAACATAGCCCTCCTCAACCTCAACTCTGGACCGGACAGCTGTGAAGGTAAGCATACTGTCAGCCTCTCCTTCAGTTGAACCCTAAATGAGGAGAACATAGCAGTAGCGGCTGGTGCATTTTTTATACCAAATAGCCTATAGGCCTGGACAATGGGGTTGAAATCAATATGATAATCATAAGGATTATTCTCAATATCAATATCATATGTTTCACGTATGCAAAATCAGTGTTCATCTCATTGAACTGAATGGTGATGTCAAACAAACCTTACATTTTCAAATAATATTCCTGCCATACCTCATTTGATCAGTTTTTAAGTAACATTTGCTTGTCATCATCAATTTAGACAGCAGAAATGTCACTATTAAAATAACTTCATATCATCATGATGATTCTACTGAAAGACAACAAACAATAATAGGCTATTGAATTATCATCCACTCCAGCCCTAAATCAAGCAAGTAGTAACGGACGTTAGCCTACTAGTAGCCTACCTTCTGAATCATATGGGCAACAGATTAGTAGGCATATCAATCACGGAGCAGATTACAGAAATAGACAGTAACCTGGTCAGCAGCCCTCTGATCTCTACATCAAACTTCCCTTTAGCATCCATATTTACTTGAAAAGCACATGGCATAAACACTTTGGAAGAAGGACTTGCCACAGCATGTGAATGAGTTACATTACATTACCTATGAGGAAAGCACGTTCGTGCATGCAAATAGAGTCCGTCAAGAATGCATTGCCGTCGCTCTACCTGGCCCCACCTCCACCTGGTCGCTAGATACCAGCGCCCCGAATCCCTTTGTTTTGAGAGCGAACAGCGCATGTGCAATTTACACAGATCCTGGCTTAGCACTGGTGGAAGCCAGAAGGCCCCGGACGGCGTCCATGGCAGAAACTAGTTGACCCAAAACAGTACACATATAGATCATTATGAATCTACATATGTATTGCCGATTATATAGGCTACTCACTATCTAATACTCACCTCGCTCATTTAAAACAAGGCCAGGTCGAAACCTGGCATAGGGCCGGTGTGCTCAGTAAAGTGCAGAACTCTGCCCAGGTGTATTGAGTCATTTGTGTTCAGTCTACTTTAGTGCACATCAACTGTAGTGTGCCTGTGCTGTAGTGTAGCCTATGTGGGTTAATAATCCTGGGTTTAAGCTTCATTAACATGAAGTGCCAGATTTATGGTTAATCTAGTAATATATATTATTTTCACACATAAATGTAGGCTATTGAAATGTAGGCTTATTATGTGGTGTATTCCCAGCCCCCCCCCCCCCCCCCCCCCATACGTGTAGGCTAGGTGTTTTTTTACAATGAATCCGTATATCATTAATAATTGGGATTATTGTAGGATAGGTGAGATCAGATGACTGCTTACCATGTAAAAGCTTTAATAACACTGGCATTGAGGGCCATAGTGTTATTAAATATTGTACATGGTATGCAGTCATCTGATGTCCCCTCCCCTAAACGTTACATGTCATGACTCTTGGCAGAGATCTGTGCTCGAACACATTGCCTCGTGTTTCACTGTAAACGAGTAGGCTATTGTGACAAGCGAACTTTTTCAGTGAAACAAGTTCGCTTGTCACACAATACTCGTTGGACTTATTTGAGGGCATGTATGTTTATCGTTCACGTTCGCTAACCTGTCGGTCTTTAAACTCTTTGAACAGGTCGGGGTGCCTGTCAGCAAGATGTTTAGCCAGGTTCGATGTGTTTGAGCCTTTCGCTTGGGTCGCGTTGAAGCACCTTTTACACACTGGTTTCGATGTGTCCACGGGCTTGCCTTCGCTGTCGGCAAGGTATACAAAATATTTCCATATTTCGCTTCGTGCATCTGCTTTTTCTACAAGCGTTGGGCGGCTTGCAAGACGAAGCCGCTGCCATTTTCGCTGTGTCTGTCCTGTCGGGGTGCTGCAATGAGGACTGAAGGACTGGCCAGAGAGCGAGCAGAGAGGGAAGAGGGGAAAGTCGGCATGCCCACACATGAAGCAGACTGTGTTGCCTTCAAGTGAACTGGGACACAGGCTCTCAACTTTAATGCCGCAGCGTCCTCCTTGTAACGAGCTAGCCACAATATTAGCCAGAGGTGCATTACCGCCAGCTACCGGACTGGAAAGTGGAAAGACATTACCTCGCCCTGGATCCGTGCTCAAATGCGGCGACTGAGTGGAATGTAAGGGCCCTGCTGTGCATGCTGCACACCGGCCCCCCCCCAAAAAATATATATATACCTTTTATTTCCCCCTCCTATGTGCGTAGGTGGGGCGGCGCCCTGGCGCCCTCTAGTGGCCGGCCGCCACTGGAACATAGGCTACATGTCGTCAAGAATCAGAATCACTTTTATTGGCACAATATGCAAGATTATGAGGAATTTGTCTTAGTGTAATTATGCAGTGTAGTGATCATATCAATATTCAAAGATAAAAAGAAAATATCTAAAAGACAGATGTTATTTACCGACATGCAGAGCCTGTTAATGGCATCTCGCTGAGCAGTGTGTGTGTGTAGTGGATCCCTCTGAGCTGTGTAGATCCCAACTGATCCCGGTTTATCTCCAGACCAAGTGATCTTTGAGGAGTCAGATGAACAACAGGAGGAGTTGGAGACGCTGACCTACGATGATCTGCTGAGCTTTGCCTACCAGGTGGCCAAGGGCATGGAGTTCCTCTCCTCCAAGAATGTAAGGACACAGGGCCACACTGTGGCGAGGCTCACACATTACATATTTTAAGTCTACACCCCCACACAGAGATCCCTTTTATTTTCCATGCAACATACCACCACTGCATTTTTCTACATAGAAAAAAGATAAGATAAGGATTGTCCCTCATCCTATCCCTCTGAGATTGTACCTTGCACATTCCCTTATATACCTACATTTGTTCCTCAAAAATAGAGGCAGACATTATTTTACCAATACACATTAAATTGTTTTTGAGGAGTTTGAATTGTAGATGGGACATATGCTTTCTTAACCCACCATAACTCCAACTGCTGGTCTGTTTTCATCCAATCTTTACAAACATTAAAATGTAACCAAACTACAACCTCTAATTTTGTGTAAAACTCCTGCTTAGCTGACATGTACCATCTTTTTCCATCAAAATGTTCACACTGTACATTAAATCACAATGTTAACAATGGGGTGAGATAATACATTATGCCATAACACAATTATGGGCTTGATGTTTGAGGATGCGATGTGATTGAAGTAATATAGTGTTATTTGGTCCTGTCTGTCTCCAGTGCATCCATCGTGACCTGGCAGCCCGCAACGTGTTGGTGACAAAAAGCAGACTGGTGAAAATTGGGGATTTTGGACTGGCCCGGGACATCGACAACGACTCCAACTATGTCGTGAGAGGAGACGTATGTCACAATATCACCTTTCCACCTTGTTTCCCATTATTTTTTAATTAAAGTGCTTTTATCAGAGCCTGTGTTGTTTGTGTTTGTGTGTGTGTGTGTGTGTGTGTGTGTGTGTGTGTGTGTGTGTGTGTGTGTGTGTGTGTGTGTGTGTGTGTGTGTGTGTGTGTGTGTGTGTGTGTGTGTGTGTGTGTGTGTGTGTGTGATATGGCTGCGTTGTCTTTCAGGTGCGTTTGCCAGTGAAATGGATGGCGCCAGAGAGCATCTTCCAGGGGATGTACACCATGAAGAGTGACGTCTGGGCTTATGGAATTCTGCTGTGGGAGATCTTCTCACTCGGTAGCCTTCTCAAACAGCATTCAACACCTTTAAAAGACAGTGCAAACAATTCCTGCCCAATGATAAACACTCTCTGTCTCTGTCTCTGTCTCGTTCCCTTTCTCTCTCTCAGGCATCACTCCATACCCCGGCATGAAGGTGGATAGCACATTCTACTCCATGATTGAGAGTGGGTTTAAGATGGAGTGCCCGTACTATGCCGGCGAGTCTGTGTAGGTGTCCCCAGTCCATAATCCAACACTGTTATCACATCTTAGATATTTTAATTGCATGCACAATAAGTGAGTGAGAGTGAAAATAATCTATATGGTTGCAAGTATATAAACACCAGGGCAGATTGAGCCACCTGAGTCCTGCCAAAAACATATATGTATTTTGATGCAAGGACACCAGATAAATCTGTGAATACTTCATCTTCCCTCTCCTTCAGCTATGGGATGATCTGTAAGTGCTGGGAGCTGGAGCCTGGCAACCGTCCTCCTTTCTCCAAGCTGTTGGCTTTCATGGATGACCAGCTGGCAGACATGGAAGAGAAGGTAGGCACCTGCTGACTGGGGACAAATACATTCATATTTTTTTGGTAGACTTTATTTGATGTGTAGCATTCATCTATACCATTAGACAGAGAAGGCTGACATCTCCCTCAGACAGGACATTAGGAGCATAATTATCAAAAAGTAATGCGGCTACCTAACCAAGCTCCTGTCTCTTTCAGCTCTACCACAATATCCCAGACCGGAACTCCAAAGACTCGGACTACCAGAATGGACCTGCCATCTTGGACATTTCAGCTTTGATAAAAGAGAAGGACAATCATACGCAGTC
Source organism: Poromitra crassiceps (assembly GCF_964638095.1). NCBI lineage: Eukaryota > Metazoa > Chordata > Actinopteri > Beryciformes > Melamphaidae > Poromitra > Poromitra crassiceps. The sequence goes on from NC_139624.1 coordinate 82,358,471, forward strand.
ATCCAATCAGTATTGTCGGACCCATGCCACTGAAGAAGTTACAACAGCAACAACGTCCGACTCTGACGTCAAGACAGCTGATGACAAAATGAAACATGATACAGAAGAGTCAGAGTGAGCATCTTTGATGGAATTGAGTGCCAGTCATTTCTGCTCACTGAATGCATGTTGAGGTAAACCCAGTGGTCTTTTCTGGAGGAAATGTACAAAAAACCCACCTTAGCATTATTTTAAGACAGCTTCATGATAATAATCTCCAATTATGTAATAGAAGAGTTGGATAGTTGTTTCATATTCTCCACACAATTTAAATATTGTCAGCTTTTTCAGGGTACCAGGTGGGATTGAATAATATGTAGCATTTATTTTACTTTTGTTTATTTAACACATATTTTGATATTTTTATTTTGCTGTATGATTTTTTTTTGTAGGACTGGGATTTCAGCCTGTGATATTTGAACAATGAAAATAATGTATGTTGTTACAGTGTTATATTCTCTGAGTTTTAATCTGTGCAGCTAACTTCCTCCAACAGGTTTCATAAAACACTGTTATTGTTGTTTTAATATATAGGCCTACTTTTATGACTGCAATTTGCCTTTTAATATTTTTTTGGCAGTGAAATGTGATTACAGTGTTGTTGTTGTTGTTGTTGTTGTTATTCCAATTGTTACTAACAGATTCTGCCGAGACTTATTTGTATTTATTTTCGTTTTTTAATACATTTTTACATATTTTTAAAACGGTTAATTCTGATGCTTCATTGAAAGATTTCAGTGGGTTTATATATTACACTGCCTGTACGTTTGTTCTTTTGAAGATATTAGGCTATAGGCTACATGCAATAAAGTATTAAAGCAAATCCACAAAATGTTTGCATGTTGAAGTAAAACGCTGTAGAATCTAGATGACAAACAGAAGCAGTCTAGGATAACATGTGGCTCTGTCTGTGCGCTAGATGGCGCCAGAGATCAGAGTTTGCATGTTTAATATAGGCTATCTGACCATTGCATCTAAGGGGTATTATGTAGGCTATTTGCATGCATCATGTTTGGGATTTTGTGCTTAACTAGTCTCGCTTGCCAGACTATCTCCGTTTCGCGCTGTACCCGCGCAGGAGAGAGTGCTTGACTAATTGTCACCCTTCAGGCTAAGCTACTCTTTCCAAGACGGATTGGCAACATTTGAAATATGAGAAATATTCCGACAGGGTTTTGCACAAATGTTTATGTGGGCAGGCGCTCAACACTGACATTGACCTGGTAAAAGGACCCTTTTTGAAATGGAAACCAAAAGTGCCCAAACCCCACCAAGTCCAAGGGTGCATAATGCACGGTGCATTAACCCCCATGGCAGGGGCTTTGACTTTGGCATGTCCGAAGGTCAGTAGTAACTGCTTATGCAATAACTGGAGAGCGTCCCCACAAACAGCATGGACATCAGCGCAGTAAATGCCCTTTCCTACGAAGATTTTGTGAATATTCTCGGTAATGTGGTGGAGAAATGCCCCATTATAACGGCTGCGGTATGGTCGAGGCGTCCCTTTGCGAGCCTGGCTGCCTTGGAGGCCGCCATCAATGATTTCATCGAGGCTCTTCCAGAATCCGGTTGGTCGTGCATTTTATTTTATTCACAAATCAACGTTAATCTGCGTTTTAGGGAGGGCTGTACAACATAGCAGTGTCCCAGGCCATTGTGCACAAAACAAACACAATATATTTTCCTGTGACTTTTTGTTGCACTTATAGCTATAGCCTAAATCTGCTTAAAAAAGCCCACTGATTACTGATTTAGTCTACATAAATTCAGCTTTAATAGTCCAGTCCAGTGGTTCTCAAAGGGTCCGGGGACTCCCGTTAGTCCCGTAGGTTCTTGAGGCGGTTCTATGAGTAGCCTACCCAGCAAAAAGGGGAATCATTTGGGCTATTTTCACTATAATTCCATCCATATAGCCAAACACAATGACCCAATGACTATTTTTGTCATGGGTTTCATACACTGTCTTTCTGTAATAAAACATCTAAAAGCAACAAGCTTAGCAAATGGTTGTCTGTGGTCCTTGACGTGCAAAAGTTTGAGAACCACTGGTCTAGTCTATGGGGAGACATCCCAGTCATACAATCCCAGTACATCCCATCCACATGTATGGAAGTGTTAATGAGGTCAAGGCAAGGTATGTGGCAGTGCAGTAATCATCAGTCTCCATCTCCATGTGTGTTCAGGTAAAGAGGGGATCCTCAGATGTCACCCCGACCTCGCGGGCAGGGACCTCCAGAGTGGCACTCTGACCCGGGAGTCGCGCGAGGAACAGGCACGAGCCGGACTGGACACGTTGACCTCCGCGGAGGTATCGCGCATGGCCAGACTCAACGAGGAATACAAAGAGCGCTTCGGCTTCCCGTTTGTGATCTGCGCCCGGATGAGCGACAAGCAGAGCATTTTACGACAGTTGTCCGAGCGCCTTGGCAACGAGCGCACAGTGGAGAGAGCGTGCGGCGTCGATGAGGTGAAGAAGATCTGTCACCTGCGTCTCCAAGGCCTCGTGCGCACTGACGCGCACAAGTTATGAACCTGTAACTTATTTTTGGATACATGGCATTTCACCGGTGCCACTTACCACCTCTATGTAAAACCTATGAATGCCATGATGGATATTGTAAACTGAGATGGTTTTATTCTGAATTACGCTGCGTAATACGCATAACATCATGCGTAATTTACCCATCGTATTGTTTTTAAACATGTAGCCTATAGTAAACATTCAGTCATGCTTCATCCTTAATGAATTCTTCAAGCAATGTGACACATGGATCATTGATTTTTAGTTTAACAATTGATATAAAATTTAACATTGATAATATGGCCTATATTCGTGAGTCATACTATATACACTCATAAACTAAACTTGATTGTAAATGCCACTCATTTCTCTGAGGTCAAAAAGAATACAAAGACATCATGGCAGACAGATTAGCCCATAACACCACAGTTTGTGTAAGCAGCTGAATCCACCTAGGTTCTGTCTCCTCTATGACAAAAAAAGAGAGGTGGTCCTTGCATGATTTGGTAATGTTCACATCATTGACTGTATATAACAGTCAATGGTTCACACATCATGTCTTTTGGTTGTAGCATATGTCCCAACAGAAGCTCCGACCCATGGCGAAGTGAGTGAGATCACAGAAATGCCCCTCCAGTCTCCCAAAGTTGGGGTCTGGGGTCCACCAGGTGTCCAAGAAGGGGTTCCATTGGGCTAAATGCCCAATGCGCAAAATGAGGAATAGTTTCATGTCACTTGTGACTTGTCATTATGGTTTCATACTCTCATCACCCCACCTACAATATATCATTTTGTACAGAGGTAGGCCAATATCTAACAACATAAATCCTCTCCTTATCAGATGGGGTCTAATATGTATCTATTTGGAGGTTCTTGAAAGAAAAGTGGGGGATTCCTGTGATCTGGGTTTAGTCTTGAGAATAAGTGCCTCTTGGTGTGTCTGCCCTCCTCGGAGTCTAGGCGGGCTCTCCGGAGTTTGAGAGAGCGTGGCCATGCAGGGGAGAGAGAGGCGGGGTGGTGGTGGATCCATTAGTGGAGGCACCCTCCCTCAGGTCCCCGGAGGTGATGGAAGAGTCCTGCTCAGGGTCGGTCCCTCTTGCTCTCCTCCGGTCCTCCTCTTTCTTCCACTTCATGCGACGATTCTGGAACCAGATCTTGATGTGTCGCTCGGTGAGGCTGAGGGTCAGCGCCAGCTCCACGCGCCGTGGCCGGGAGATGTAGCGGTTGAACAGGAACTCCTTCTCGAGCTCCAGCAGCTGCGCTCGCGTGTAGGCTGTCCTTGTGCGCTTGTTCTCCTCCGTCTCCGCCATCACGTACGGCCCTAGATAGATAGAGAAGCAGAAGGCACACAGACAGACAGAGGAGAAGAGAGGAATGGGATCATGCTCAGTGCTAGAGTGGAGTTTGAGTGTACTGCACTGAGTGGAGCCAGGATGTTGAGATGAGACATTTGTATGTGCGAGGTCATGGGAGGTGAGTTTCTATGTTTTTAATATCAATTACAGCAAATATAGATATCAAAATAAACTCTGCCATAGCCAACCTATAGAGACTTAGAATCCAAATTGTTCTCATTTGGATCAGAAATCTATTTGGAACCATAAGCCCATAAAATAATAAATACATACATACATACATACATACATACATACATACATACATACATACATACATACATACATAAATAATCACAGGAGGGAAGCACTGAGGACCAGTGTTCCTCTGAGCTGTGCACATTTGGTGACTTAGTCAAAAAATTCATCACCAAAAATAGCTTCATATCTTGCCTGTCAGAAACCATTGTTCCACTTGTCCCATGCAGAAATTAAGTAACAAAGTGAGTTTATTAGATGATAGGCTATTAGATGCCGGGCTGTACCAGAGTGGAGATATACGCAGACATTTTCATGTCACACACTCCAACAGACCTACATTAGGCCAACCCCCGTTTAATGAGGTATTGTCAGGGACCCAAACAGGCAATTCTGTTGTCAGATCATTTGTGATAGTGAAACCATTGATTCCATAACTCATTATTATACATTTCCTCATTGGGAGAATTTCTAGTAGTCTAAATTAAATTATAGTGAAATTATTATTCCTCGTTTTGCTGTTGCCCCCTGGTCCCCTCAAGGAGCCCCCTGCCCATGCATGCATGAACAATGTTAATCAGTCTGGCGAAAAGTTATTTTATTCTATCAGCAACAAAGTGAAATGGAATAAAATAGATTGAGCCTATATGGACAAATACGTCCCACAGCTAGATATTTGAAGCCATTTTGGACAGTTGCTGGACAATATGCTTTCTCTAAATGTAAATGTAAAACCTAAACTAATGACCAAATAATAGCCCCAATAAACAACAAAGAAATGTTAATTAATTAAATAACTAAACTAATTATGGCCTTAGAAATCTAGTTTAAAAATATATGAATACTGTACCAATATTATATTATGATCCGTAGGGCCAGGCTGCGCTCCTATGCATAAAACTAAGTAGGTCACATAAAAAAAAAAAAAAAAAAAAAAAAAAAACACAAAGTTGACATGCATAGCCTAATATTTGCGTTGATTAAAACTGAAAACACATAGACCTATGCCTGCATATTTGCATTTTTATATGGCTATATATTTTTTAACTTAGAAAATGCAACAAGCCCGTTGTAACCATTTTTGTGAATGAAAGAAATCACGTATAGTCTACATTGACGCATGTATTCATTTTGTATGGCATGATATTGAGATTTTGAATGAGTTTTTGGGGGCTCTCTTTACGCACAACCGTCAGAAAATACGATTTAAGCTAAGATATACATTAATAATAATATGCATAATTACTATGCCCAATCAAAGGAGTAACAGCAGTTAGAATCCATTGTGGCCTATTTAATCAGAATAACATCGTGGGGAAAAAGTGACCACAAAATTACAATGCCGCAGCCTCGCAGGAGGCCTTTATGCCAACTTTTAAGACTGGTTAATTGATCATCAAAGTCTTTGTCTTTTCAAATCCTTTTAAATAATAAGCAATAGCCTAAGCAAATAGGCCTAATAATAAGAAGAGATAAATTCTGTTGAATCATTTGCTAAGATGGACTTTGTGAAGATGCGTATTTGTGTGGGTCATGCGCATTTCATCTGAAGAAAGTTTGTGGCCCAAAACTTAGCTTATTAGGAATATACTTCCATCTGGTAATTAGACAGTAGACTAAAGGGAAATATAGGCTAAGTCAAATTAAATTGTTGTGGTCGATAACTTAGGCTTTGGACAACAAAGTTTATAATGGGATAGCCTATGCCGCTATATGCCTATAGGCTATATTAATCCATATTGATTTATTTATTGTATTTATTTATCACTAGGCCTACATCAATTAAAAAAAATGGAACGACTGTAAAATATTGGAGCATTTTTAACAGACATATAGGCGGCTTACGACATCACTGATTTGTGAAAATCTTTAGGCTAGGCCTTATAGACAAAACGCAAATTTGTATGGCGATAAGACCTGATGAAAACAAGCACTGACCTTCCGGCCTTTTACAAAATGACTGACAGGTAAACTGAAACACCCAGGATAATATTGTTGGGGACATGATGTCATAGGCCTCAGACACAGTCAATTCAACTTTCTGCACCCGTTAGGGTATTTAGCTATTATAGTAGCCTATTTGAACCAAAATGTAACTGAAATGAAACATTCTTTATTTTCTGATCTTTATTTTCAGGACTGATAAAGAACCAGTTCCTGATAAACTCAATTTCCTACCTGTAGGCTATTCAGAGTGACCCCCCACCCGCCAATCTTACTTTCAATTCGTATATAGCCTACTACTATTCATATTTTTTCCTCTTCCTGTTGTTATGGTCTCAAATAAACCGCGTAGCCATAGTGATTTGAATCGGTGTGTGAGGAATTACCTGCCCATTGGCCCTTCCAGGTGTGTGCGTGAGATTTAGTGGTTTTCATCCAGGGGAAAGGGAGGTGATATCTGCTCTGCTCCCCCGTGTCTCCGTACCCCCCGACAGGTGGGAGAGGCTGCTGCTGCGGCCCCTGGGGGTGGTGGAGCTGCGGCACACCTGAATCATCCCTCATGGGTAAACCATAGGATGGGACAATGTCAGGAAGGCCGGCCTGGTCCAAGGCTCCCATGGACGGCGTGCTGTAGACAGAGTGCACCTGCCTGCTCATGTAGAGGCAGGGCGGCGGGCTGTGGCTGTAGTCCTCGCCCCCCTGCGACCTCTGGTAGGCACAGGACTCTTTAAAAACCTGCGATGGGTAATAATGATCTTCCCGATTCATGACTGCCGAGGAACCGAGGCTCTGGAGCGGTTTGCGCACGCATGTACCTGCGCCCTCCTCGGCGTGTACGGACCTTCTGCTCGCTCTACCTGCTTCTGGCGCAACTGCGGGCCCTTGCAGCTCTACAGGTGTGTCACACAGTCACCACCATGTGACTCTGCAGCGCCCAAGCCATTGGTTTCTGTTTACTCAAAACGGCAGACCTTAGTCCCTTGTTTCCAGGATATTCTCCTTGGGGCTGCAGCTTCTCGGATTTTTCAGCGGCTGAATGGAGCTGGCCGTCAGCGCGCAAATCAATGCCTCTCGGTAAACACCGCACTGTTTACCTGCATCCACCTGCGTTCACCCCCGCAACAGACAGGTGTATCTGTGGACCTGTCACCGGAGAGCCCACCTCTGCCCGTGGAGGGGTGGTGGGTTAATGAGGTCGTTGAACCAGGCTGTAGTAGCCCAGAGAGCGCGAAAGAAACAAGAACGCGTCAGTCTCGAGATTTTCTTGGACTGTCGTCAAATGAAGCCATCGACAATTTATATGGATATGGGCTATGGCGCTTGTATACTGTGGCTGATATATGGAGAAATCGATAGTAGGCTATGGGCGCAAGCATTAGTTGACCTCTGAGATAACAGACTTGGATGGAGAGATAGTTTGAAAAGTAGCTGAAAGGGCCAGAAAGGCTCAAACACCAGGCCTGTTTCCACAACCTTTTCATGTGTCTACACCTGACCTAACATAGAACTTGGTGACTTAAAATCCATTCTGTAAATGCGTCATTTAACACCATTTAACGTGTCTAGGCCCATGGTCGCTGCATGATGGGCCGACCCTGTCGGCAATGACAAACAGACCTGCAGCTCTCGCTTTTACGCACTGCACTCTCGCCATGTTTGCTGGCCATTACGCCGCCGTGTTTTCGCCCCATTAAACACACCCCTCGTGGTAAACCAATTAGGTTGGAGTGAGGAACAGGACTCAATTAACGTGCGTGGCGCGTGTCTCCACAACCCCTGAGCTCCCTGGGTCATAATGCAAAATTTTAAGCCTTTGCCACATGTTCAATGTAGTTTACCTATATTTTTCTGGCAAATATTGTACAGGACGATCATGCTTTTACGTTGATATAATATCAACAGGCTATTTGCACTGAGTTCTTCAAAAGCAATTATAGCACTTTCCTCGGTATCTTAATGGGGCACTCAGTGATGCAATAAAGTTCAAGTAAACCAATTCCATACAAATCACCCCATGTAGGCTATGGCTAATGGTGTTTATATTTGCACATTGTTTCAAATAGGAAGGAAACAGTTAACCCAAGCTATTCTCCACTACAATGGAGATGGACAACGTGGTTTATGAAGCATGGCGGGCGTAAAACGCAATTTAGGCGACTTTCCAGCCTGTATTTTGCGTAATGGCTAAAGCCACAAGTAATGCAGCGCCACTTTGCGTCATAATAGGCCTATGGGTAATCAGGCCAAGTTATTGACCAAAGAGCTTGACAGTTTCAATGTTTAAGGGAAAAAAGCTCAGTGGTTGAGGAACAATAAAATAGTAAAGTTTATAATGAGACAGGCTAAATGGACAGAACAGGTATCAACAGCAGATGGAATGACACAGTACAGCTATACAGCCTCGTCAACGCTTGAGCAAATGCCCACCTGTTGTCCTGGAAGCCCATGAGCCGCTAAAACGTTTGCACACAACTAAACCCCTGCTGCATAGGCTACATGGAGTTGACAGACAGCCTATGCCTGTTTTAATCGATTAATTTGGGCTACAACTTTAAGCCTTACTTCAATAAGAGTATTATCCATTTATGAACTTATAGGTTATATAATGTTATTGATTAATCAAATTCCATTTATAATTTACAATTTCAGATTTATGAATCTATAGGGCTATATGTACATTATTATTACTACTACTACTACTCTATTAGTTGTTGTTGTTATAGCATTATTAAACGGAGTACTACAGTATTTAATAGCATGCAGAAACCATGCTACCAGAAGTGTTAGGAACATGTAGGAGTGTCAGGGAAACAAGACTATTCCTTTTTTTTCACAAACAAAGCCATTTCTGATAGCTGGTATATATATATGTCAAAAAAGTTGGAGACACGATAAAATGTGCTTACCCAGTGGCGACAGCATGGCTTATGTAAACATTGCCAACAGGGAGTAATGACAGAAGAATGCTAATGACATTATAATTGGAATCAAGCCTCCTCTAGGTGAAAAGAAAATACAGCAAACCATTCATCATTCAATGTGAGAGGAGAGCATTGTAAATTATGGCTCACCCAAGAAAGTGTGCAGCATACTGGTCCTGCCATTCATAGGCTCTCATTTCAGTGGAAACCCTTCAATGAAAAAGTCTAGTTTGCCACAAACAACACTGCATTATCTTGGCCACTGGCTGTTAGAGCAATTTAAGGAAACACCAGTACAAAACACAGCTGTGACTTCAAGACCCAATTCATGTGGGGGAGAGTTCCTATCCAGTGTCATCAAAAACTAACACTTGTTGCAGGAGAATGGGATGCAATTTTAGGGGTTATTTGAATGACTAGGCTCAATTCCTAGGCTCGCCCGCCCTGCAGCTCGCATATGCCACTGCGTGGCCTCGCCCTGCTCTATTGGCATGCACAGCGGCACAATTGCTCAACTTTGCATTACTGATGACATCACTCACTGATGAGATCACAATGATGTCACAATGTCTATGACATCATGAGTGATGTAACAATTGCCAGTATGTAACCAAAAACCACAATTGCTCGAGTGACATCACTGATGATGCCACAATGCCTATGACATCATCAGTCCTGTCATAATATGATTTTGGTCATATGGAAACAAACAGTGCCCACTTGCTCCCTTTTATAACTAGGCATCTCGCACGCTCGATTCCTGGGCTCGCCCGCCCTGCAGCTCGCATACATATATATTGAGAGAGAGAGAGAGAGAGAGATGGATAGATGATAAATAGATCGATAGATCGATAGATGAAGACTCCAGTAGTCCAAGAAGAAAATACACTTTAATTAAAAAACAAAAAACACCAGCTTTACCCTTTGACAACATATCACTCATTTCTCTTCCCTGACTCTCTGAGAAAGGGGGGAGGGGGGGAGATCTAGCCATTTGTTCTCCAGTATCAGAAAGGTATAGCAGGAAGCAGCTGTGGACCTCTGCAATAAAAATCCAAGTATATAACGTCATTTCTGGCTCCTTCCACTGTGCACGTGCCCAACAGGTGAGCGTGAGCAGCTCCTATTGACCTGCCGGCAGGTCTGCGGGGCGTGTCGGCCGGTCAGAGGGCAGCTGTGGTGGGAACGCCCATGTTCCCCGGAGGAGTGCGCCTTGCCTGGAGAGAGGTTTTTCTGAAAGCTGTGTGTTTCACTGTCTCTGTTCGGAACATCCTTCCTGTGTCTATGGTCTCTGTTGTCTTTGTCTTTATGCCTTCTGTCTCTGTCGTGTCTCGTATCTTTTTGGCCACCGTCCCTGTGGGGACATTTCTGCTCCCTGTGGCCTACATGAGCTCTGTGTTCTCTGGGAGGTGTTCTGCTGCGGCTCCTGTCCCGGGACTGGGACTGGCTCCTCGGGCGCCCTCTTGTGGCGGACTGTCCCTCTCCCCCGGGCCCAGTGGAGTGGCGCTGCAGGCCGGTGGAGCGCAGTGTGTTGAGGAGGAAACGCTTGTTGGTGCTCCGCAGCGGACATTTCATCCTGACAGACCAGAGAGAGCGGCACACACTTTCAACTCCCACATCTGGCAGTGTTACAGATGTGTTACACTCCTGTCACATACAGTATGTGTATAACATTCTAGTCTGCAAGTCCTGTGACAAATATGCCAGGTTGGAAGTAATCACAATTACTCACATCACTGTAATTGGCCTTTGTGTGTACTCTAATTTTTGAGTACTGTTTTTTATTGATTGATTGATTTTATTATGGATATAAAAGACAACAAAATCCAAGGATAAACATGTAAAAGTGCGGACACTTATTTCCAACATGGTCCCTGTCTTAGAAAACAGGACATACAGTAACACATAACATAAATAAACAATAGAGATCAATCAAGAATAAAAAGAAACAAGAGATACAATCAACACAAGTTCAAAAACCATTTCAAAGAAAGGCTCAGCACATTACTCTAACTTACTCAGTAAGAATCTTTTCAGAAGGTTCTTAAAACCGTTCAGAGAATCCGCACACTTAATTTCATTAGGGATCTTGTTCTACCCCCCCCCCCCCCCCCCCCCCATATAGAGGAATGTACTTCTCCCCACATTGCTTTTTAGATTGGGTAGTTTCAAGTCTGCTACACTAGTTCTCGTGTTCAGGCTATGAGTGTCCTAAACAAACTGAAAGTACTTAGTAAAGTAATTTGGACAAAGGTCATGCAATATTTTATAGACCATGATGAATTTTAACTGTTGAACTGTTTCAACTGGAGCCAATTCAACTCTTTAAAATGAATTGGGCTAATGTGCATTCTTGGACTGAGGTTAAAGATAACCCTCATTAGTTTGGTTTGAGCTGTTTAAAGTCTGTGATTTTACTTTTTAAGTACCGGTACATTTCCACTTCCTAAGTAATATTGCACTTCACTACGTTTTAAACCATATCCATTACAGAGTACAAACTTTGTGGCTCTCCATAAGCAAAATGAACTGGATAAAAGTAAATTGTCCAATTATGGAGCTATTGACAGTCAAATGTCCTCTGGCCAGCTCTGACCTCTGGCCATCTAACAATGTTCTCTTTTCGAAAAAGTAGGCTATCTCAGTAACTTAAAGCAGTGGTTCTCAAAGTGGGGTCCGGGGACCCCCAGGGGTCCTTAAGGGGTGTTTACTTTGTGTGACCTTCCTCAACGCTGAGGAAGGTCTTTGACTGAAACGTTCGTTGCTGCTGCCCAGGTTTGAGGAACTATTAAATCCTATGAAAGGACATTTGGAGTGCTGGCTTTTCTCTCTTCACTGAACTCTTACTTGCCCTGCACCCAGTGAGTTTTTTATCCATTTTGAGTGTGCTCGCTACCCGTGGTTTTCTACTGCTCTAGAATCCCCAAACCTGTAGTGTAGAGCCGCAGCACCTTCCTTTGGTGAGTCAGCCCATTGAGATATATGGGCGGTTTTACCTCACTCGCGCACAAGCCATATAACATTTTGTGGGCGTTCCCACACATGCCGACTGTCTCTTTATAAACCCTCCCATTTTGCCAAGTTCAACAGGTGCACAAGAAGTAGGTTAATTGGTGCTTACAATTAACAAGCCAGATACACAATAGAGCTAACGGAGTTCCTATAATTAGAGTGCCTATCCTTTACTTTATTATTACATTATTATTTTATCCTGTAATATGCTTAGTTTATGCCAATAAAGCTTTCTCTGAATCTAATCTAAATCTAGAGCCCTGGGTGCAGTGCAGACAGAATGACCGCAGAATAAACGCAAATATACCACATTGTGTTTAAAGCAGAAGAATGGTTCCAGTGTAGCAGCATTGGCACAGCATGTTGTCAGTGCCAGTACAGTCAGTCACATGCACAAACTACAGCTAAGCTGATAAGTAACAGCACACCATGCAGAAATTACAAATGTGTCAAGGCTGAATTAGGGCTTGGAAATATAGCAATATTATCGATATCGTGACATGTGACTAGATATCCTCTTCGATTTTGTATATGGTAATATGGCATAAGTGTTGCCTTTTCCTGGTTTTAAAGGCTGCATTACAGTCAAGTGATGTCATTTTCTGAACTTACCAGACTGTTCTAGCTGTGCTATTATTTGCCTGTACCCACTTAGTCATTATATCCACATTACTGATGATTATTTATTTATCAAAAATCTCATTGTGTAAAGATTTTGTGAGAGCACCAATATTGTCGCAATATCGATATCAATGTATGGTAAAAAAAAAAAATCATATTTGATTTTGTCCATATCGCCAAGCCTTAGGCTAAATGAAAAGATGACAGGTCAGGTCAGATACTCACCATCCTGCAGGGCCCATGGTCTCAGCTCTCACCCGAGCCCTGCTGGTCTCCCTCAGGAGCTCCTCTACTGCACGCCTGGAGGGGTAGAAATAGAGCAATAAGATTATGCATGAAAAGAAATGGAGTCATGCAAAGGAGAAGAAGTGTCTGTGAGAGTCGAGGATCGAGATGGCACAAAGACGTCAGGAGGGAGCCAAGTGGAGGAACAATTTCATTAAGTGAGAGAAAACAGAGGGATGCAGGAGAGGAGAGAGTGAATCATTAAGTCAGTGAATGAGGGACAGCGTGTCCTGGTTTGACCCGCGCTGCTGAATCAGCAGTCTCTGAAGAGGAGACTGTTTTAGCCGGCGACCTTTAGCCACATAACAGTACACACTACGTTTATAATGTGAAGGGACAGGGTTTCTTCAAACCACCTCGAAATCTCTCACCTTTTCACGCTCATTCCCCCTCCCTCCCTCTCACACATGCTCTCTCTCTCACACACACACTCACACTCTCTCTCTCTCTCTCTCTCTCTCTCTCTCTCTCACACACACACACACACACACACACACACACACACACACACACACACACACACACACACACACACACACACACACACACACACACACACACAAAACACACAGCAGCTGTCGTCCAAAAATAGTCGTCCTAGTTAGGGACGAGTGGATTTTAGGGTTAACGTTACGAAAGAAAGCTACCTAGAAATGTAGCTATAGCTTAATGCGTGAAGTTACCGAGTTGACATACTTCTCCAGTTCACTCTCGTCTGCCATCGTGTCGTGGTGGCTCAAACACAGGTCATGAGTTTAAAAGGCTAACTTAATAAGTCTGGAGACTAAAAATTGTTTACTTCTCCGCGGGGACTTTCAACCGAGGACCCCGTGTGAGTTTCTGACCTGTGATGCCTCGCCAGTTCCAGTCGTTTATTTTTGACGCAATGCAACAACTGCCTCGCCAGTATCAAAATGTATTTAGAAATACGCTTACTTACATTGTACGGTTGAAGTAAATACAGAAATAAATGAAACTAGTGTGTTTATGTTGTTTGTTTGTTTTTCCTGCCTTTTTGATCAGGCAGTTTGAAAGCCACCTCTGTCTCGGCTTTGGATTGACACCTCCAGGTCCCGCCCCTCTCGCTGACGGCCAGGGGAGCTGAAGCGATGGGCGGTCCACCGCCGCGAGAGGCACGGGGGCGTTTTCGTGCGGTTGAGGAACGGTCCTTTGCGGTGAATGTGTGATTGAGGTCCCGCAGCTAATTGTCCCCTTCCCGGGGCCACCGGAGTTCACGGCACGAAGGAGAAGCCAGAACAGGTAAATTATGACCACTGCATAACGTATTCTGCTTGCACATCCAGTGTCACTCTGTCGAGCTTTGCATTGAGATTGCCATTGTCGCTTCATCTGTCCTATTCCGCTTCTGGAGGGTGGGATGGAGTCAGACAGATGGGGGCAATGATTAGGCTACAAAAAATAAAATGCCCTCGTCTGATCAAATGTGCTGAACGCATTTGGGTAGCTGCTTATAGATCATGACACTGCAGTTGGTGCATAGCTAAAGCAAATTAGGGCTATCATGGCAGTGAAGAAAATATATTGTAATTTTCAATTAAATCAATGTCATTTTTGTTGTTGTTTTCATTGCATCTGTGACTGTTTAGAAAGAAGCAGCGGACTTTGCAACAGCTTTGCTGGAACATTGCTGAAGATAAGAGACTGCGATAGGGCTTTATGAAAATGTAGGCTAAGCCGACAGGACATCAGATTTGAGATTTATGGCCCAAAACATAATTGTATCTCAGTTGAAAATGTCATTTGTGCATACGAGGTAGTTTGTTGCATATGACATGTTCTATATTGTGAGAGTAAATGTCATCTGTGGGAAAATGACTGATCTGCTAGCATGGGCAGGTGTAGGGCCCAGACAGTTATTTATCAATAGAAAGCAAAGGAAGCCAATGAGTGCACTGACAATAACACTGTGGCCTTGGACACAGACACAGACACACACACAGACACACACACAGACACAGACACACACACACACACACACACACACACACACACACACACACACACACACACACACACACACACACACACACACACACACACACACACACACACACACACACAGAGTCCCTTCTGGGATCAAAAGAGAGATGTTGCATGGCAGCTATTAAGCATTTAGCAGTCTTCAAAAGGCGTGTGTAAGGGAATCTGTTGCTACAGAGTCCAACAATGTTTAAAATAGATTTAAGTGCTTTTGTGGCTGGCACTCTAAACTGCTGGCACAGTGAAGACCTAAAGCCTTAACTTATTGATAAACAGCATTCACAGGCTCTGATACCCTCAACAGGACCCCGTGCGTGTGTGTGTGTGTGTGTGTGTGTGTGTGTGTGTGAGTATGCATGTTTGCTCTTGCTTGTTGAGATGTATACTTGCGTGCCTGCATGTGGACAAGTCTGTCTGTGCGTGTGTGCGTCTGTGTGTCTGTGTGTGTGTGTGTGTTTGTGTGCGTGTGGTGATGTCAGAGCTTTGTTATAGGAACAGAGAAGCTTTGTGTCCTCATGATTAATTCATGTCCAGCTGCGGGATAGAGACAGAAGCAGCCAGTCACACAGAGACAGGAGCACGTACTTAAGGAGACTGAAATAAGTACTACCGGTCCGGTAGTCGAGGAGACAGAGGCAGGTTGTCACAGAAGTGGGAACTAGTCACGGAGACAAGAGGAAGAAGGGTCTAGCGCTGGCTGGGTGATATGGATCAAAAATCATATCATGGTATTTTCTATGAAGTGGGATCAATGTTCAGTTGTAAGTCAAAGTCACATCATGTGACATGTCACAAGCACTTTTATTAAAACACGATAGGGCTAGGCGATATGGACAAGATCAAATAGCCTATCACAATATTTTTGACCAAATACATCGATATTGCGACAATATTGTCGGGATGACTACTGGTGCTTTCACAAAATATGTATACAACTAGCAGAATAGCCGTCCCTATGTGACTAGCCATTTAGTCAGGCCTCACTCGCAGAGTTGGCATGCAGCCTCTCCTCTCTCTCCCCAGAGGGTTTTCATAGTCCACTTCCCTGAGCTCCATCAGTAGCTAACGAATGGAGCTCTCCATGGTGCTGAACTTGTGTTGGCTCATTTTGGCCACTACTAGTTTGCCATTTTGGCCCATTTAGTCAGCCCTAATTATATAATAAAAAAAAATAGGTCACCCGCAGAGGTGCTTTTTACGCTTCCTGAAAGATTCAGCGCGATCGCACGTAAAATGGCATAGCTGTGGCCCAACACAATTGCTGCTCACACACTCACACACAGAGACTTCACATTGTTATTATAGGATGATACATTTGATAAATAATCATCAGTAATGTGGATATAATGACTAAGTGGCTAAAGGCAAATAATAGAACAGGTAGAATAGTCTGGTAAGTTCAGAAAATGACATCACTTTTACTTCTACTGTAATGCAGCCTTTAAAGCCAGGAAAAGACAACACTTATGCCATATCACGATTACAATATCTAAAATCTAATACGATATCTAGTCTCATGTCATGATATCATGATAATAGTCGATATCATGATAATGATATAATGGATATATTGCCCAGGCCTACAAGGGGCTCTCATCGTCTCCCCTCTCTCTGACGAGCTTCCAGCCTGTAGCAGGGAGGGCGTCCTGCTGAGAGAAGTGCATCTGTTGTGTAGCTCGGCTGCATCCTTCCCCGGCTACACTCTGAATGTCAAGCCCCACTGAACAGGCTCCAGGTCGTCATGGAGACAGGAGCAGACCCTCAGCTGAACAGAGGCAGGTAGTCTCTGTGGCTTGGCCGGCCCACTGCGTGTTGAAGTGCGCCCCCTGCTGCCTGTCGATGGCTATTTATTAGCCCCCAGAGGGTCTCGGTAGGACTGGGCTGAAATCAATATCCCGATGAACACAAAGATTGTTTTGGTATCGATACATATCACGATATGGCTCACGTATGCAACATCTCATTAAATCCACTTGAACTGAATGGTCATGTTAGGTGAGATCGATGTGACACAAAATAGAAATAGCCTACTCAAATAATATTCCTTAAAAATGTTTGAAACTTCATTTTGTTAAGTAAAGTAAGTAAAGTGAGTCAACTTTGCTTATCATCAATTTAGACAGCTGAATTGTGTGTCATGATGATATCCCCAAATCACCATATTATCATCATCATCATCATCATCATATAATTGAATGAATTATCATCATATATGATTCCACTGAAAGACGATAAACGATAATATTGAATTTTTCGCCCAGCCCTAGGTCTCAGCTAATAGACTCTAGCAGAAGGTCTACATGGCTTTTGGATGTGGATGTGTCCAGTGGAAATGACTAGTTGTCAGTATCCACTGTGCTCGGTCGCCTGGTGAGTGGGCCGCTGTCTCTGCTGTGGACGGGCCAGAGCACATGCACACGGCTCGCAATGAAAGAGAAAACATCAAGCTGCAGTAATTGTTTGCTGTGAAGTGTTTCAAGAATCCCTGCCAGTTTCTTGGCTGTGACCATGTTCGCCGTCTGTGTGTCTGATTCCCTTCTGGAGCCTCCCCCGCCTCCCTTGTCTCCACACACCATCCCTTTTCCTGTCGTTTTCTGTCCCCATTCCTATCTCTGATATCAGGTCTCATCCCATGAATCGCTTGCACCACCCTTTCTTGCTCTCCTTGTTCCCTTTCTCTAAGCCTCTCTACCTCTTCCCGGCACCATTTTCCCCTCTTTATTGCTCTCCCAATCCCACTTCCTCTGATCTGTGTCCTCTCTCTGCCTCAATCCCACATAATTCCCTCTCTGTGGAATTGGAAGATTGCAGCAAGCGAGAGCAAAAGAGAGATTATACTGTCAGATTAGTGGGCAGAAGCTGCAGCAATACATAATCTCAGCGTACACACATATATTCACTCACACACACACTCTCTCACACTCACACACACACACACACACACACACACACACACACACACCACACACACACACACACACACACACACACACACACACACACACACACACACACACACACACACACACACACACACAAACACACACACACACACACACACACACACACACACACACACACACACACACACACACACACCACACACACACACACACACACACTCACACACACACACACACACACACACACACACATTCACGCAGGTTACACGTGGGTTCATGACACGTACACAAAGTATTGTCCACATGAATAAATGGAAGCAGACACTCGTCTTTTTGAAACAGCTGTTTAACCCCCCCGTCTCTGCCCTCTGACCCACAGGGTGATGTGCCATTGGCCACTGGGGGGCATCTGTCCTCTCCACAACCGGCTCATCCTCTGAAGCTTATGGGATAGGAGCACGTGCCCCATCCCGACCTCCCCCCCCCACCCTCTCCATCCAACGCAGCCCCCCGCTGGAGTCATTCGTGCCAAAGCCAAATCGGGTGGGAGGAGCAGGGATGGGCAGCCCGGGCTGTGAGGTGGGTCCGGCCGGGCCGGCGGAGCCGGTCCTGGAGGCTCTGTGCTCCGAGTGCGGCCAGATCCACCGCAGCCGGGAGAACCACCTTTACAACTACCGCCTGGAGGTGGACGATGACCTGGTGTGCCACATCTGCCTGCAGCCGCTGGTCCAGCCGCTGGACACGCCATGCGGCCACACCTTCTGCGCCCGCTGCCTACGGAGCTTCCTGCAGGAGCGGGACTTCTGCCCGCTGGACAGGGCGCGGCTGCAGCTGCAGGCGTGCCGGAGGTCCAGCATCCTGGTTCACAAGCTGCTGGACAAGCTGTCTGTGTCCTGCCCTTTGAACCCAATCTGCTCCCTCAGCATGCCTCGCTGTGACCTGGAGGCACATCTCAAACACAGGTACTAGAGACCGCAATGACATGTTCATGCACATACAGGCAGACATACAGTACGAGGTTCATGCACATACAGGTAGATGGAACCACACACACAGATGAGTTGCTATGAACATGGACAGGACAGACAGGCTACACATGGCACACATTTGATTCATATTTCACACATCAGTGCACGTTAATCTCTGCACACACATTTCTGACACGTAAGCCAGGTATGAGCTGCAGTTATGTGGGTGTTAATCAGATGAGTAGCAAAGACACCAGATGGATTGGACACTTACTGAAACTGAGAAGTATGTCACCTAATGCACGCACACTATCTATATATAAAATTGAGTATGTGGGCGATATTTATAGTTTGTATGTTTCAATTGTGTGTCCGGCCACAGGTACGCCGTTTCAAGTCCGATCAGGCTGAAACTTTCAGGGGGTGTAAAGGGCACCAGTGTGGGTGACCTGACAGAGCCGGATTTTTTAATTAAGCTAATTAGCTAACGATATGATGTCATCAGTGATGTCATCAGTGATGTCAAAAGTTATGTCATAAGGGCATGCACACACACACACACACACACACACACACACACACACACACAAGGATGCATTGTGACAAGACTGATCAGTGATGTCATAGTGACATCAGTGATGATGGAGTTGGATTTTTTATGTGATGTCATCAGTGACGATGTGATGTCATCACTGATCACTGATGACATTATCACTGATGCCATCAGTGTGAGGCTATATAAGTGATGGGAGTATAAACAGGTAGAATCGGGAGGAACCAGACGGAGACGATGGCTTCCGCCCCTGGGCTGTGCCGGTGACCTGACGAAGCTGGATTTCTTAATTAGGTGATTGCCCTAATTACGATGTCATAGAGCAGGTGAGGCAGCGACACGCAGTGGTCATCAGTGATGTCATAAGAGCTATGGGTGAGGCCGAGCCTCTATAGGCATCGAGCACGCGTAGTACATGTATATTCTCCAAACATCATCTTAATAACCATGGGTCGAAGAGTGGTATGCATTTGAAATGCCTCCATACTTTCCATTGGGAACCAGGCAAGATTCACTATGTACCGTAGATCTTAGTCCAGAATGGTTAGACTCAACCACTGTCATCTTAAAGGGTCTCAGTCCATCCACATGGTTTGGCTTCTGACCCATTTGGACCAGGTGATGTGAGATCCTGAGGGGATTATTGGGCTGTAAGTCATGTGACGGGGGATTAGTGTTTCCCTACCGCAGTCATGGGTTGGCTGACAAGAAGCTCTGTGGTCTCATTCTGCAACCATGCTGAGCAACTTCAACACCAGAGACCTTTTCAACCATTTCTTCTGTGAAACAGCCAAAGGCAACCCTGGCCTCTGGTGAGTTAACAATGCAGGACGTCAGGTCAGCTGCACTTGGGATGGCAAGATGGCATTTTCTCTCTCCCGCTTCTTCGCTTTCTCTCTGATCTAGCTACTCTCTCGCTCTCTCTCTCTCTCACACACACACACACACACACACACACACACACACACACACACACACACACACACACACACACACACACACTCTCACACTCTTGCTTGCTTTCTTCCTTTCTCTGTCCCTCTCGTTATCAGTGAGAAAGACAATTGTATGTATGAGTGTGAGATAACATGTTGTCGGTTGTTACGTGGATGAAAATAGTGTCAATTCAACATGTGAAAGGCTGTCTGAAGAAATGTAGCAATACTTGGAGAATTTACGCAGCATACTTATTGCTAAAACAGTGATGTTACTTTGCTTGGTGCCTATCTTTTTATCATGCTATTGCGGGAAATAAATAACAGAAATAGATAACTTTAGGATCCGATAAGACTGTGTGTATTGTCTTTACCAGGTCATAGTAAAATAGAATAAAAATCGACAGTCGACTCTACAGCATGTGAAGTGTGTATGGTGTGCAACACCTGAAAGTGCTGATGGGAAGCTACTAGTTGTACTAGTAACAGCTACAGACTGAGTCAGCTTACTAGAAATGATAACAGTCTAAACCACAGACATGTACAGTATGTATGTGAAGAATCAGTTGAAACCGGTTTATAAGGAGGGACTTACTCTGGAACATATTATACTCAGGCTGTACCCACCAACCAATACCTGGATTAATATGCTGAATCAGATGTCTCTGTGAATACAAGTCTTTATTCTTTACACAAGGAGAGAGGACCCTAGCATGTTAGTCATGCAATCGTAGAAGCAGTCTTTAAGGAAAGACTTCCTTTTATACAGTGCACTGTACATTTGGGAAAAGGCTTCCAGCGTGGAGCTCCAGTTGAGTGGAACAAGATTATAATTAGTGTTCACTTGCACGATCTAATGATTATTGATTCGGGACCAGACCTCTGATTGGTTGAATTCCTTAAACCAATGTCTGTTGCTAAGGAAACTTACATTGCTTTGTTGAGACGTCTTGCCTTTTGACTGGTTATACAATACCCACTTAACACCTCTAAGAGGAGATTGTCCTTAACAAGCTCACACTAACAAGCTATTGCTAACAAGCTGTTGCTTAAACTGGTTTGACATGAGACACCTACCACAGCCCCTAGTCTTGTCAATTGTATGCCTTGAAAATTGTATCCAAAGTGTGGCGATAGTCCAAAGAAACAGAAAGTACGTTCTGTAGCCCTTCTCGGTTCTGGTGACAAGCTGTCAAACCTGTGGCTCAGTATTTCATAGCTCCAACCCATTTAACCTTCACTGTCAACAGTCTCCTTGTCCAAACCTTTTAATCAATCACATTTGGAGAAGGGTACATCCCAGCGTAGGCTCGGGAGGGAAGAATGTTCTCGCCATGCCATGAAAAGACAGGGAAAGACGGGTTCAGACAAAAGAGGTCAGTGTGAGGGCTGACGTGACATTCTTTAGTAGGGTAAAGATTAAACCTCGCCTCTCCTCTGCCATGTAGACTTAGGTCTAAGATACAGTAGGAGCCTCTCCTCTGCCATGCAGACCTAGGTCTAAGAACCACTAGGAGCCTCTCCTCTGCCATGCAGAATTAGGTCTAAGATACAGTAGGAGCCTCTCCTCTGCCATGCAGACTTAGGTCTAAGAACCACTAGGAGCCTCTCCTCTGCCATGCAGACTTAGGTCTAAGAACCACTAGGAGCCTCTCCTCTGCCATGTAGACTTAGGTCTAAGAACCACTAGGAGCCTCTCCTCTGCCATGCAGACTTAGGTCTAAGATACAGTAGGAGCCTCTCCTCTGCCATGCAGACCTAGGTCTAATAACCACTAGGAGCCTCTCCTCTGCCATGCAGACCTAGGACTAATAACCACTAGGAGCCTCTCCTCTGCCATGCAGACTTAGGTCTAAGATACAGTAGGAGCCTCTCCTCTGCCATGCAGACTTAGGTCTAAGAACCACTAGGAGCCTCTCCTCTGCCATGCAGACTTAGGTCTAAGAAACACTAGGAGCCTCTCCTCTGCCATGCAGACTTAGGTCTAAGATACAGTAGGAGCCTCTCCTCTGCCATGTAGACCTAGGTCTAAGAACCACTAGGAGCCTCTCCTCTGCCATGCAGACTTAGGTCTAAGATACAGTAGGAGCCCCTCCTCTGCCATGCAGACTTAGGTCTAAGAACCACTAGGAGCCTCTCCTCTGCCATGTAGACTTAGGTCTAAGAACCACTAGGAGCCTCTCCTCTGCCATGCAGACTTAGGTCTAAGAACCACTAGGAGCCTCTCCTCTGCCATGTAGACTTAGGTCTAAGAACCACTAGGAGCCTCTCCTCTGCCATGCAGACTTAGGTCTAAGATACAGTGGGAGCCTCTCCTCTGCCATGCAGACTTAGGTCTAAGAACCACTAGGAGCCTCTCCTCTGCCATGTAGACTTAGGTCTAAGAACCACTAGGAGCCTCTCCTCTGCCATGCAGACTTAGGTCTAAGATACAGTAGGAGCCTCTCCTCTGCCATGCAGACTTAGGTCTAAGAACCACTAGGAGCCTCTCCTCTGCCATGCAGACTTAGGTCTAAGAAACACTAGGAGCCTCTCCTCTGCCATGCAGACTTAGGTCTAAGATACAGTAGGAGCCTCTCCTCTGCCATGTAGACCTAGGTCTAAGAACCACTAGGAGCCTCTCCTCTGCCATGCAGACTTAGGTCTAAGATACAGTAGGAGCCTCTCCTCTGCCATGCAGACTTAGGTCTAAGAACCACTAGGAGCCTCTCCTCTGCCATGCAGACTTAGGTCTAAGAACCACTAGGAGCCTCTCCTCTGCCATGTAGACTTAGGTCTAAGAACCACTAGGAGCCTCTCCTCTGCCATGCAGACTTAGGTCTAAGATACAGTGGGAGCCTCTCCTCTGCCATGCAGACTTAGGTCTAAGAACCACTAGGAGCCTCTCCTCTGCCATGTAGACTTAGGTCTAAGAACCACTAGGAGCCTCTCCTCTGCCACGCAGACTTAGGTCTAAGATACAGTAGGAGCGTCTCCTCTGCCATGCAGACTTAGGTCTAAGATACAGTGGGAGCCTCTCCTCTGCCATGCAGACTTAGGTCTAAGATACAGTAGGAGCCTCTCCTCTGCCATGTAGACTTAGGTCTAAGATACAGTAGGAGCCTCTCCTCTGCCATGCAGACTTAGGTCTAAGAACCACTAGGAGCCTCTCCTCTGCCATGTAGACTTAGGTCTAAGATACAGTAGGAGCCTCTCCTCTGCCATGTAGACTTAGGTCTAAGATACAGTAGGAGCCTCTCCTCTGCCATGCAGACTTAGGTCTAAGATACAGTGGGAGCCTCTCCTCTGCCATGTAGACTTAGGTCTAAGATACAGTAGGAGCCTCTCCTCTGCCATGTAGACTTAGGTCTAAGATACAGTGGGAGCCTCTCCTCTGCCATGCAGACTTAGGTCTAAGATACAGTAGGAGCCTCTCCTCTGCCATGTAGACTTAGGTCTAAGATACAGTAGGAGCCTCTCCTCTGCCATGTAGACTTAGGTCTAAGATACAGTGGGAGCCTCTCCTCTGCCATGTAGACTTAGGTCTAAGATACAGTAGGAGCCTCTCCTCTGCCATGTAGACTTAGGTCTAAGATACAGTAGGAGCCTCTCCTCTGCCATGCAGACGTAGGTCTAAGATACAGTAGGAGCCTCTCCTCTGCCATGTAGACTTAGGTCTAAGACGGAGGTTTTCAGAAAGTGGGAGGTGGGCCTCCACAGGGGGGCTCCAAACAGTTTCAGGGGAGGCTCAGTGAATGGAAGTGAAAAAATATGACATTAGTTATCAAAATGAGATCACATAGATCAGAGATACAGTCGTTTTGGAGAATTTTACTGTTTTCTTCCCACTTTCCCAGAGTCAGAAACTAATAAATGCCTTCAGACAGACCTTTTATGTATTTGATGTAGTCTGAAGTATGTCAGACAGTAATATCAGGCTATCTTGGCTCAATTGTTGAGTGTCTATGAGATCAAATAATTTAATCATGAGCCCATAGGCATCCAGGAATTGAGCAAGGGGGCTCCTTTTTCCAAGCTTTGTCTGGGGGGAGGCCCACAGTCTCAGACTTTGAAAAGCCCTGGTCTAAGATACAGTGAGCAGGAGCCAAGGGCGGGACGACTCGGCTGCCGCGGTGTGACTTTGTCAATCAGCATTGTTTGTGTCGAAGATTAAGGATTGGACACCGTCTATTAGATTAAATGGCAAGTATGCCAGACCACAGTGTTCTGCGGTGGCCAAGGTGGAGCGGTTGATCTTGTTACAGAGGGCGTGCAAGTGTGGACAGGTTAAACACTGCAGACGGCATGTGTCTCTCAAAGTGGGTAGAAGAGCCGTGGTGTGAGGAGACATTGAGAGAGACTGGGCAGTGTGTGTGTGTATTTTCACCCATATGAGCAAGAATCTGCCCTGTTGAAGGGTCCATGACATGAGCACGAGTGAAGGGGCAAAGTAAGACTAGATTTCCCCTGTACACATCAATAAAGTATCACATTACATTAATTGACTGCCTACCAGCACAAGGGTCGCAGGTTCAAGCCCCCGTGTCGCCTCCGGCTTGTTCGGGCGTCCATACAGGCACAATTGGCCGTGTCTGTGGGTGAGAAGCCGGATTAAGGGTATGTGTCCTGGTCGCTGCACTAGTGCAGGAAGCATGTGCTAGGGGCTAGGGGGGGAACTTGATCAAAACAACATTACATTAATTGTTGTGGAACTTTTTTCCGTACATGTCTAACAGACTGGCTGACTGACACCGGATAGCTTTTTTATTACACCCGTCTGTTGCTCGCTGAAAGGTGTCCCGGGACGCGGTGTCAGCAGACAAGCGTGGACGGCCCACGGTCCGAGAGTGGGGATGAGCAAGCGATGGCGACCAGCCCCCCCAGGTCGCCCCGCTCGCCGCAAACAGACCTGAGGGAGAGCGACCCCTCGCCGCCCCCGGACCCCCCCACCGCCTGCAGCAGCGACGGGCCCGTGTGGACAGACGACCCCGGACTCGACAACCCCGCCTTCGAGGAAAGCACCGAGGAAGACAGTGAGTTCTTCCGCTGGCCTCATCCTTGCTTGAAACTTCTGTCAGCCTCAGATGATAAGATAAAGTGAAGACCTTTAGATTGTACATAGCATCCAGTCGAGCTAAATCCAGTGATAAGGCACAGTAGCAAAGATATCCACGTAACCTAACGAACGTGTGTGTTATTAACCTCTCATTCTTAGTCTCTCTCTCTCTCTGTCCCTCTCTCTCTTTCTAGGTGTGGTAGGGTTGGAGTGTGTTGTGCCCAGGGTGAAGCGGCCCCTCAGTAATCCCTGCATCCACCTCCTCCGCTCCGTTAGCTCCGCCTCCTCTGGCTGGGACTGCCCCGAGTCTCCGCCTCTCTCCGCTGAAGAGGGTACGGTACCGCCTCTTCCATTTGAATGAGCATCTTCCCTAGGGTTGAATACTAGTGATATAAGATGTGAAATTATACCTTTTGTGTGAGTCCGAGTAGTCTCAGAGTTTATTTTAAACCTTAAATTATCCAGGGAAATTCGGCTGTTCTCTTTTCCAACACCCTACCCTACTTCATATTCACACCTGCCCAATACAACCGCAGTCTGCTGCTGTTGCCCACTAGAGCAGCTGGGGTTAAGTTAGTGCCTTGCTCAATGGGACATCGAGAAAGTAGGGAAAGGAGGGCATTACTTTCCCCACACACACTTTCTCTGCCAGCAGTGTTTCTAGGTGATATAATCACATTCAGACATGATTATCCTATAGGAAGATCTGAAATAGAAATTTGAAATGCAACTTTGTAACGTGATTTCATGTGTGTCCGTCAAGGCTGTGTAAAGTTGCCCTCCCTTCCTGAAGGAGAGATAACCACCATAGAGGTCCACCGGGCAAACCCGTACGTCGAGCTGGGCATCAGCATCGTGGGGGGGAATGAGACGCCGCTCATTAACATTGTGATTCAGGAAGTGTACCGTGACGGGGTCATCGCACGCGACGGCAGGCTGCTGGCTGGGGATCAGATACTGCAGGTGAGGACCTTCAAACGTCAATTTCTATTGTCTTTCTTCAGTGCTGCTTGGCCTTGGCTTTATCCGGGGAAGATTTAGAGGAACATGTCCACTCGTTTTCAGTGTTGGCCACTGTTCAGCTTATCACTTGAGCAATTAGTGGTTAAGTACTTTGCTCAAGGTTCACCTTGATCGTAGCTGTTAAGGGAGGCTATAGTATTATTCATTCACTTCCTATATGGAGATTCTTTTCCCCATCATGATCCAGCTTCTCTAACCTTCAGGCTGCCACCATATTGCCGTCACACCTCCTCTCAGTCCTGTCTTGATGTTTCTGATGCCTTGCAAATCATCTTTTCCTCCTCCTAAAACCACCATCCATCACTGTTTCAACAGCGTCTAACCTCTCTCTAACGGCCCTCTCTCCCCAGGTGAACAATGTGGACATCAGTAACGTGCCGCACAGTGTTGCCCGCTCGACGCTGGCGCGCCCCTGCGCCACTCTGCAACTCACGGTGCTGCGGGAGCGCCGCTGCGCATCCCGGGCCCCTCCCTCCTCTTCCTCCTCCACGCCGGCCGTGCCCCAGGCCCCCTGCTCCACCCCCGAGGGCACCCCCTCCAGCCCGGCCAGCCTGAGGATCACCCTGAACAAGCGCGACTCGTCGGAGCAGCTGGGCATCAAGCTGGTGCGGAGGACCGACGAGGCGGGCGTGTTCGTGCTGGACCTGCTAGAGGGAGGGCTGGCGGCCAAGGACGGCAGGCTGTGCAGCAATGACCGCGTGCTGGCCGTCAACGAGCAGGACCTCCACCACGGCACTCCAGAACAGGCCGCACAGATCATACAGGTAAGAATGGATATGGTTGGCCGATATGGTTGAAAACAATAATCTCACAATAATCATAAGGATCTTTCTCAATATCAATATACGTATTCGGGGTATTTTTTTTCGTATTTTTTCGGTACCGGTGGTAAAACAATACTTTTAAAACGCTATCGGTGCCTAAACTGTGCTTGAACCGATACATTTTAAAATTGAAAGTGGATTTAAAGTGATTTTTTTATTTAAAGAGGATTTCAAGTGGCACGCTCAAAACGATAATGTTAGTGAAGGTGTGTTTCAGAGCACCAGAGGGCAGATATTTCACTCAGCAGCTCGGGCATGGCCCCGAAATGAGGCACCTAATTCTGCGTTGTAATTTGGTACTGGTAGTACTGGTTGTAAAGGTACCGGTACCGGGTTGCGGTACCCAACCATACTCATATGGTTAATGTATGAAAAATCATGTTAAATAATCAAATTAATGTTCATCTCATTGAACCGAATGGTAATGTTCGGTTTGATGTCAAAGAAATCAAAATTATTCAAATAATATTCCTACCATACCTTGTTTTACGAGAGTTTGTATTTTTAAATTTGCTTGCCATCATCAATTTAGATGGGATAAATGTGTCACGATATTAAAATATCTTCATATCATCAAAATCAAATTATTGCCCAGCCCTACTGCACTGTTTATATGGGGTTGTTGCTAACGCGCTGACTCTGACTTCATAGGCCAGCGGAGAGAGAGTCCATCTGCTGATTGGCCGAGCCAGCAAGCCGACACCTCCTCCACCACCAAAGTCCAGCTCCACCAGAGACCTCTACTGCCTTGATCACTTCCTGCCCAACCACAGCTCCACCCCGAGCCCTGTGCCCACGCACCTGTCCCGCACCAGCACCCATAGAGTGAGGGCATGTGCTGTGTGTGTGTGTGTGTGTGCGTGTGTGTGTGTGTGTGTGTGTGTGTGTGTGTGTGTGTGTGCGCGTGCGTGCATGCGTGCGTGCGTGTGTGTGCGTGCGTGCGTGCATGCGTGCGTTGTTAATTACTCTATTGCAGACACCCCCTCACTTTTAGTTTCTGACTTCTGTGTGGTGCTGATGGACAGCTCCTTTTATCTTTAAAATAAAAAGCTCTCTGAGAAGACATTATTTGGCCTCCGTACTGTTTATGGTCGGATGTGGGCCGTGAACATTTTTGAGATTTTCAAATGGGCCATGAGTCAGAAAAAAGTTGGGAATCACTGCTGTATGTGTTTGTGGGGGTGGAGAGTGTGTGTAGCTGAGATATGTGTTTGTGGGGGTGGAGAGTGTGTGTAGCTGAGATGTGTGTTTGTGGGGGTGGAGAGTGTGTGTAGCTGAGATGTGTGTTTGTGGGGGTGGAGAGTGTGTGTAGCTGAGATGTGTGTTTGTGGGGGTGGAGAGTGTGTGTAGCTGAGATGTGTGTTTGTGGGGGTGAGTGGGTTGGAGAGTGTGTGTAGCTGAGATGTGTGTTTGTGGGGGTGAGTGGGTTGGAGAGTGTGTGTAGCTGAGATGTGTGTTTGTGGGGGTGGAGAGTGTGTGTAGCTGAGATATGTGTTTGTGGGGGTGGAGAGTGTGTGTCAGAGTTTGTGCTTTAATATTTACATTATGATCTATCCTCCAATGCTACTTACAATGACTAAGTAGGCTCAAGGACATTTAGACACACAGCTGTTAAAATACAAATTTGCTGTGGTATGGAATAGGGATTGAACCTGTGTGTGTGTGTGTGTGTGTGTGTGTGTGTGTGTGTGTGTGTGTGTGTGTGTGTGTGTGTGTGTGTGTGTGTGTGTGTGTGTGTGTGCGTGCGTGCGTGCGTGCGTGCGTGCGTGCGTGCGTGCGTGTGTGTGTGATGTGCAGGACCTCTCCCAGTGTGTGACGTGTAAGGAGAAACATATCACTGTGAAGAAGGAGCCTCTTGAGTCTCTGGGCATGACTGTGGCAGGGGGGCGCGGCAGCAAGAGCGGGGAGTTGCCAATCTTTGTAACCAGCGTCCAACCACACGGCTGCTTGTCGAGGGATGGACGAATCAAACGAGGTGAGCACTGCTTTCCCTCGTAAAAGTAAAATAATAGGAGGGTTAGGTCAAATCTGCATTATTATTGTCATGATTTGCAACTCAGTGTTGGGGTCAATTCATGAATGAACGAACGCATCAATTCCAATACAACTGAGGAATTGGAATCTGAAAAAACCTACAGAAAACAATTGGAATTGAATTCGAATTCCTGGACGCTCGCCTAGGCTCCTGGGCAACCCAAATGTTATGTGTCGGCCCAGTCCAATCTTATAGGTTATCTTTGTCTAGGGGCGGACTGGTAATAACACGCAACATAATGAAACATGGAACAATGAATGGGCTGGTTTATGAATGAAAGAGCAGTGTACTCACCCAGCTAGCTGTCTGCTATGGCTTAGGACTCCCTCTCCCTGGCCAGCTCCACTCTGCTGCTTGCATGAGGCATCCACAATAGCCTCTTGCGGTCACATGGTCCCAAAAGTGGGACAAAAGAATAATACCTAAAACAGTGCATCCATAACTATATCCTAACATTAGCTGGCAACAAGCGGTCTTGTCGAGCTTCTGAGTGATCTACTGAGAGGGCCAGCACGCAGGTGCGGCAGCCATCTTAAAGACCCTCTCTGGCAGCCCAAAAACAGACGAAAGGGTGCCACCTATCGTTACAACTGTTGTACACTACACCTTCATCAACAGACAAACCAGCCATAACCAACAGTGAATATTATGATCTATGATCTAGAGAACAGACAGATTGCCTACTTGCTCCCTTTTATATAATAAAAAAGATTTTAGTTAAATTCTGTGAAATTCCACGTTTTCTTTTTTCTCTTATCTGAGTTAATATGTAATGTTGTAGATTTTCAAAACTGAATATCATAACCCAGATGGTGTTTGATGCCTAACATGTAATCGGAATACATACATTATGATTGAGCGTATTGGTTTTGTTTTACTGTCTTATTTGATTCCTAATGTTTGATTTATGTTCAAGTCATTTAAGTTAAGACACCCTCCCTTAGAAGTCAAATTGAATGGAATTTAAAATGCTGTCTCTCGTCATTCCATTCCAGTTCCAATTCTGTTTCCTTCGAGCTGGGTGACATTCCAATTCCTATTGGTTGAGGCGATGTCTCGTCCTCATAGACGCTGGGTTAGCTGGCTCAGCCTGGCTGGGGGCGTGGTCAGGGTGGGGTAAATCCCCCGTTCTATCCATTCAGCGAAGTTCGAATTTAGCTGCTAGCCCAGCCCAGGCAGACACGATCGGGGATTTAACCACCGCATTAAATGCAAATCTGAGCAGACGTCTTGTGTTCTGCTCTAGAACCCCCAAACCTGTAGTTTAGAGCCACAGCACCGTCCTTTGGTGAGTCAGCCCATTGAGATATATGGGCGGTTTTACCCCACTTGCACGCCAGCCATATAACATTGCTGTTTGTCTGTCCCTCCTTCCGTCCGGAGTTGCAAGGCACACAGTTGCTCCGATCGCCTCCAAACTTTACTGAAACTTTTCAGGGATCCGAAATTAATCTGATGTGGGGGGGGGCAATGTTATAGATTTTAAATGGTCATCATAACTCGCACACCATTGCTCGGATCGCCTCCAGACTTGGGGAGTCCCCTTACGCCCCGTGCAGACTACAGCAACGTTTTTCGCGCGTAGACGCCTGCTGTTGCCTGCTGTTGCCTGCTGGTCCTTAGTGCTTGCAGCTTGATTGGCTTTCTTGCTGTATTTCCGTCTTCAATTGGTCGATTTCAAACTGGCCCCTCCTCTCGTCGCTGCCAGCCGCTGTTTATCGCCTTGCAAAGCATGCTGGGATACCTGGCGACGCGATACAAAATGAATGAGCAGCAGCGACAGCCGGCGTCTACTACACGCGACAAACGTCGCTGCAGTCTGCACGTAGCTTTGGAGGGGCCTGACGAAGTGCAGTGCTGAATTTTGTGAAATTCGGAAACACGCATAGTCATACAAAAAGCGGCTTATCTCGAGAACCATTCATCCAATCGACTTCAAACTTGGGGAGTGTCCTGCCGGCAGCATTCCAGGAATTGAAGCCTCTCTTCCTCACCCTCTCTTTCCACTCCATCATCCAGGTGACGTCCTGCTGAGTATCAATGGGCAGGACTTGACCTACCTGAGCCACAGCGAGGCAGTGGGCACATTGAAGGCCAGCGCTGCCTCGCCCTCCGTCCAGCTGAGGGCGCTCGAGGTCAGCATGGTGGAGGAGCAGGGCCACGACCAGCTGCTGCCTCACACCCACGACAGCGACTACGACGCCGGCTGGTCCCCCTCCTGGGTCATGTGGCTGGGCCTGCCCAGGTAAGAAGCCGAAGAGAAGACATGTAAGAGAGCAAGGCTGGCTTAGTGGCTTAGGTACTGTATGTAGTTGTCTTTGACTGTAATCGTGTGGCGTGGATTTGAATGTGCTTGAAGAATTGTGTGATGCATGAGCGTTTCTGGGTGTACTGCTGTGATGCAACACTATGATGAGACGTATAAAAAAAGTGTTCTGCTGTTGTGAATCCGCCCACTCAATGGAGTTGAGTTTTAGCTGCTTCTGGTCTGACATCGTCATATGCAAATGCCTTTTCTCAGTTTTACGAGCGATTCACCAATCAGTGGCGAGGGGGAGGTAAAAGCACTCGCCTACCACTGCGGAGACCCAGATTCAATTCCCAGCATCGGTACTTCCGCCTTGGTCAGATGTTCCTATAGGCACATTTGGCCGTATCTGCGGGTGGGAAGCCGGCGGGGTATGTGTCCTGGTTGCTGCACTAGCGCCTCCTCTGGGGGAAGGGGAATTGGGGGGGCATAGCGTGATCCGCCCACGCGCTACGTCCTGCTGGTGAAACTCCTCGCTGTCAGGTGAAAAGTGAAAAGAAGCGGCTGGCATATGTATCGGAGGAAGCATGTGTTAGTCTACAACTCTTCCCAGATCAGAGGGGGTGGAGCAACGACTGGGACAGCGGGGGGAATTGGTTGAGGACAATTGGGGTTCAAATGGAAGAAAACCCGGGGAGAAAGGAAGAAAAAAGAAAAGGGCAAATCTTGAACGTGAGCCCACCTGCATTTCATGCAGTTCATGGCATCATCCCAATGTTCCACATAATCTCCAATCACCATAAATGTTGTCACTTTTGTGCAGCCCTACCTCCCTCCCCTACACCCCCCATTCTTTCCAATCAGTAGTTTCCTCTTGTCTTCCAGCTACCTGCACAGTAGTCATGAGATTGTACTGCGTAGAAGCCATCCTGGTAGTTGGGGCTTCAGCATCGTCGGGGGATACGAGGAAAACCATAGCAACCAGGCATTCTTTATCAAGACCATCGTCCTTGGAACACCTGCGTACTACGATGGCCGCCTCAAGTGAGTGATCAGCCGTCCTTTACTTGACTGACTGTGACCAGTGTGGTGATGAATAGAAAAACTATTGCATGACCTCCCATTTGGTGATAACACACAGCGCTTTCTTCCTTAAACCAGCCCATCTATACATACTTTGAACTAACAGTATGGCTTATAGATTTATGTCAGGATAAAGACGTGAGTAAACGCTATTCTGAAAGTTAAAGGGTGTAAGAACAGAGTTAAGGTGGATTTACCCTCCACCCTCCATATCCCTTGATGTAAGTGAATGGAGGCTAAACTGCTCTCTGGAGGATTCATTGATTGACCTTAAATTCTAAGAACAATAGCCAGAGACTGTGTAGTTAATACCCCTGGATCTGAAATGCACAGTAATTTCCCTCCACTGAACTGGGTCACAATCCAGCAGGATTTTCTCCATTGGTCTTCCTTGCTCTGTATCTTTCCCTGAATGTCTCAATAGCAACAAAGTGAAGCGGAGGGTGGTCTACTTAAAATTAATTCATGTCACTTCCTCCTAATGTAAGATAGTGATTTCCAATATGCTACAGGGCTGCTGCTATACTATGGAACACTCATATCAATATCGCCAATCAAGCATTATCTCTTAACTCCTTCAAATCCAAACTCAAAATCACACTGACTTTTTAACTGTCTACTGAAGTACTTGTCTGTCTACTTACTCATTTTGGTTGCTCTTTTTTTTTCTTTTTTTACTATTGCTTTTCTTTTTATTTGTTTGCTTGTTTATTTTCTCTTGTTTTAGTTTATATTGTTATTGTATGCTTTGTATTGATTATTATTAGTATTGGTTTAACTTCTGAAGTAGAGACCCATGAATAGCCCACATAGGGTTTCCTGTCTCTACCGGCACAAGCTTTTATTTTCCTTTTTTCTTTCTTTTTTAATATGTGCAAAAAAAAAAAAAAAAAAACATGCCGTATCAAATGCTTCTGTCATCTCAAATGAGTTCTCGTCATATGATACGTCACCATATAATGCTATTTGAGTGGCGCATTACTCCAAGCTGTCAGATGCGGTTTGTAATCCCTGCTGACGTGTCTCCTGGTGTGTCATCCTAGGTGTGGCGACATGATAGTAGCAGTCAACGGGCTGTCAACAGCGGGAATGAGCCACTCAGCACTGGTGCCCATGCTTAAGGAGCAGCGCAGCCGGGTGGGGCTCACCGTGGTCTCCTGGCCTGGCAGCCTGGCATAGAGCACACCAGACTGAATCCAGCCAGACTGTTCTATACTGTTCTACATTGGGAACAAGCTGGGCCAAAGTGAACTGGTACATGCTACATCGCTCCACACTGGCTTTATCCAGGACCAAATCCATTCAGAACCGTTATAGACCCTGCAGGACCTGACCGGGCCAAGCCTGTCCTGACCAGGTGGCGGCTGTTCCAGATTGTGCCACGTCACTCGACAGACTGCACTCACACACTGCTGTGTTCATATGGTCATGTTGTGTTCACTCCCACAGGGAGATGGTACTGTACCCGTAGCAGACTATCTGGGCTGTAGTCACCTCACCGGGCTGTAGTAGAATCCAGGGCTGTATTCACATGGATGCAACGTTCTATAGTATAAAACAAGTCTCTGATCCTCCGTCATCTAGGATCATTACTTATAGTCACTTTAATCAAGAGTTTTTTTATCTGCAACACCAACGTTGGATCCAGCTGAATAAGCCCCAGGCCTTATTAGAAACCTGCCGCACCCTAGGGGCTCAAACTGCCCTTAGGCCTCATCACCATGACAACCAGCTGTCCAGTCAGCTGGCGTTTTATACATGTGTGAATGTGTGTTTGTTTAATAAAGATTTCCTTCAAAGGATCAATGACTAATCTACCATGCAAATGTACACGACATTGGAAGCTAGTTCAGCATGTTTGATAGATATGAGCAGACAGTTGATTAGTATACTCTACTCCCAATGATGAGTAACCACATTTTGAAACTGGTTTAAAAGAAATTGCTAAGCATAATAGTGCTGTAGTGAGGCTTTATTTCATATTTGGATAAACAAAAGGTGCATCTGAAAAGAAAGATTGGGTGGTGTTGTGCCACCCTTAAATGAAACTTAATAGAACCAAGATATGTACAGTGCAGCCTCATGGGTTGGTATCCACCAACTTTGTATTGCGCAGTTTTGCAGCAAGTTTGTGGGTCTCCGCTTGTGTCGATGCAGCTGCCATTCTGAGTTGCTGTGCCTTATGCCAGGACGGCTTCCTTTTGGGAGGTCGTTTCTGGAAGGCAAACAGAACTTAGAAGATTGGGGGCGGGGTGCATTTATCCATCTGGGGAATAAGGGCTGGGAAAGCACAAAATACCTGCAGTTTTTTCTTGGCTGGATCATGCACCACTCCATGTCGCCACAGACTCTCCTAATGAACAGGGTACATTGAACAAGCCAAGTCATCAGTTAGTTACAGCCAGCAGATCTAAGGAAAAGCTCAGGTTCATGTTCATTGAGGATGTCAGGTGTGATTACACAACCTCTTGTTGTCTCTGTTGGCATTGATTAATCTGTGGGGATGCAGCTATTTCAAGTTGATCCAAGCATCACATAATGACCACTAGTGTGCAGGTTTACCTTCATGGCAAAGCTCTTTCCACAGCCAGGATGGACACAGCTGAAGGGCTTCTCGCCCTCATGGTCGCCCAGTACATGATTGTCCAAGTTGAAGCGCTTACGGAACTTCTTGTCACAGCCTTCTTTGGGGCAGCAGAACACCCTCTCCTCCCCAGAGTGGGTGTGTTGGCCATGCTGGTGCAAGAACCAGGCATTGTTAAACAGCTTTTTGCACTCTGCACACTGCAACTTGACTGAGAACACAAAGTCACACGTCCCCATTCAATGGCATGCACTGAAATGCACCAAGTGGTATCTGCACAGTTAATGCTATGGGCTGCTATTTTAGGTCTGGAGTAGCAAAGCATGTAATACACCAACGACATGACTAGTGCTTCACCTCAGTACATTCATACCTCTGTGAATCTTTCTGTGCTTCTGGAGTTCTGTCCATGTCTTGGCCTGGAAGGGACAGCCTTCAGCCTCACAAGGGTAACCTGTAATAGGGGACCAGATGCACTTGTTTTTACATCAGTAAAAAAAAGGATAAACATTTTGGTTAAAACTAACCACCAACCTGCATGCACTTTCTGGTGGTGCTTCAGTTTTCCAACAGTCGAGAATTCCCTTATACAGCCATTGAAAGTACAGCTGTATAAAATGATACAAGTTCAGATTGGCGACGATGGGGCACGGCATAAGAATTCCAGCATGTACTTATTTCCACAGCCGTACTCACCGAAATGGCAGAAGCTGTGTGTGCTCACTCTTATGGGCAGTCAGTTGGCTCCTCTTGTTGAAGTCCTTTCCACAGCCCAGATGCTCGCACTGAGAGACAGTAAAGCAAAATCCCATTGACGGAGCAAGTCAGTGTCACTTTGAAATGGTGTTTTTAAGAGGACACGCTCTCACCTGATATTGCTTCTCCTGGTGCTGGTGAACTCGAACCATGTGGTTCTTCATGCTGGCATGTGTGACAAAGGCCTCAGAACATCCATCAGCCAGACACCTGCAGATGGCAGCAGGTGGGTGCAGAGGTTGAACCAAAGCAGTTTGAGAAAACACCATACAAGTTGTTTGAAGTTTCTTAGTGATCACAAAGAAAGGAATGCAGTGGTTTACCCATGTGGTTTATCCCCACTGTGGCTGAGCTCATGCCTGGTGAGTTGATAGCGGGTGCAAAAGCACTTGTCACAATTCTCACAGGAGAACGGTCTCTTGAGGTTGAGAAACAACACACAGATAAACCGAACAATCATTGGACATTAATTGTTAAGCAAACATGTCGGCTGTTTTGACTGCTGTACTTTACTTTCATCTTATCAAGTATCTACATCTTAGGCTTTGCATTTGTTTGTCTTACTATAGCAGATCAGAACCACTTACCAATCCTGTGTGTTTGCAAAGGTGAGCCTCTAGCTTCCATGACTTACTGAACGTGGCTTTACAATCAAAAAAAGAACAAATGTAGCTTTTCTGACTTGGCAGCCTCTCCCCCATCTTTAATAACACACGTTAGATGTGGTGTTGTGGCTACAGACCAAATCAGTCAAGGGGCAGGACATTTACTGACCTACCACCAGCTACTCACCTGTGCATAATTTAACTTATTGGAATGTACCAATTAGGGACAGAAGGGGGGTGTCCTAACCCCATAAACAACATGGCCAATACAGCAAAAACTAAATTGAACAATATATATTTGTTGACTTAAAGGTGATCTTACTATAACACAAAACATTTTTGAAAAGGTGGCATCTTTTACACACTTACAAAGCCTCCCACTGCTTGATTGGTTCTTCTGTTCAGAGGATGAGCAGGTGGTGGAGGAAGACCACCACCACTCGGCTGTGTAAGATGTAGTAGGCTACAGGTAATGAAACATTTAAAAGCCGTTTCAACAGCAGTTTAGCTGTTAATAGTCATCCCATTTATACTGTACACAAACATTGTAAAGGTCCATGACTTTTTCCTACACTTTGATTGATACAGGCTTTAAAAATGTCATCCAGGCTCCTTGCAGTGTGTCCCTATGCTGATTTACTGTGTGGTTGTGTGTGTGTGTGCGCGCGCGTGTGCGAGAGAGAGGCGACTGTCTGTCTCCATTAATCACAAACACACATGGAATTTATTGCTCTAATCTCAATCTTATCAATCCTCCAATATTGTTTTCTGATAGCTGTGATTTATTGTTGTCAGAAATTAGTCTTCAGTGAAATCCTTTGTAACCCACAAACCTCAACTAAGTCAACCTTTCTCTGACCTACTACAGACCAATGAAAATGTTAAACTACAATTTAAAATTACAATCAAATCCAAAATTACATGATTAAAACCCTCAAACATCTTTCATAATAACTATGCTAAGGCTTTTGGACATATAAAAACAAAGACAGATTGGAGGGGTGACTCTTTATTAAATGGGATGCTGACAATCCAATAAGACTATATCTACCTGTCTAAACATGAGATAACCCTCTGTGGCCCATGCCATGCTCTCATGCGAAACCTTTGACTGACTTAGGTGAATAAGGCCTATTGAGAAGCTGTCGGGCGTTACCTCGGTGCCCTCCCACGCTCCAGCTCAGCAGGCGCGGGTCAGTTGACACGGTTATCAGCCTCCTCCTCTCCCCATCCGGTCCCCTACTGCCAGGGACATGATCAATACAGCTGGCTCTGTATATATGTGTGTATATGACCATGTCCCACCCCCCCCCCCCCCCCCCCCACCCACCTGATAACCACCAAGCCACACAGCCTATATCACCCCACCTATCACCCACAGAGATACAGTGTGAGCTGTTTGGCCTGGGATGGGATTTCCTTGTGCTTTTGTCAAACCTTGTCAAGCCTATCCCAAATACACACACACATCATGTGGACATACTGCATGTGATCACACCCACACTTGCATCACACCCACATAACACTACCTTCAGCCACTGAACGTCTCTTTATTTTAAAATTAGCTGAGGAAAAGCATGATCAGATACTGGTATAATTTTGCGTCTGCCTATATCAATGCAATACATTTCCACAGAATTCCTCTTGCATAAGTGGTGCGAGCCTCTATGTCCATATCTAATGATCTACTGTTTGTGTGTGTGTGGTTAATGTGTAACACACAGGGTCGATACAGCTGCTCTGGGGCCGCTGGCTGAGCTGACAGGCTCAATCTGTGTGTGTGTGTCAAACGTGTGTGATTAAGGAGTTCATAGTGCTGCACAGCTTTTATCCACAGGCCTCGTGCCCCTTCTGCCCTCCTCCCTCTCGCTCGCCTTCTCTCCCTCGCTGTTTACCTTTTCCTCCTTCAATCAGTAACTCCCATGAGTCAGCGCCACAGTCCCGTCTAACTGTGAGAACACAACACACACACACACGCGCACACACACACAAAGGGTTTACTGTAGATGTATAGGCAGGCCAAAATTCAGATTATGGTATTTGGAGTAGCCTCCCAATAGTGTGTAAGAGGTGTAAAGTCCTCTTATGATGATTAGATTAGATTTAGTATTACTATTTGATCTTTCATGGTAGTCATTCAACAGTTTCCACGTAAATGCATATTCTGAATGCAACTCCATTGATGCTGAATTGATATATTCGAGATGTGTAGCCAGCATGTGTAAAGCTGTGGGAATATACAAAAACACACAGGCAACTTACTAACCAGCACCGCTTGCCTTATCTAAATACAAGCTAAATCCAGCTCTTGCCGATCAATAACGAGGGCTTTAGGTGCCACCGATTCATTGATTGATTGCATTTTATTTGGTTTTCTGTTTCCTGGTATTATCTATTTAGGTTGTTGGATACTTATTACTCTGTCCTGATAAGACCTGTGTCTAGATTCCCTGACCTTAGGCCTAGGGTTATGAGGGGGGAGCACAACCTCTGAATGGTTATCTCTATGGGGGGCCACTGAGGTGTGATGGGGGATTTCCACATTCATTTTGCAACTTATATTTCCAAGGCACCTCCTTTTTTTGAATATATACTTTGTAGATACTCAAATATCCCCTGTATCCCCTTTACACAAAAGACTTAGGGATCTTTTCAGTTAATATCTTTCCAGAATATTCTACAATTTATACACCTTAAATATATGAACAACAATCCTCATTGAACACAGATTGGCCTCTTCTCTCCTGATTTCCCTCACACCCACTTCATCCTCCCAGCTGCTGCCACTATCTCTGTAAACTGCTCCTAATTGGTGTAAATATTGGGTAAAGTACTGAGGTGGGATGAGATAACCCATTTGTCACATAACCAGTCAGCCATTCAGCCTCCGCTGATTAAATAGCACACATCATGGTAGGACAGGGGGTGTCCACCCCCCACCGCCCCAAGCATCAGACAGCAGCTGAGTCTATGACTGATCAATTTTATTTTTCAGTCCAAAGGAAAACAGGTAACATACAAAACTATTATAGGAATGACATATTTGCTGTAGCTTTTAGGGCCAGTAACAGAAATGACATGCAAGGGCTTTTTTAACGTTATCCATTACACCTGACAGCATAAATGTAACTGCACTCTTACCTCTTGATCAGGGAAGACTTCCTACTAGTGCATACTGCCCTCTATCGCCCATTTGGATATAGCTCTATTGAAGTCCATCGCTATTTAAGCAGGACATACTAAAAGCCCACATCCTTGTACATACTGCCATCTAGTGCACCAGCTGCAATACAGCACAAGTGTATTATTACTTAACTAACTTAGGCCTACCTACACTAATAAAATGGGGACTGGTTACCTTGTCTACACAGCCTTGTTCTCAATTCACTAGCATGACTAGATGGCAACAGGTTGTACCACTAAATGCCTGAAATACACTTAATTTTTCAATAACCTTCTAAAAACATCATCTCAGCTGTACCTTGTGCAACCTGTGTGTGTATCCTTGACAGGGCAGATGCACAATGTGCACTGTAAGCGGTGATTGTGCTAGGCTTCAAAAGTATAAGGGGTATAAATGTGGTATGCTTGTGACATGTTTGCTGGTTACTCTCAGTTCGCCGGTGAAATATAAATAGCATTTAATTTCATTGTTGCAATCATAGGAGGAGAATCATCACTGAGCACCAGCGCACCATGTCAACTTAACACAGAGTCAGTGTGTGAATGAACAAGACAGGACAAGACGCATGTGTACAAACATTTATTTTAGTCAGCACTTTACGCCATGAACTCATAGGGGATGGGCTCCAGCAGCTGGGGCGTGTTGTTCTTGGTGGAGACGAAGCGGGCTTCACGGGGAGCAGTGGGCTGCAGAGAAGAGAAACCACAAAGAATTTCAGGAGGTCAAAAAGTAGATGTGACTGAGCATTATTCACCCCACTGACATTCAATCTGTGATAGGTGAGAAAAACCCTAACAAAACTACCGTAACTGATCGACCATTTCTGTATACCCGAATATAAGACTGGGTATCGCCACTGATTACCCGATTCGATTCCGCTACACAACGTCCAATTTGATATTTCAGTTGCAATACCAATTTTGTTTGGATATGAAAGAGATTCTCAAAGAACTAATGCTGTAAATTGAACAAGGAACCCTCTAACCTGGTGCACTAAAAATATTGTTTACGAGATCTTGTTGCGCCAAGAACTGAATCACGCAAGTGTAAGAGGGTTAAAGTTTCAAGCATCCACGGAAAAGGCATTATATTAAGACTACCGTAATATCGGGATTCACAAATCGATATCAGTTCCTTCAAATGAATGGCCATGCATTTGAGTTTCCAAACAGAAGTGTTTTACACTACCATTTATACACAATACCAATTAAAATGTCATGATTCCTACACATTTCTCAATTAAAAATGGCAGAGATTTGAGACCTTGACAAGACTTACATTTTCTGTATACTTATAGAGGCTTGGAGGAATCTGGGTGTACTAGACAGGGCAGATACATTATGTACATGGCCAAGTGGTGATTGCTGGCAGTTATGACAAGTCCAGTGGTATAAACCAGCTGTATATGCTCAAGCACTAAGGTATAAGGGGTATAAATGTGGTACGCTTGTGATATGTTTGCTGGTCACTCTCAGTTCGCCGGTGAAATAGAAATTGCATTTAATTTCATTGTTGCAATCATAGGAGGAGAATCATCACTGAGCGACCGTCTCAAAGACCTCCCACTGAACTTTTCAATGAACTGCTTAAGGTACGACAACTACAATACAAATAATTTCACAACCGCCAATATTAAAAAGGAGACAAGGCAATTTGGGTCCGTTGGTACCTGACGCTTCAGTTCGATCCAGGTGCCCTGCTGCTTGGCCTCCAGCTTCTTCTTCTCGTTGGCCTTGACGCGCTGCAGGAAGCTGTCCCTGCTCTTTGAGTGCTTCACATGCTCAATACGCACGTTAATCCTCTTGGCCAGGATCTTGCCCCTGCAAGGGCAGAGAGGACAAAATGAGCTCACATCCCACAATCAAATCAAAACGTAACACTGAAGAGACCAGACAGGTGGCTCTCGCTCAAAATTCAGTCTTGTATTTAGCATGATTATGAATATCTGCAAGTTATCTGCTGTCTCCTCATTGCAACGCCAGTTCAAAACAGCAGTGAGGCTGGGATGCTTAAGGATCAAATACTTTGCCCCACATGAATGACCACTGAGGACATCAAAACAGTCCTGGTGGCAAAGTGAAG
Source organism: Poromitra crassiceps (assembly GCF_964638095.1). Classification (NCBI taxonomy): domain Eukaryota; kingdom Metazoa; phylum Chordata; class Actinopteri; order Beryciformes; family Melamphaidae; genus Poromitra; species Poromitra crassiceps. The sequence goes on from NC_139624.1 coordinate 82,400,225, forward strand.
GTGGGGTAATCATCAATCATTCATAGATGGAAGTCTAAATTAGGGGTGAAATGAGACATCAAGATTTGCCACAAACAAAACATAAGATATGTTCTACTTACTTGACCTGCTTGTTGACGATGATACCCACAGCATGTTGGGTTACGTTGTAAACACGCCCTGTCTTGCCGTGGTAGCACTTATGGGGCATTCCTTTCTGAATGGTACCTGTGCCCTGGAGAGTCACATATTAAGACTTTAGATATTTAAAGCCCCAATCAATAACTTTGTCACCTTAATATAACAGCTTTTTAGTCATTGAAGATGGTACAGTGACTTGTAACAGGGAGAATGTCACCTCAATTGGTCACACACCGCAGTTGTAAGACGCGTGCATGTGCTGTACAGCGAAAGCGCTGTGTTTATGAAAACAAGGACGTTTTGCTACGAAAATGACGTTTCACGTAACTATGGATTATTATTCCATCACGTGGTGAGTACCCGATGTCACAACATGTACATAGAGCTTTCTGGCGCTATGTTTTGTTGACTTTGAACGGCGATATCGATACTGCAATAGCAAAACTTGGAAAAGTTGCTGAATGGGGCTTTAAACAATGAAAGCATGCAGCAACATCACAATGCATGGTGCCAATTCAACTAATGTTCAACAAATTCAACAGTGCAAGGGTATTTGCAAGCCAAAAGACGCCGTTAAAAGTTTGATCTCTTGTGTGGAAGAGAATGTTATGTTTCGGTTTGTTGAAGGTTCAGGCAGTTTAAAGTTGTCTATGTGATTGGCAAACACTACCTAGGATAAAATGACATCATGCCTTTCCTAAATGCTTAGAGGACATTGGTAAATTTCACATGTATTACTCCAAGCAGATCTTACTCGATGAAATGTCAACTTTTATTTTGCACTTTTCATTAGTAGATTTTTCTGAAAGTAGAACTGATTGATAGAAATGTCAATTTTACCAGGGCATTTGCAAGGATGCAGTGATGTTCTGAAAGGTGTGCATGTTTGCCTATATGAGCACAGCAAAGATTTACTGACAGAATTTGCAATGGAGTTTGATGTCATCTTTCTGAGAGAGATATAACACTATTGTACACAATTCATTCCCATCTATTAAAAACATCTAAGATGACCATTAAGTCTTACCTTGATGTCGACGATATCTCCCTTCTTGTAGATGTACATGTATGTGGACAGGGGAATCGGGCCTATAAAATATTCAGCCAGGTTATTGAAAGACATGGATTGTGAAGCTGGTATTAGGTTACACATTTAAAATAAGGCCTCACCATGTTTGCGGAACTGCCTGCTGAACATGTACCTCGTCCCCCTCCTCTTGCCTCTGGTGTTCGTCATGATGCCTAATTACTGCGGGAGAAGAATAGACTGTAGTTAGTTATAGTAGTTAGTGTAACGTTATTCCACAGATAGGGAGTACATGTGAGATTCTGCCTTCTTAACGTTAGCTGATCCAAGTTTAGTATAGCCTACAGTAACACATATCCCAATCAATCTCTAGTTTTTCAAGAGTTTGTTTCAGGGATGCAAAGTCAAGAGTGAAAAAAGTGAGATACCAGGGCAGACAACACCACTCAAATCATTCACCTAAATGCCCTATTTCGGTATCAAAAATGTGACTTTCATGTGATTAGTTTGCATCCCTGTTGTTTCGACCATAGACCGCAAGAGCTTTACTACTTTACTAACGCTAACACCGGCTGTGGCAAAACGTCAACGTGAAAGCTAACGTTAGCTGATCGTGCGTTTCACCAAAATAATAGGTGGCACTGGATCTACAATTTTACAATATCTAATAAAACTTACAAAGTTAACTGCAAAGCCGGGTTATAATAGAGCAGACTTAGGAGACTGTCAGTAAAATGCTGTTTCTAGGAGCCTTTCGTGGCCTATTGAATTAGTCTGGTAGGCCCACATGGAGAGACACGCTGCTGCTCCTGTTCACTTACAAAGGCTGTATCTCTCTTTGGGACGCGACTTAAAGGGGGATTAACAAACTGAGATGTAAAAAAGATGACGAGTGCTTGTATGTGTTGAATTGTGTCCACATACTATTCGAATAAATGTAAAAATGTATCTATAATACGGAGCATAATCTTACCCCCGGTCACTACAAGATGGCGGGTACGGCGGAAAGAGAGATTAAAGGACCCCAAACTCCACCTTGTAAAATAGAATTCAGGCTTGCCAAAATATTGCCTGAACCAAATCAACCAAATGCATGTTGATGTTAGGTCAGCAGATCCAGTCAGTGCATTCACAGATATACTCCAAGATGTACTCCAAGCTTCAATCAACCATTAACCATATATAAACTGGTCCTTGATCAGATGTAGTCGTTGCTATTTTGTGGTTTTCCCTGGTTTGTTTAACTACGTCAGTAGACAATCTGAGCAAAAGGGCTAACGTTTTCTGAAAAAGAAACAGACTCGTGTTTACAAGCTGCTACTTACTTTGGTGTTATTTCCCTAGGTACATTAGCTAGCACACAGTATGTAACGTTAATTGAGGTTTGTATGATGCTTGCGCAAAAAGCCTAAGATAGTTCACGTCATACTACAGCCAATGGAAATCATTGGCTACTGCACCAGAACACCTGCAACTTTTAGCGAAACTAAAACAAAAAACAAAAAAAAACGTTTAGCTCAACTTAATTAGGAAAAATTACTCAACTGCTCATGTACTCTTTTTTGCGGTAGATAGGGTTTACGCGAAGGCGGAAGTACGTAGGATCGAAACCTCTCGCTTCGCCCGTTTCTTGGAATAGCAGCTCAGCAGAAACAAGACCTGCCTGGCCGCTCTGCTGCTGCTGCTCACGAGGGAGCCCTGTCCTCGCCTACTCGCGGCGATTGGGTGGAAGATGGCGCTAGCCGAATGGAAATCCTAATGACAGTCTCCAAATTTGCCTCTTTTTGTACCATGGTGAGTACATGTCGTTCTCGTACGATTATTAGGATAACACGACAACCGTGGCTTTATTACTAACGATATTTGTATTCTGAGCTGTGAAATGGCCCAAAACATCCAACTCTGGTCTCCTAGCCAAGCAGTTTTCCGACCACAGCAGCTACCCACTACTACCTTCTCCGCTGGTTCCTTTGCTAACGTTAGCTATATTGATAGCTGAACTTTGACTACTTCCACTTCAACTCATCTAATGTAACGACTTGGCCGGGTGTAATTTATTAACAATACCGCTTTCTTGGTGCAGCGTATGATTTTGCACAGTGACAGTGCACCTGCTACAGCTGTGACTCGCAGCTAACTAGTTAGCTAATGTTACTCAAGCTAGCTAAATCTTCCTGCTTGCCAACAGCTGGATACGTGATTTCAGTTTAATAGTCAGTTAAGTTGAAATATATTTAGCGTTAGCCCAACTGTTAAAAAAAATAGCTAGATTGACGCGCTGACATTTGACAAGCTACGTAAAGGTTATTAGCGCAGCGAATGGCGACATGGTTAGCTGCGCAGTTGGGGGCTCGGTCCAGGTCCATGTACAGCTAGCTGATTGCTTCCTATATCGCATCAGTGGATATTAATTAATCGGCCTTGTGAAATCATACACGAGTGATTATGCAATGCTTAAAACAACCAGTGATTACTGGACTAATATTAAAACCGTCTGGACTTCCTGTCCTGACACATATGTAATTTTCCCAGTGTCGTCATCTTCCCTTATTCAGATTTGTTTCATTTTTAAAGCCCGTTTGAATGCGTTTAAGCCTTGGCCAGGGACAGTTTCACGTTACACCTGCAATAATTTTCACCCATCAGTTAAAGATAATTGATGTATGCTTTTTGTATTATTATATTAACCAAATTGGAAATTATTAATGGCATAAAGTGGATGCGAAAATGGGTGCATGGTCTTTGAGCTTTTAACCAAAGTTAGTGATTTTATGTGATCTCAGCAATAGATGACCTTGATGCTGATGCTTACGGATGGAAGTACCGTGTTTGTGTGTTTTTACAGTTCTTCTCGTGTATCCTATCCTGTATCAAGAAAATACTGAATTGTTTGGCACCTGTGTATTTGCAGGGCGCCAATGCCTCTGCTCTGGAGAAAGAGATTGGCTCTGAGCAGTTTCCCGTCAATGAGCACTACTTTGGCCTGGTCAATGTGAGTAGATGATATACTCTGCTGGTTCTGCATCATTGCTTTATGTCTGCCTGACTCATACTGAGTCTGTGTCTTACGTGTTCCTCCTTTCAGTTCGGGAACACCTGCTACTGTAACTCAGTGCTGCAGGCTCTGTACTTCTGCCGACCATTCCGGGAGAAGATCTTGGCGTACCGCAGCCAGCCACGGCGGAAGGAGAACCTGCTCACTTGCCTGGCCGATTTGTTCCACAGCATCGCCAACCAGAAGAGGAAGGTGGGCGTCATACCGCCCAAGAAGTTTATCACACGACTACGCAAGGAGAATGGTGAGGAGGGCCTGAAATTCACTTTGCAAACTAGGGGGGAATTCGTTATGTTCTTCAGATAGGGGGGATTTATAGACTTTGGGGGGGGATTTATAGACTTTGGCGGGGGGTTTATTCAGTCGTCGGCTAAAGATTTTGGCCATTTGAAGCTAGGGCAGGGCGATATGGCCTCTAAATATTATCTAGATATTTTTAGACTATATCGCGATACAAGATATATATCTTGATATTTTGAAATCTCCTCTAAAGCACTTCATGAATGCTCGATTAAACCCTTGATCTATACAATTACACCAGTATGATGATTCTAGTCCCTGCAACATAAGTCTGCATGAAAACATTCTTCTTCAGAGTCCAAGCATATTTTTACCGGCCAAAATAATAAATTGCCTTTTGGGGTCGCAAATATACATACATAAACTATCCCTAAACATTAATTCATGAATACTTGATTAATGTGAACACAAACACTAAGACAATCATTCATTGTACTAGGCTACATTTACAGTAATAGGCTAAATAAATACTAACACTAATGTTAAAAACAGCTAATATAATACTAACAGAGAGAGAGAGAGCTGTTGCAGGAAGGGGTTATTTTTTTCTTGGTTGAGAGAGAGAGAGAGAGCATCAAAGCAAGCAGCCGACACAGAGGAACAGTTCGCACATGGTTGGCTGTTTAGGCTGAAAATAACGTTCAACTGGAAGCAATAACACAGGGCAACGACATGTACTGTAGGCTACATAGTCTGCTCACTCGAAAATGGACCCCCCTTTTACATAGCCTGTTGCGTCAACCTACATGTTGGAGAGCAGAGCTCTCAGTGTGTGTGTGTGTGTGTGTGTGTGTGTAAATTCAAATTATGCGGGAATTCCAGAATATATGCGCAATCCCACGCCGAATTTCAGGCCCTGGGAGAATGGTGAGACTGGGAAGGGATGCACTCTTGATGAACCCTGGGAGGGTGGGTGTGCTCTGCTTAGAATACGCAGTTACAGGAGAGAAAACAGCAGAGGTTAAAGCCTTAAAGGCAAATGTACATCTGCATTTTATGCATTGACTTGATGCTTTTATCCGTAGCAGCTTAGAATGCGTGGAACAGTAGAATCAACTTACATTCCTGTGACCAAAGAATGATAATGCAAGAGAGAACTGTTGGCAAAATAAGAGCAAAGGAAAGAGATGGACAGGATTTTTACCCTTGGAGCTCATCAGTGTGTGAAGGAGACAGGCATGGAGGTAAGCTGTAATGGTAGCAGAGGAAAGTGTCAAGTCATCACTTTGTAGAGGTGCAGAAGGAACGTGAGTCAGACGCCTTGCTGCAGTGCGGTCGCGCCAACTCGCGTGTCGTTTATTCGTGATGCAGCGAACAAGCAACACAAACACTGGCATGCGCACTTCCTCATATAATGTAGCTAACCTGGGAAAACCCCTCAGTTCCTTAACGGGGTCACACAGTCCACAGCACAACAGTCAGTGTCATTGGTGAATAATACTGCATGCTCAAAAGTCAAAACTGTTCTCTACAACTTGATCAAGTGTGTCAGATCTCCTTGCCTTCCTGAACGACTCGCTGAAAACATCTAAAATGGCGTTTCAACTGTCGCTCTCCCTCTTGTCATCTTCCACCTCAGAGCTCTTTGACAACTACATGCAGCAGGATGCCCACGAGTTCCTGAACTACCTGCTCAACACCATCTCTGAGCTGCTGCAGGAGGAGAGGAAGCAGGACAAGACCAACGGCCGCCTGGCCAACGGCACGCTGGACTCCCAGAACAACAATAGCAACGCCACGCCCGCTCCCACCTGGGTCCACGAGATCTTCCAAGGCACGCTGACCAACGAGACGCGCTGCCTCACCTGTGAAACGGTAAGATGCCTTGCTGATGCCGGCGTACGAGTGGGACGTTTCCATAGCTTACACATCAAGAGCCGTGTTTACAGAGTTTTCCTTCCAGCAAATCACTACAGCCGCTGATTTCACTGATCATTAGTACACCTTCAACCAGTGAGATATCGGTAACACTTTACAATAAGGGTACATTAATTAAGGGTTAGTTGATGCTTAATAAACATTAACTAACTAACTAATTAACAGTTAACTAATGTGTACTAATCATTTACTAATGGTGTTCATGTTAACTAAGTATTAATTTATACATTATTTAATAGTTTAGGGTTAGTTAATGGTTAGGGTTAGTTAAGGGTTGGGGTAAGGGTTAGTTAATTACCATTAACAAAGGGTTGATTAAGGTTTACTAAGCAGTAATTAACAGTTAATTACTGTAGCCGTATTGTAAAGTGTTACTGAGATTTCTGACACTGATTGCACTGGCCTATACGTTGCACCAGCGCGTGTGTGTGTTGCAGTGGCCTCCTTTTCAGTATTATTGAATAAATGTATTATCACTTATCCCACCATTATAAATGCTTAGTTAACATTGTGAATACTGTTAGTTTTCACTGTAAAACTATTATCGGAAGTGATCAGGTAACAGGTTGATGTGTCTGCGTAGTTCTTTGGGATTGTTTATGGTTAGCGTGGTTTGATGTTCACTTTTCTCTTCAGATAAGCAGCAAAGATGAGGACTTTCTGGACCTTTCTGTGGATGTAGAACAGAATACCTCCATCACACACTGCCTCAGGTATAGCAACATCACAGAAGTAGGTTAGCACCAGGCATGGGACATATGAAGCCATATGAATATGAAGACTACACAGGCAAAAATGTTTGCTTGTTTGGTATGACAGCACTGCTCAGTATTGAATGAGTATTGAGGTTATTAGTAAACTCAAGCACAAAACTTACAAAATACCACTTCAGAGTTTAATCACCTGTTGTTGCCCCTTCCCCCCCCCCCAATTGATGTTTTAGTGAGAGGATAGTGTTTCTACAGTTTGGTTTGGGCTTTCAATGATAATTGACTTCCAGTGAACTGTTGAAGAAGACATTTTAAAAAGCCTTTATTGCATGGCTAATAAGAAGAAGATGCCCCAACAGGTTTCAGCTTTGCCGTGGCTTTCATTACATTATGGGAGAGTAGCACAGCAAATTGCAGGAAGGGAATGGATCATGTTTTGAAATCAAAACCTTGATTTGTAGACGAGGACTAATTTGATCTTCGGGGCCTTTTCCTTCTCCATCCAGAGGTTTCAGTAACACCGAGACTCTGTGCAGCGAGTACAAATACTACTGTGAAGAATGTCGAAGTAAACAGGAGGCACACAAAAGGTCAGTATATACATGTTAATTATTTATGCATACTGGTGTGTGACGTGTAAGAGCCAGTACAAGATAAACAATTAGTTTTTTTTAACTGAATCACGCAAATCTACTCTAGTGGAGGCCAACAATAAAATAATAATACATTATATTAGCAAAATCTGGGTCCTTTAAGCATTTCTTTCTATGCGTCTAGGCATTTCTGTTTGATCCACTGTTACATTTGTGATGTAGGATGCGTGTAAAGAAGCTGCCAATGATTCTGGCACTGCACCTGAAGCGCTTCAAGTACATGGAGCAGCTGCAGCGCTACACCAAGCTGTCCTATCGCGTCGTCTTCCCGCTGGAGCTCCGCCTCTTCAATACCTCCGGAGACGCCACCAATCCTGAGAGGCTCTACGACCTGGTTGCTGTGGTGGTGCATTGTGGGAGGTGTGTGTGTGTGTGTGTGCTGCCTGAATACAGCCTCAAATACCCCAGAATAGCCAACCTAAGAGTCCCACATCCTGGATCAGTCCTTTTTAAAGATGTTCTTAAGCCCTTAACTTCAGTTGCAATTTTCTGCTCATGTGGATTGATGGAAGCATGGGGTGTCAAGATAAAGGGCCAGTCTGTCCAGTCCGTCCGAGGCTTTAGGCGTCCTCCAGTTTTTGCATCTAGTCTGCAGCAACACACGTGTTTTGTTATGCAGGTCAGGCTAATAAGATAGGATAGGCTAACGTTTACCTTCTAGAACTGACCCAAATGTCTTTTATTTCCAGTGGTCCAAACAGGGGTCACTACATTGCCATTGTGAAGAGTCATGACTTCTGGCTGCTGTTTGACGATGACATTGTAGAGGTGAGTGACTCCTCAGTCTAATTTTTCTCAAGTTTGATTTATTCACAAGAGCGTTTCATAGCTCTTTATTTTTATTTTTTTGTTGTTGTTTTTGGTATTTTGTAACTCTACTAAATGTCATCTTTCCCCTCCTGTAGAAAATTGATGCCCAGGCCATAGAAGAGTTCTACGGTCTCACTTCTGAAATCTCCAAGAACTCTGAGTCGGGATACATCCTCTTTTACCAGTCCAGAGACTGAAAGTGGCCCGGGGAGAAAAGCTCAGTTCCCTCTCCGGGGGGAGTCACGGACAATAAACGCACCACAACGGCCCATGTGGTGTGACCCCTGCCTGCACAGCTGTAATCCATACCTGTGCTTTACGCGCATTGTCGCTGCAGCTCAGCCTGGAGCTTCCCCTCAGCACCAGCTGCCCCTCCTGTCCACTCCCCCCCCCCCCCCCCCCCCCCCCCCCCATTCTGACTGGATGCTGCCGCCGCCGCTGCTGCTGCAGGGCCAATGACCCATGGTGATAATGAATGAAAATCGTGTCAAGATTGTTTTTAAAAAAAGACGTTGAATGAGGGTTGTACAGAGGTTGGTTGTATGAGTTGCGTGCTGGTTTTTGCCTTGGGTGTGAGGTGAATGGGTATTTAATAATTCATAATGTAATATTGGCCTGGAGACGTGTTCACCCCTGCTCACACTGTAATTCTGCAATAGGTTTTACTTACGAGCGGGTCATCTTTTGGAGTGTGGATAGAAGGAAGAAGAGGAGGAGGAGGAGAATGGGGGGGTGACAGTGTCCCAAGTATGAGACACGCCAGGTTGTGTATTTCTACAGTGTACAGAATGGTATTTGTATAAATATTACAAGAAGATAATATTATCATTGGAAAATGTTAGAACTTAAGCAGATGTATTAACACTATGGTGCACTTTTGATACCGTTTTGTAGGTGTTGGCAAGTTTAACGTGAGGGTTTGCTTGAAAGGCCTGTTGTGAAGCGATCATTTTCTGTTTTAAAGAAAAATAAATAAAGCCAATAAGATTCAGGCTGCGTGTGCGTGCCTCTGTCTCTCTCCCACAGGTGCGCACTGATGACTCATGAGCTCAACATCACCCCTTAGCGGTGGTACCTGGTAGCCCTGCCTTCTACTGGAACAGGAGCTATTTTTAATCCATTCAGACCTAAAGGCATCAGGTGCTCCATTAAACCACCCACGCACCTACTGAGATGTTTGGTCAGCTTACTGCGGACAGATGTATGCATAACTAGCAGCTCACACAGAATTTCCTTTTGAACTATTCTTTCTTGGAGGCGTTTTGAAAGCAGTGCCACGAGGATGGAGAGGTGAGGGAGAGAAGATGGAGGACGGGGGAGAGACAGAGAAAGTGGGGAGAGGAGAAGGGGGGGCGGGGTGACAGATCATGGTTACTGTTAATAGCTCAGACAGCACCAGAATAGCGGCACAGGAGGCTGGGAGGAAAGAAAGAAGTCTCCGCGTCTTATTGGCTAACATCAGACTAGATATAACATGTCATAATATCTCATGTATTCTGCAGATGACTCGAGTGAGTCGAGTCTAAATGAGCGTTATTGGCATCATGGCATGAATGGTTGAGGAACAAGTATTTCAAAATAAACGTTTAATTTAAATAATGCTGCACGATGTTTTTCAATGTGATAAACAGCTAGCCTACATAATTTTACCTTCTCACATATCAAAATACATCGAGTAATGGCCTATAGGCTACTGTTAGGTGAGTTGCGCGCATCTGTCTGTGCCCTTGAGACGGCAGGCAGGCAGGGAGCATTCAGTTCAATCTCGGAGTCTGGCCCGTTTGGGACTCTCTCACACCCCTCTCCTCTCCCCCTCCCTCCCTCCCTCCCTCCCTCCTTCTCTCTTCCGCCGCTGCTCTGCTCTGCGCGCTGCTTCTTGCACAGCCGCAGTCCACGGCGATGCGCCGTGAACGGCAAATAGGCGCTCGACTCGCGCGCTCTTCTCCATTATCAGAGGATCAGCATCCCCCGGGCTGCATCTGGCCCCGGCGCTGCACCTGCCGCCATCCTTTTCAATAACATGGAAATACAAGGCTGCCGCTGCCCTTCCATCTAGACGGGAGTCTCACCTCAGAGTCAAGGTAGGCTGGATGGACGATTCAGAATAAGCATATTATGGGACATGCATGGAAAAATGCTGCCCATTGTTTTCGTAGGCTTTTGCTGACGTGGAACAACCGCTGTGTTTCTCCGATGCAATCATGCAAGGTGCAGCAGACCATAGCAGCGCCATATGGTCAGACAGGGACTCAGGGTAACGTTAGATGCATGGCGGTTGAGACGTAAATGATGTTTGGTAGCCTATCTTCTGCTATGAATGGAGAACAGTCGGCTACTTAGCCTCTGACAAGTTGACAACACCATGAAATATTGCCACGGAAGGTTATTGATGCTATCCGTCCTCAGCCAATCTGGCCTGAGGTTTGATGTGGTTTGGTTTTGGTTTTCTACTATGTTCTTCTGTTGCATTGATCCTTGTCCATGTGTCGTAATTTATTCACATTTACCCCTGTACCTACTACAGCCTGCTTAATCTATATAGGCCTCCATCATAACAACCAATACCTTTCATTTACATAGATCAGAAGGTCTATGGAATTCCTAATGCTAATCTGCAACTACATTGCATGTTTATTAAGTGGAACAGCTCAAATTTACATTTCTGTACTTTTTTTAATTGAATATTTTTACTATATTTATACTGTCACTATTATACTGGATCTACACATAGATATATCCTCATAACATGTGTCTGTCCGACAATAGGCATTGAAACTCAAATACTGATATAGGGCCTACTGTATGCCCTGAAAGCTTCAATAAACAAACATGTGAGGAGAAAAAATTACATTCTATTGTTACACAGCGGGTGTTTAATTTTTCTTCACTTATTAAAGAGGGAGAGAACCAGAGGCCTACAGGCTGATACATCTACTGTATCTGGTGTAGCAAGTGTTCTGCTTCTGGATGTTTTAAGCATACAATGGCTTTGTGCCCTTGTCCTTCTCTGAAGATGTACTTGTAACTGATTAAGTATACCTGTACATTACTTCTTTATTAAATTATTCTATAAGCATCAAGAAGCTCATTCTTCTATTTACTGTTTACATTGGCCTGCTGAGCTACCTTGTCGCCACTTTTTTATTTTTCCTTTTTCCCAAGCATACAATGGCAAAATGTGTGATCCTCCATATGATGGAGGATCACACACAAAAGCACATTATGGAGTCCATAACGTGCTTTTATAGCAGAGAATGTAACTGATTTGAGATTGGGTGTGAATTGTGGATAGAGTAAAGGATGTGTCATGACCACAAAGTGCATTGCCGTTGTTGCAGGCCTATGTGTTTATATAGCCTGTGTCGTGTGTGTGTGTGTGTGTGTGTGCGTGTGTGTGTGTGTGTGTGTGTGTGTATGTACATTTTCAGACGGGGGGCACAATGACTGAGGAGCCGCCGGTCACCCCCAGCTGGCTGAGCACCGACCCCACAGCGTGGGCCAGCGGAGGCGGGCTGGACAACAGTACAGGCCTGGGGACGTACTCGCCAGAGGAGAGCCTTCCCCCCAGCCAGCTGCCTCTCCTGATCAACCCCTGGGACATTGTGCTGTGCTCGTCCGGGACTCTCATCGCCTGTGAGAATGCCCTGGTGGTGCTGGTGATCTGGCAGAACCCTGCCCTCAGAGCGCCCATGTTCCTGCTGATCGGCAGCCTGGCGCTGGCTGACCTGCTGGCCGGCGTGGGCCTGGTGCTCCACTTCACCTGTGCCTACCTGCTGCGCTCCGACTCGGCCCAGCTGCTGACCGTGGGCCTGGTGGTAGCCTCCTTCTCTGCCTCCGTCTTCAGCCTGCTGGCCATCACCATCGACCGCTACCTGTCGCTCTACTACGCCCTCACCTACAACTCGGAGCGCACGGCCGCCTTCACCTACACCATGCTGGTGCTGCTGTGGGGCCTCTCGCTGTGCCTGGGGCTGTTGCCCGTCACGGGGATCAACTGTCTGGCTGAGGAGGAGACGTGCAGCGTGGTGCGACCGCTGACCAAGAACAACATCGCCGTGCTGTCCGTCTCCTTCCTGCTGCTCTTTGGCCTCATGCTGCAGCTCTATGTGCAGATCTGTAAGATTGTGATGCGCCACGCTCACCAGATCGCCCTGCAACACCACCTCCTGGCCGCCACGCCTCACTACGTCACCACCAGGAAGGGCGTGTCCACGCTGGCCATCATCCTGGGTACCTTCGCCGCCTGCTGGATGCCGTTCACTGTCTACTCCCTCATCGCCGACTACACCTACCCTCCGCTCTACACCTACGCCACGCTGGTGCCTGCCACCTACAACTCCGTCATCAACCCGGTCATATATGCTTTCAGGAACCAGGAGATCCAGAAGGCGCTGTGGCTGGTGTGCTGCGGCTGTGTGCCAGCCAGCGTGGCACAGCGGGCACGGACCCCGAGCGACGTCTGACCCACACCCGGGTCGGAAGAGAGAGGTGCCCTGGGCTGGCTCTGCTGCTCTGCTCCTGCCTGGAGCCATCCAGCGTCAGAGTGAGCAGTAGTAAGGGAGATGAGGGGATAGTGATAGTCTTAACACAGCTCTTAGCAGAGGGCTGCACATTCAGTTCCGACTACTGAGAGAGGCTATTTGGTTATTCATCCATAGCCTGCCTGGATGTATATGGCAGACAGTGTGTTTTTTGTTATGCTCAACATAGGGCAAGGTATCTCACTGTCTTCCCCGGTAAATGGTCTCCATTCCGCCCCCTCCTGTTCACTCCATGCCACGCCCTTTCCTTGTTCTGCGGAGCGTGCTGAATGCATCACGTGTTCAGGCAGCAGCTGTATATAGAATGTGAATATCGTTAACAGCACTGGAGCTTTGCTTGACATGGACTCCCCCCCCCCCCCCCCACCCCCCACCTTCAAATTGGGAGAGATTCCCCACCCCCCCCCCCCCCCCCCCACCACCTTCAAATTGGGAGAGATTATTATTATGATTAGATTGCACTCCTGTGCGTGCGTAAATGTGCCGGGCAGATTAAGCAACTGTCCGTGCGATGTGTCGGACAAGAGGAGAGATGGGAGATTTACACAGTGGAGCCCATGTGAGGCTGGAGTAGCATCCCATCCCTCTCTCTCTCTCTCTGTGCTGCTGCACTCTGAACGTGCGTCGAAAGCTAAACAACCACGGAGAGCTATAAATAGCCCCACTGCTCTGTGATCTGCGCCCCGCGTCCTCCACAGACGCCAAGAAAGAAATCAAGCCGCTCCTCCTCTGCCCCCCCCCCCCCCACCACCTCTCTCTCTCTCTCTCTCTCTATCTCTCTCTCTCTCTCTCTCTCTCTCTCTCTCTCTCTCTCTCTCTCTCTCTCTCTCTCTCTCTCTCCCTCTCTCTCTCTCTCTCTCTCTCTCTCTCTCTCTCTCTCTCTCTCTCTCTCTCTCTCTCTCTCTCTCTCTCTCTCTCTCTCCATGTCACTGTATGGAAAGCTTGTCCCCACCCTGCTCGGTGCGTGAATGTGATTAGTTCAGCTTGTATCTGGGAGGCGTGTGTTGTCTCTCAAAAGTCCCTGGAGACCCCCCACGATCAGCCAGCCCAATGGCTTTTTATTCTTACGGGTCTCAAACCGAACATAGGCCTCTCTGGTTATGTAATGACTGTATAGGCCCATTTAACCTCCTTCACTTCTAGGAACGACATTGCTTTTTTCACCTTTTGAATGTCCGGAGATTGAGAAAACCCTTATGTAATAGAACGATAGTAATCCTCTGATTTTAACAGGATTCTACACAAATATTACAGTAAAAGGTATTAGTCCCTGTAATAATATTATAGTGATGCCATAAAATGATGTTAATTAGCCTACAATAAGATCATTACAAAAAAAATATTAGGGACCACAGACAGACAATAAGCCAATTCTAGGTCTTATTTTCTGGTCAGGGAATCTACAAAATGATGAATGGATCTGAATGTAATTCTGTCTAGAGAGGCCCATAAATTCCTAAACCTCCTTCCACTACCATGTGACCTGCATGCTACATTTCAATGTAATTTGCATGCGAGCAGCACAGATCTTCCTTTTTCCTGCAGCGTTGACATGCAGTGCAGTGTGTCCGTACTGCAGGCCTAATGTCTCATGGTACATCCTGATGTTAACATGACCCTAATACTTGATTTAGATATACACTGTACCTCACATGCATCACATTTAAAGAGCTACAATCATCAGCAGATGTGGGAAAAACCAGTCACAAGAATTCCCTTCCATTTCCAGAAATATGAAATTTGTAATATTATTTCTAGGGCTGCGATGAACGATTATTTTCATTGTCGATTAATTTGTTAATTATTTTCTCGACTAATCGATTAGTCGTTTGGTCTATAAAATGTCACAAAATGGTGAAAAATGTCCATCTCCCAAAAGCCTAAGATGACATCCTCAAATGTCTTTTGTTGTGACCAACAGTCCACAACCCAAAGGTAATCAGTTTACTGTCATAGAAGACTAAAGACACCAGAAAATATTCACATTTAAGAAGCTGGAATGAGAATTATTTCGTGTTTTTCTTACAAATTAGTCTAAACCAGGGGTTTTCAAAGTCTGAGACTGTGGGCCAGACAAAGCTTGGAAAAAGGCGCCCCCCCTCTTGCTCAATTCCTGGAAGCCTATTGGATCATGATTATGTTATTTAATCCCAAAGGCAGTCAACAATTGAGCAAAGATAGCCTGATATTGCTGTTTGACAGACTTCAGACTACATCAAATACATAGAAAAGTGCCTGTCTGATGGCATTTATTAGTTTCTGACTCTGGGAAGGTGAGAAAAATAGTAAAATTCCCCAAAACTACTGTATCTCTGAACTATCTTTAACCAAATCACACACATGTAGGCTATTATGTGATCTCATTTTGATAACTAATGTAATAATAACTAACCAACTTCCATTCACTGAGCCTCTCCTGAAACCTGAAACTGCTTGGAGCCCTCCTTCCCGGGGAGGCCCACCTCCCACTTTGAAAACCTCTGCTCTAAACGATTAATCGATTATAAAAAATAGTTGGCGATTAATTTTCTGTCGATTGACTAATCGATGAATCAACTAATGGTTGCAGCTGTTAATCATTTGACTGTACAGTAGCAACAGGTTTTGCTCTTCCAGCTGTGCTTTGATCAAACTCTGGACCACGTCATTTGATGGAAGACACAACACAACACCTACTGTACCAGCTGCTCTGATTTCCTCCAGCCCAAAACATGCAGGATTTCCTTCATACAAATCATTTCAGCAATAACTAGCCTATCAGCGGTAGTTATTTTATAGATGTGAAGCAATACTCAGACAGCAATAATAATAAGAATAATAACTTCTTCCTGCATAGTGAAGTACTATAACGACTGCTCCAGTAAGGAGGCAAGGTATTACAGTATGATGGTTCAGTGATATATGTTAAAGCAGATAGGATCATCACTTCTGGGCCGAAGAAGTGGACGAAATCGATTTTGATTGCCACAAACTCCTCATTTGTCACGGTGACACCACTG
Source organism: Poromitra crassiceps (assembly GCF_964638095.1). Lineage (NCBI taxonomy): Eukaryota > Metazoa > Chordata > Actinopteri > Beryciformes > Melamphaidae > Poromitra > Poromitra crassiceps. Next base: position 82,416,318 of record NC_139624.1, read on the forward strand.
CCTCATTTCTCTGCAAAGGGTTTTCACGACCCCAAATCAGACTTCGATCATTTCTGATACCTGAATGAAATTGTGAAAGCTTGCCACTAGTTTTCTGTTTAGCCTCTGCCTTTGTGAGCATACGAACTGTCGTAGGTGTCGTAACATGAATTGTCTGTGCGCGTATGTGAATAGGGACTGTGTTTTGTGCATACGGTACGAGTTGCATGGCCTCGGGGTGTGTGCATGTGTGTGTCTGTGTCGACTTCCTGTTGACCCCTGACCTTAGAGGATAATGCTGCCAGTCTTCCTGTCAATTCGGAGAGAAGTGACCTCGTTATGTGTTTGTTATACGGCATGTAGAGCTTTGAAGAGGATGCAGGACTAGGACACGAACTCTCTCCGCGGAGAATTCCAGCACTTCAAGCCAAAGTGAATGGGACTGTTTTGAATGAACTGGGATCCTATAGTCCTGTTGTGTGTCCTCTGTCTCCTCTATATCACTGATATGCTATTCTACTTTAAATCAATGTAGTCTGGTCAAGGAAGGCAGGTGTCCGCTAAGTGACCTCTGAAGGATTCTATGAGCTAAATTGGCCACGTCCAAATAGAAAGAATAATGCTTCTTCTTCTGTCCTTCCTTGCTGCATCCCTTCCCCCGATAGTAGCCTACCAACAAGTGATCTGAGAGAACGTGGTCGATCACTAGCATTTGAGGACTTCCCACCAAATGCAAAAACAAATGACATCTTCCTGGTCTCGGATCATGTGTGGAAATGGGGGGATGTGTAAGGGAAGCAGAAGAATGGCATTTGTGAGCATTGGAACGTAGCCTGTGTATGTTAACTTGTGCACCGTGTCAGACTGAACCCTGTAGTTATTCGATGAGCACCAACAGGTCAAGCTGGCACATCACAAACCATCACAAACTCTTATTCCTTTACATTTGGAGAAAAGTCTATTTTGTTATATTCATTGAGAATTTCTATTTTTTTCCCCCCACTTTAGTCTGGCCTGAATTCTTTCAGATTCTGATGTTGTATTATATGGCAGTATGGCACTGTAAAGCCTTTTCTGAATGTAGTCATAATCAAGAAATTGTCTAATTGATATCCCCTCCTCTTGACTAATTGGATTCTGTAAATATGGCATGCTTATGAGGAGGAACATTATACCACCGTGCATGGTGCTACCAAAGCCAGTCAAACTAGGGGGTGAGACAGGGTGCACCGATTTTGAATGACATTTCTCCACCTATTCTGTCATTGTAGTTTGTTTTCTGTTGAGTTTCACTTTCCTCGGTTCGATATGCGCCAGTTTGCAAAAGCTGGTATAATGTGATGACTGCACTGATTTGGCTACACAGACTGGGGGGATGTTTGAGAGAGCAGTGGTACACAGCCTGTTCTGGTGAATGTTTCCCTCCCATGCAGCCTACACAGTATTGTCAACCTGGTATCTGTAAAGATCTGAGATGAGACTTTCATGGTTGAGCAGGTGTAAACAAGGGCTTTGTATCCAAGAATAGTAAAAAGCTGCGGTGTTGGATGACTGGATGTAATACTTCTCCATATGGACTCGCCTGTTACTCTGTGTTGAGTGACTTTGCAGTGTAACGGTACACAAAAGTATGGCCATTGTGTACAGTGCAACAGAGGGGTACGTCTGTGTTTTTGACCAATTGTGTAGCCAATGATGGGCTTTTAGTTCAGTGGGAGGGGGTGTCATTCTGAGTACCAATGTAGAGCTAAATATCAAACACTCAAGGACCTGAGAATATGTGTGTGGGAGGACAGGAGGTGGAGACGCTACAAGTAACAGCATCTTGTGTAGACGTATGCGTAGTTTTCAATGTGAAATGCACTTTATTTTTTGGACGAAAATGGCACAACAAATTAAAGTATCTGCAAAATGAAACGTATAAACGATAATCAACATGCACTAACTGAGATATTGTAAACCAGTGTGTGAACGTGGTGTATATTTTTCCAAGGTGTTAGTTGTACTTTTTAATTGCTTTGGTTAGTTCACTCAATTGAGAGATCTTGTTAATTTTGTATTAAAATAATGTGCTGTGCATAAAAACAACTCCTGCCTTGACTGATTTGTTCCATCTTCGGCCTAGCTCGGTGCTCCTCTGTTTCCCCGGCAACTCCCCTCAGCTGTACTACTGTTACCACGGAAACTGAAATCTTAGAGCTAGGTATGTGTCGTCTCCATTGACGACAGGGGAACAGTAAAGAGACAGCAGCCCAACCCTGATCCTTCATTTGTCATCTTTTTATTTTCTTCTGGGTCAAAGTTTACAGAGCTTATACATGACTCAGATGGCTCACTCACCATATCTACTATGATCTATAGAGAGCAAAAGTCACGCCCACTTCCAGGTTAAGCATACTTAATGGATTTCAGCCGCTATTTTATTTTCCATAGACATTTCATAAAATGCTTGGAAGAATAGTGGTAGCACTTTACATTACAGCTTGGTAACAACATGGTAATAGGGGGGCAATAGTGGGATGGTAAAGAAGTAATAATTAGGTAATACCATGTAATTACCAAAAATGGGTATATCTGGGTAATTAGACTGAAATGTATGTAATTGTTAACAGGGCCAGAAACAAATACTAACTAGAAAAGTGCACTCAGTAGAGTGCTCCCCCAGGCACCGCTACACCTAACCATGGCCAACCCAACCCAAAGGAAGGAAACCGCTATGGGAAACACCAAGCTTCTTACCTGGTTATTACCATGTTACCGAGCTGTAATGTAAACTGCTACCAAAATAGTTTTACTTGGCCAAACCGAGTGATTCAGCTATATTTAGAAGCAGGAGTGACTATATATAATTTCACTCGTACCCCAAAAAATGGAAAAATTATATATATTATATACGTACATATATATAATTATATACCAGCTCAGTGGCCTTTTGGTCTGAGTGTCCGCCCTGAGACTGGGAGGTCGTGAGTTCGATCCCCGGCCGAGTCATACCAAAGACTGTAAAAATGGGACCCATTTGCCTCCCTGCTTGGCACTCAGCATCAAAGGGTTGGAATTGGGGGGTTAGATCACCATGTGACTCCCGAGCGCGGCGCACGCTGCCGCTCACCGCTCCCCCAGGGGATGGGTCAAATGCGGAGAACAAATTTCACACATTGTGTGACAATCAGTGGGACTTTACCTTTACCTTATATATATATATATGTATATATATATATATATATATATATATATACATATACGTTTTGGTCAGAGTGGAAATGTTCTATGGTCTCCTCTGATTCTAAATATAGTTGTATCGCTTGGTTTGACCAAGTAAAACTATTTTCATAAGCATTTTACAAAATATCTATGGGAAAATAAATGATGGATGAAATCCGTATGCCTAACCTGGAAGTGGGCGTGTCTTTGGCTGTCTATAATGCTCGTTTAATCTCACCACTGTCTTTCATCCATATTTGTTTCAGAACTCATTTCAAACGCTCTCCCCGTTCAGTGGCTTGAACCCGTTACGATACTGACCACAGCTACTGCCGAGCAGGTCTTCTTCAATTCCAGTTACTGTAGTCTACATATTAAACACCTGTCTACACATAACACGTGTATCAGTAAAAACATAAAAAAAGACAAGTACATCGGTTAGCTTAAGAGGGAAGTTTCTATGTTTTTTCTAACACTCTTAAGCCATAACTATACATAAAATAAGCATCTTCACAGGGCATCTACTGTATAGTGTTATAATAACAGGTAGACAGATGGGTGTATTCACACTGCTTTGAAACTTAAGTGTCAAAATGAATGTTAGGGTTTGAGAAAGTGGTCAGCATCACAGTATAAGAACCTAACAAGGTACAGTATATTACGACTAGTCTCTTTACAATGTGCATCTTGAATACACCCCTACACTTCCAGTTTTGGACCATTCAGCTTATGTTATGGACCTACAGCATGTGATTGTATGCAGGCTTTGCTTTGTGTCTGTTCTTTTCTTAGCAACATGTAACAACAACCTGTGAATGTGGTACAGTGGGAATTGATTCAAGTGAGAGTGTGATCGACTGATTGATTGTGCGTGTGTGTGTGTGCATCTTAAGTGATTATGCCGCTTGTAAGGTGTGTGTGTGTGTGTGTGTGTGTGTGTGTGTGAGTGAGTGAGAGAGAGAGAGAGAGAATGCCGAGTGTGTTACTCGGACCAATCGTTCTCCTCCAACTCGGAGTCGTCCTCTGAGTCGGAGTACTCCACAGCGATGCGTCGGGAGAGGATGGTGGCTACATCGTTTCCAACCGGCTCCCGCTTGGCCTGCTGCTCCTGCTGCTCCTGCCCCTTCTTCAGCTGGATGCCTACAGGAACAAATGTAAAGCAATGTTTTAATATACACACACTGGCTCCAAACGTGTAAAGCAGTGTTTTAATATACACACACTGGCTCCAAACGTGTAAAGCAGTGTTTTAATATACACACACTGGCTCCAAACATGTAAAGCAATGTTTTAATATACACACACTCTGCCTCCAAACATGTAAAGCAATGTTTTAATATACACACACTGGCTCCAAACGTGTAAAGCAATGTTTTAATATACACACACTGGCTCCAAACATGTAAAGCAATGTTTTAATATACACACACTCTGCCTCCAAACATGTAAAGCAATGTTTTAATATACACACACTGGCTCCAAACGTGTAAAGCAATGTTTTAATATACACACACTGGCTCCAAACGTGTAAAGCAGTGTTTTAATATACACACACTGGCTCCAAACATGTAAAGCAATGTTTTAATATACACACACTCTGCCTCCAAACATGTAAAGCAATGTTTTAATATACACACACTGGCTCCAAACGTGTAAAGCAATGTTTTAATATACACACACTCTGCCTCCAAACATGTAAAGCAATGTTTTAATATACACACACTGGCTCCAAACGTGTAAAGCAGTGTTTTAATATACACACACTGGCTCCAAACATGTAAAGCAATGTTTTAATATACACACACTGGCTCCAAACATGTAAAGCAATGTTTTAATATACACACACTCTGCCTCCAAACATGTAAAGCAATGTTTTAATATACACACACTGGCTCCAAACGTGTAAAGCAATGTTTTAATATACACACACTGGCTCCAAACGTGTAAAGCAATGTTTTAATATACACACACTGGCTCCAAACATGTAAAGCAATGTTTTAATATACACACACTCTGCCTCCAAACATGTAAAGCAATGTTTTAATATACACACACTCTGCCTCCAAACGTGTAAAGCAATGTTTTAATATACACACACTGGCTCCAAACGTGTAAAGCAATGTTTTAATATACACACACTGGCTCCAAACGTGTAAAGCAGTGTTTTAATATACACACACTCTGCCTCCAAACGTGTAAAGCAATGTTTTAATATACACACACTCTGCCTCCAAACATGTAAAGCAATGTTTTAATATACACACACACTGGCTCCAAACGTGTAAAGCAATGTTTTAATACACACACACTGGCTCCAAACGTGTAAAGCAATGTTTTAATATACACACACTGGCTCCAAATGTGTAAAGCAATGTTTTAATATACACACACTGGCTCCAAATGTGTAAAGCAATGTTTTAATATACACACACTGGCTCCAAACGTGTAAAGCAATGTTTTAATATACACACACTGGCTCCAAATGTGTAAAGCAATGTTTTAATATACACACACTGGCTCCAAACGTGTAAAGCAGTGTTTTAATATACACACACTGGCTCCAAACGTGTAAAGCAATGTTTTAATATACACACACTGGCTCCAAACGTGTAAAGCAATGTTTTAATATACACACACTGGCTCCAAACGTGTAAAGCAGTGTTTTAATATACACACACTGGCTCCAAATGTGTAAAGCAATGTTTTAATATACACACACTGGCTCCAAACGTGTAAAGCAATGTTTTAATATACACACACTGGCTCCAAATGTGTAAAGCAATGTTTTAATATACACACACTGGCTCCAAACGTGTAAAGCAATGTTTTAATATACACACACTGGCTCCAAACGTGTAAAGCAATGTTTTAATATACACACACTGGCTCTAAACGTGTAAAGCAGTGTTTTAACATACACACACACTGGCTCCAAACGTGTAAAGCAATGTTTTAATATACACACACTGGCTCCAAACATGTAAAGCAATGTTTTAATATACACACACTGGCTCCAAACATGTAAAGCAATGTTTTAATATACACACACTGGCTCCAAACGTGTAAAGCAATGTTTTAATATACACACACTGGCTCCAAACATGTAAAGCAGTGTTTTAATATACACACACTGGCTCCAAACATGTAAAGCAATGTTTTAATATACACACACTGGCTCCAAACGTGTAAAGCAATGTTTTAACATACACACACTGGCTCCAAACGTGTAAAGCAATGTTTTAACATACACACACACTGGCTCCAAACGTGTAAAGCAGTGTTTTAATATACACACACTGGCTCCAAACGTGTAAAGCAGTGTTTTAATATACACACACTGGCTCCAAACGTGTAAAGCAGTGTTTTAATATACACACACTGGCTCCAAACATGTAAAGCAATGTTTTAATATACACACACTCTGCCTCCAAACGTGTAAAGCAATGTTTTAATATACACACACTGGCTCCAAACATGTAAAGCAATGTTTTAATATACACACACTGGCTCCAAACGTGTAAAGCAATGTTTTAACATACACACACACTGGCTCCAAACGTGTAAAGCAGTGTTTTAATATACACACACTGGCTCCAAACGTGTAAAGCAGTGTTTTAATATACACACACTGGCTCCAAACGTGTTAAGCAATGTTTTAACATACACATACACTGGCTCCAAACGTGTAAAGCAGTGTTTTAATATACACACACTGGCTCCAAACGTGTTAAGCAGTGTTTTAATATACACACACTGGCTCCAAACGTGTTAAGCAATGTTTTAACATACACATACACTGGCTCCAAACATGTAAAGCAATGTTTTAATATACACACACTGGCTCCAAACGTGTAAAGCAATGTCTTAACATACACACACACTGGCTCCAAACGTGTAAAGCAGTGTTTTAATATACACACACTGGCTCCAAACGTGTAAAGCAGTGTTTTAATATACACACACTGGCTCCAAACGTGTAAAGCAGTGTTTTAATACACACACACTGGCTCCAAACGTGTAAAGCAGTGTTTTAATATACACACACTGGCTCCAAACATGTAAAGCAATGTTTTAATATACACACACTGGCTCCAAACGTGTAAAGCAGTGTTTTAATATACACACACTGGCTCCAAACATGTAAAGCAATGTTTTAATATACACACACTGGCTCCAAACGTGTAAAGCAGTGTTTTAATATACACACACTGGCTCCAAACGTGTAAAGCAATGTTTTAACATACACATACACTGGCTCCAAACGTGTAAAGCAGTGTTTTAATATACACACACTGGCTCCAAACGTGTAAAGCAATGTTTTAACATACACATACACTGGCTCCAAACGTGTAAAGCAATGTTTTAATATACACACACTGGCTCCAAACGTGTAAAGCCATGTTTTAACATACACACACACTGGCTCCAAACGTGTAAAGCAATGTTTTAATATACACACACTGGCTCCAAACGTGTAAAGCAATGTTTTAATATACACACACTGGCTCCAAACGTGTAAAGCAGTGTTTTAATATACACACACTGGCTCCAAACGTGTAAAGCAATGTTTTAATATACACACACTGGCTCTAAACGTGTAAAGCAGTGTTTTAACATACACACACACTGGCTCCAAACGTGTAAAGCAATGTTTTAATATACACACACTGGCTCCAAACATGTAAAGCAATGTTTTAATATACACACACTGGCTCCAAACATGTAAAGCAATGTTTTAATATACACACACTGGCTCCAAACGTGTAAAGCAATGTTTTAATATACACACACTGGCTCCAAACATGTAAAGCAGTGTTTTAATATACACACACTGGCTCCAAACATGTAAAGCAATGTTTTAATATACACACACTGGCTCCAAACGTGTAAAGCAATGTTTTAACATACACACACTGGCTCCAAACGTGTAAAGCAATGTTTTAACATACACACACACTGGCTCCAAACGTGTAAAGCAGTGTTTTAATATACACACACTGGCTCCAAACGTGTAAAGCAGTGTTTTAATATACACACACTGGCTCCAAACGTGTAAAGCAGTGTTTTAATATACACACACTGGCTCCAAACATGTAAAGCAATGTTTTAATATACACACACTCTGCCTCCAAACGTGTAAAGCAATGTTTTAATATACACACACTGGCTCCAAACATGTAAAGCAATGTTTTAATATACACACACTGGCTCCAAACGTGTAAAGCAATGTTTTAACATACACACACACTGGCTCCAAACGTGTAAAGCAGTGTTTTAATATACACACACTGGCTCCAAACGTGTAAAGCAGTGTTTTAATATACACACACTGGCTCCAAACGTGTTAAGCAATGTTTTAACATACACATACACTGGCTCCAAACGTGTAAAGCAGTGTTTTAATATACACACACTGGCTCCAAACGTGTTAAGCAGTGTTTTAATATACACACACTGGCTCCAAACGTGTTAAGCAATGTTTTAACATACACATACACTGGCTCCAAACATGTAAAGCAATGTTTTAATATACACACACTGGCTCCAAACGTGTAAAGCAATGTCTTAACATACACACACACTGGCTCCAAACGTGTAAAGCAGTGTTTTAATATACACACACTGGCTCCAAACGTGTAAAGCAGTGTTTTAATATACACACACTGGCTCCAAACGTGTAAAGCAGTGTTTTAATACACACACACTGGCTCCAAACGTGTAAAGCAGTGTTTTAATATACACACACTGGCTCCAAACATGTAAAGCAATGTTTTAATATACACACACTGGCTCCAAACGTGTAAAGCAGTGTTTTAATATACACACACTGGCTCCAAACATGTAAAGCAATGTTTTAATATACACACACTGGCTCCAAACGTGTAAAGCAGTGTTTTAATATACACACACTGGCTCCAAACGTGTAAAGCAATGTTTTAACATACACATACACTGGCTCCAAACGTGTAAAGCAGTGTTTTAATATACACACACTGGCTCCAAACGTGTAAAGCAATGTTTTAACATACACATACACTGGCTCCAAACGTGTAAAGCAATGTTTTAATATACACACACTGGCTCCAAACGTGTAAAGCCATGTTTTAACATACACACACACTGGCTCCAAACGTGTAAAGCAATGTTTTAATATACACACACTGGCTCCAAACGTGTAAAGCAATGTTTTAATATACACACACTGGCTCCAAACGTGTAAAGCAGTGTTTTAATATACACACACACTGGCTCCAAACGTGTAAAGCAGTGTTTTAATATACACACACTGGCTCCAAACGTGTAAAGCAGTGTTTTAACATACACACACACTGGCTCCAAACGTGTAAAGCAGTGTTTTAATACACACACTCTGGCTCCAAACGTATAACGGTTATGCTGTATAGATGCAGAGAGAAGACCGATTATTGGCCAGAAACCTAGGTGTGTTTATCGGTTTATTCATAACCCGTTTATGACCATAAACGGATAAAGCTTATCGGTTTATGCTGTTTACATGACCACTTGAATAATCAGGTAACTCCAGAAATCCGCTAATAAACAGTTTATTGTGTGCATGTAAACGCACTCAGTGACTATTATGTCACTCTTTGCTGTTATTCTCCAACTGTGGTGTAGACAGTGTGTGTGTGTGTGTGTGTGTGTGTGTGTGTGTGTGTGTGTGTGTGTGTGTGTGTGTATGTGTGTGTGTGTGTGTGTGTGTGTGTGTGTGCGTGTGTGTGTGTGTGTGTGCGTGTGCGTGCGTACGTGTGAGTGAGCAGAATTGACCTATCGCTAAGCCCAACCCCCAGTCCTCACTCGGACAAACACAAGGCAGGACTAGAATAAATGGCAGCCGTCACTGTCAAAGTTATATCCCAAGAGGCTCTAAACAACTTTTTGAGGCCTGATATTGTCTAGAAACCATCATAAAGTACTTCACTATGCCATGGAGGGCGATGTACAACATTTAAAGCTATCGATAAAAATAAATTAGATAAGTGCATGGAAACGGCTTTAGCGAATCAAACCATTCATGCACTTTTAACGAAGGAAGACAGCGAGATAACCAGTGGGGATAACAGGCGACTGACATCCAGAATTTACATTTTATTCACTTGAGTAACCTCTCCGTGGATTATATATATGCCGAATTGAAGAGTGGCGCCTGGCAATCGGTTTTATGTAGGCCTACAGCTGTATAATCAAGAAACGTTAAATTAATATAGTGTCGATGTTTTTCATAGCGAGACAACATGGGTGTAGCAGATCAGGAGAGGCATAGCCTACAGCAGACCACTTTTTCCATCATGTTTTCACCTCACATTTATTTGGTGAACGAGATTAATTCCCTTGTTTTAGGGTTTGACTGGTGTCTGGCGATGTTTTAATCACATCAATCAATGCGCCTCCTCTTCAACCAACTCCAACATTACATGCATAACGTAATGACTGGAAACTTGCATAATTCAGCATTTTCTTTCTGAATACCATGATGATTTCATGATACCTTTGGATCACGGAAGGCAAATGAGGGAGAAGGCTCATCTCGCTGTCACCACGATGCAGATTTAACATCCAAAACAGCAGCATCATTGTGGATGTGAGTGGATCTACGTTTACTAGTTTAATATTATCAATTGCCTGGCCTCCCAGGATACCTTGTAATGTTGAATTTACCCCCATGCACATCGTTTGACCATTTCTTCAACTTATAAATGTATAAAACCAGAGGAAACTCGCGTTTTCTAGTGCTTCTCTATGGAACTCCAAGCTGAGAATGTCCAAGTGTATAGAGGGAATGCACGTGACGTCACGGACGCGACAGTCAGTGCGGGTACGCCCACTCAGCTGCAGTGAGTGTCAAAACGTCTAAACAAGCCAGGTGGCGCCGCCGGGTCACGGTGTTTAGCGTTCAGCTTCCGCGAGAAAACAACGAAAATGGTAAAGTGCTGTTGTGCCATTGACTGTAAAAATAGATTCAACAAGGTGTCGGAGGTATCTTTTTACAGGCTGCCGAAAGCTAATGAAACGGTCCCGGTCTTCTCTGCAGCTATCCAGGGTTTCAATGAGGGCTCATTCATTCTCTGGCTGTGTTCTACCTGCACAGATATAACGTTACATGAGTGATAGTGTTCACTCTGAACAAAGCTAGGGACAGCGTATGCTATATTTTTCTTAATAAAAGTTGTAATAAAATAAATATGTACCTCTCCACATACAACCAGAATATCCATTGCTGTCCTCGTTACTTTAATGTCGCCAACAAATCCAGCCTTGAAGTACGACCACGCTACGTCCAGGCTCTTGTATGCTTTCATGCTTTGGTTTGTGTATTTCCCCGGCGTCGATATTAAGTACATATAAATGTCAGGAAACCCTATTCCTGGCCACATGTCTACGTCCATGGACCACTGGTTCTTTGGCAAGCTGTAAGGGTCACATTCGAGTCCAACTGCCTTTATTTTAAGCAGATAATCGTTTATATTAGCCGTGGTTTCGCTACTACCCCTGGCAGAAGCCACGTTTGTTTTGGAAATTTGACACTCAGTGCTGCTCAGTCCGGCTGAGGGGGCGTGTTCGGGAGGGGGCGTGGCGTCGGTGCATTCCCTCTATTGTAGAGCTGCACGCGCTGTGATTGGCTCGTCTGCGTTCGGGGCGGGACTTAGCGATAGGTCAATTGTGTTCGGCCACAGCTATGCCTTTTTACATGCGATCGGGCTGAATCTTTCAGGAAGTGTAAAGAGTACCCCTGCGGGTGACCTAATGGAGTTTTGAATTAGGTCATTAGAGCCAACTAAATGGGCAAAAATGGCTAATTAGTGGCCAAAAATGCCTCAACACAGGTTCAGCACCACGGAGAGCTCCAGAGTGGAGCAGCACACAGGTGAGCACAGTTTGAATCAGCCAGTGAAGAGGACCATGAAAAGCCTCTGGGGAGAGAGAGGAGAGGCTGCATGCCAACTCTGTGAGTGAGGCCGGTATTCCGCTAGTAACAATGAAAACCCTTTTGGATGCTCGTTCCTGGGACAACATTTGATAAAATGTTGATAGCCAACCTCATGTTCTCCGCCCCACTTGTTTTTTGTATGTACAGTATGTACACTATGTATGTATGTATGTATGTATGTATGTATGTATGTAGGTAACCTGAAATACTGACAAAAATAAACAGTTACAAAAAAAAATTGATAGCCTGACCAAATGAGTATCTATTTGACATTCACACGCGATACATACATGCATTCATACACATACAGTATGTACAGTACATACTTTTAAATGATCACAATCAAAACAAGCCTTTCATAAGGCTTTATTGTGTAATTCTTGACATTTTTTGTTTGTAATGATTTGGAATGTCATGATGACGCGTGCACGCACACACACACACACACACACACACACACACACACACACACACACACACACACACACACACGCACGCACATACACACACACACACACACACACACACACACACACACATACACACCCCTTACCCATGCGTATAGCGGCCAGCAGATCACTGCGGGCATCGTTGAGCGCTGGGGCCTCAGGGGGTGCAGAGGACATCTTGGGGGTGAAGTGGGAGCCAGTAGTTGGAGGAGGTGGGGGACCAGGGGGAGGTGGGGCCAAGGCTCCAGATACAGGTGGTGGAGGCGGGGCATAACCTCCAATGCTAATCATTGCCCCAGGAGGGGGAAGAGCGCCCCCAGGAGGTGAAGCAAAGGCAGTTTGCGCTGAAGGGATGAGCGGGGCAGGGGGAGGCGGAGGAGGACCCGAGTTGGCGTAGCCATCCATACTGCAAGAGAGACAACATGAGAGACATTTAGCATGATCAAGTGGAGAATGGAATTAATAAACACATGAATACATAATTAGCTCATTAACAAATACATAAATTATCATGGTCTTGCTATCACAAATATAGTGACCAGGGTTTGAGTGAATGCATAATACTGAACCACTAGGTGGCAACATTTATGCAAAGTTGACAAGAATGAATTCAGCCTGAGCTTCTTGAGTCGCTCACTGTTGAAACCACAGTATAGAAAAGCAACAACAACCTAACAGTGGGATAATGTTCACCATCACCAACACTAAACAGTAGAAATGTATGGGTGAAGGTATAAAAAAAAGTGTGGATTACAGCATTAATAGGATGTGCAAAATGTGTCTGTGCAGGTGTGTGAGGTTACCTGTAGTCCATAGGTGGGAGGGAGCCACCGTTCATGCTCTCAGAGGGCGGAGGAGGGGGCGGGATTTGGTGGTGAGAACGGCCCAGTGTCCCGCCCTGATAGGCCATAGCCCTGCCCCTGTAGTCATGCTCCCCTCCCAGAGGGCCATGCCCTGCAGCCATCTGGGCAGCCAGGATGCTGGGCGGCGGGCCAGAGTAGGTGTGGGCGTGGCCAGCATGGTTCATGGTGTTGGGGTAGTGGTGGTGATCAGGACCATGACCCCTGATAGCCGGAGGGAGGAGAGGCAGAATGGAGTTAAATTGAATTCAAATTCAATTAAAATGGACATTTCTTCATGGGTGCTAACTTGTGAGTTTGTGATCAGAATTAAATTATATTCACATATAATGAGTTAAAAAGTAGCATAATGCAGAACGGTGTGTTTGTTGACCAACCTGTTCTCTGGTGACATTGAGCCTTCAGAGGAAGCACCTCGGTCTCGATGGATGGTGTGTCGGTGATCCGGCCTCAGCTCCTTATCCAGAGCCATCATGTTCCATTCCTGTCGACGGTTCCTCGCCTTGCGGACCTTCTTCACCTCTCTCTGTAGCGTCCCATCCACACAACGCTTCTGCTCCTGAAAGAGAAACACACAGAACATTTAGGACCTTCTTCACCTCTCTCTGTAGCGTCCCATCCACACAACGCTTCTGCTCCTGAAAGAGAAACACACAGAACATTTAGGACCTTCTTCACCTCTCTCTGTAGTGTCCCGTCCACACAACGCTTCTGCTCCTGAAAGAGAAACAGGCAGAACATTTAGGACCTTCTTCACCTCTCTCTGTAGCGTCCCGTCCACACAACGCTTCTGCTCCTGAAAGAGAAACACACAGAACATTTAGGACCTTCTTCACCTCTCTCTGTAGTGTCCCGTCCACACAATGCTTCTGCTCCTGAAAGAGAAACACACAGAACATTTAGGACCTTCTTCAACTCTCTCTGTAGTGTCCCATCCACACAAAACTTCTGCTCTTGAGAGATAAACACACAGAACATTTAGGACCTTCTTCAACTCTCTCTGTAGTGTCCCGTCCACACAACGCTTCTGCTCCTGAAAGAGAAACAGGCAGAACATTTAGGACCTTCTTCACCTCTCTCTGTAGTGTCCCGTCCACACAACGCTTCTGCTCCTGAAAGAGAAACAGGCAGAACATTTAGGACCTTCTTCACCTCTCTCTGTAGTGTCCCGTCCACACAACGCTTCTGCTCCTGAAAGAGAAACAGGCAGAACATTTAGGACCTTCTTCACCTCTCTCTGTAGCGTCCCATCCACACAACGCTTCTGCTCCTGAGAGACAAACAGACACAACATTTAGGCAGTTCTATTTTGTGTAGCTCTAACTGCAAACAATAGTGACACTAAAGTGATCATCTGGAAGGTTATTGTTTTTCTTGGTTTTGGCAACACCTTTGGTGATAAACGGCCATTGTTTGTCAAGTGTAGACTGTGGCTTGTTATATGTCCTCTACCTTCGTATATTTTTTCCACATAAGCTCCTGGCGTTGCTTCCGTAAACATAAAACACATCACTTCCTGTAGAGGAGAAGATTTTCCCCGGGAAAGACGGAGCCCTCATAGGTGTTTAGAACACCAAACATAACTGGGTATTGTGTATAGGTTGAATCACTATTAAGAGAGTAGAAAAATGATGTTTATTTATATGAAACGTTTGCAGATTATTACTTTAAGGGTTGTATATGGTCCATCACAATGTGTTCTTCTATGGACCATCTCACTGAGAATGAAATGAGTTACACTGAAAAGTGTGTGTTAACACTTTTTGGCTACTAACGCCATTATGCCCAATGGCTAAAGAGGATAACCATAGCATGTCCAATAAGATCCTCATGGACAGAATTGTACCTTCTGCTTCCTCTTCTCTTTCCTCTTGTCCTCTGTGTCCTGCAGCATCGTCTCCTTCCACAGGTCAAAGAAGTAGGAGGGGTCGGTGTAGAACTTGAGCCCTTCCTTTTGGTCATCCCTGCAGAGACGGATGGAAAGCAGGTTACACAGGTCGACATACGACTTTCTACAGGAAACTATGTGAAATACAACCACTGTGTTGTCCCTGTTTAGGCTGAATGAGAGGAGAGAGAGAGAGAGAGAGAGAGAGAGAGAGAGAGAGAGTGAGAGAGTGGTAGCTTATCTGACACAGTGCATTAGTGTGGAAAGACAAAGCTGGGGATGAAACATGTGAAGCTA
Organism: Poromitra crassiceps; assembly: GCF_964638095.1. Classification (NCBI taxonomy): domain Eukaryota; kingdom Metazoa; phylum Chordata; class Actinopteri; order Beryciformes; family Melamphaidae; genus Poromitra; species Poromitra crassiceps. The sequence goes on from NC_139624.1 coordinate 82,431,942, forward strand.
TGAATATTGCAGCAGCGGAGGAGGGAGACGGAAGAAAGTATAAAATATAAAATTGTAAAAAGGTCAGTAGGGATCGTGCTGTTTTATCAATGAGACTGCATAGATGCAAAAGACAGGATGAAAAAAGAGAGAGATGGGGAGATGGAGCCAAAGACTTGAGAGGGAGAGAGACAGAGATAGAGAAGGAGAGAAAGAAAGAGAGAGAGAGAGAGAGAGAAAGAGAGAGAGAGAGAGAGAGAGAGAGAGAAGTGTTCAAAATGTGGTTTACAGCTCAGTGAGTTGAGCATGGCACTAACACTGTCAGGGTTAGTGGTCAGATTCCCACTGGGCCAGCCATGCTAAATATGTACACACTCATGGTCCTGGAAGGCACACTGGATAAAAGCATCCACCAAATGGCAAATGACGTGTTAAAGCCAGTCTCTTACATTTGCCCCTTTCTTTACTTTGTTACCTTCTCTCCTTCACTTTGCACTCAGGAGTCCCATGGCCACATGAATGAAAACTCTGCAAACGAGTCCAGACTTCCCACCGATCATCTTGGGGACGTAGAAACATTTTGACTATTGCTATTATTTAGACCAGGGGTCGGCAACCTTTTTTGATATGAAGTGCTATTTTCAAACTTGCTTGTCAATCAGTGTGCCCGAGGCTGAGGATTTTTAGCTGGAGGACCTGACATTGTCTGTCTTTCGCTGCTTTGGAATGTATGGAATGCATGGAACATAAAGGAGGCTAAACCAATCAGAGGCAGAGTAGCGTGGGTCACTACCGTAAACTGCAAATGCCTGTGAAATAGGTCATTTGGCAGAGTGTTTCAAAATTTCTATAAAAAAAATTAAATTGTGCACTTATCGCTACTGTATGCTGCTGTGCCACTGTTAACCCTTCGCAGGCCAGAGGTGACAAGCTAGGTTGCTGACGCATGATTTAGACAATCATTACATAATATTTTATTAGGTATTATGCAAAGTACCTTTTAGGAACCAAATTTAAGGTACTATTAGTATCAGGATTGGTACAGGTACCAACAATTTTCAGATCATAGCCAGCCCTACTCGTTGCCCCTCGACAGCTCTACAGAAAAGCTTCTGAATCTGCAGTGATTGCCCAGCTCTATTACCAGAGAGAATCATTGTAAAAGAAACTGAATACATGCTCGGAGACGGCACATGAGGAAGAATGCAAGAGAAGCCATTGTTTGAGAAGAGACTCGTGCCATAAGGAAAGTGACATGGCATCATGAATGTGTGTGAGCATGTTTGCGTGAGTGTGTGTGTACAGCATGTATCCATGACTCCAACCTGTAAGGTGAGAGGATGTTGAGCGGTGGAGGCTTGTCGCTCAGGTTGTACATCTCTTTGACAGGGTTGGGCACGCTGCTCTTGGACACCACCTGCTGGTCCTGTGTGGTAGAGCTCTTGAAGGCTTTCCTCATGTTGATGTCCTGCAGGGAAACTGGTAGAGAGAAGAAGAGAGCAATTGATTGATCTGCATAGGAATTCTTTGCAACCTTAAAGAGGTTTTAGCCACACCCCTCAAAGGCCCCAAAGGCCTGGCATATTTGACTGCATACTAACTCAAATCGAGCATTTTTACCGTATCATTTGAGAAAAATACAACGTTAAAGTCTCACATTTGTACATTGAAATGACTATGTCTGAAACTTGGGGGGCTGTGAACACCCATTGCTCTATAATTTCTGACAATGACTGAGACATTCATGTTCAAGATAACTATACACCAACTCAAAAGGCAAATGTACGCACTACGCACGTCAGTAAGCATGAGCAGGACCCATCACGTGTGTAGTCTAGTTACCCCCAAAAGGCCCATTCTGAGCCAGGAAAAACCCTGATTATAAGCCACAAAATCATTAGTTCACCTTATTTTCAAAGTTTAAGACTGAGAAACTTTAATTGTGCAAGAATGGGCATTTTCATTAAAAGCAAAAGGGCACAAAACATGAGTGTTACAACTTTCAAACTGGGAGACGTTTAAAGACGGACTTGTTTCCGGTTCACTTACTTGATGAGATGGCTTGATTGAAGGTCCGGCGGTAGGTGTGAGCAAGGTGTACGAGTGTGGAAGTGCATGCTACTCAAATGATCCAAAATAAGGCTCGATGCATGCATCTAAAAAGGATGTGGATTTCAAAGACGTTCAACAAAAAGCGACTTTAGTTCAACACAAAAACTAAAGCGATAGACTGTGAGCGTTTGCACGGTTGAAAAACATGATCTGTCTGGCATCTCAAAACCAGCCAGCCGCACGTGTGTCAAATCTAATATCAGTCAGACGCTGTTGGACTCACCGTGATTGCGTCATCACGCGCCCCTAACTAGGCACCTTGTAGTTCTTTTACAAAACAAAGCAAAATGGCTCCTACAATGAGACTGACATAAACACACAACCTTTTCCCTCTGTCCCCTAACCTCCAACCCACCTTCCTCTACGGTGGAGTCCAGCTGGGTGACCTTGACTGCCAGACGGTCAATGCGGTCCTGGAGAGAGTTGGCACGCAGGTAGAACGTGTTGGCCTCATTAAACAGCTCACCAAATATGTCCTCTGCATGTTTACCTGTGGAGGAGGAGGAGGAGGAGGAGGAGAGCAGCACACAAACAGAGAGAGTTGGAGAAAAAGAAACAGGTCGTGAGAGAAGGAGACTCAGACTGTAACCATTATCTGGAGCCAAGTAAATATCACCACAGCACAGAGGCTGAAGCACAATCAATACAAGTGCAATGCGACACAAGGAGAAATTTGAGTCTTTTTGACTGCAGGAAATGGCAT